>NC_137073.1:44911205-45313705 GCF_951640355.1 Cnephaeus nilssonii
ATAAAAAAGTACACATATACACAATAGGGGAAAACAACTTATAATTTAAAATGGGGCCCTAGTCGGTTTCGCTCAGTGGATAGAGTGTCAGCCTGCGGACTGAAGGGTCCCGGGTTCGATTCAGTCAAGGGCACATGGCCAAGTTGCTGGCTCGATCCCCAGTAGGGGGCGTGCAGGAGGCAGCCAATCAATGATTCTCTCTCACCATTTATGTTTCTATCTCTCTCTCCCTCTCCCTTCCTCTCTGAAGTCAATAAAAAATATATTTTTAAAAAGTAAAAAAATAAATTAAAATGGGCTGTGCATGATTACCCTATCCCCCCACTAAATTCTTTTATTTTTAATCTTTATTGTTGGAGTATTACAGATGTCTCCTTCTTTTCCCACCTGCCCCTTCCACTCAGTTCCACCCCACTCAGGCCTTTACTACTCTATTGTCTGTGTCCATAGGTAATGCATATCTATATATATAAAAGGCTAAGAGACCATCACATCTGAAACAACCAAACGGACAACCTAACAGGCTGTGTGGGGCGACCAGGCCAGCAGGGGGGTTAGTGAGGGGTGACCAAATAACTGAGCAGCAGGCTGTGTGGGACTACCAGGCCCGCAGGGGGGCAGTTGGGGGCAATCAGAACGGTGCGGGGGGGGGGGGCAGTGAGGGGTGACCATGCCGGCAGGGGCTGCAGTAAGGCGACCAGGATGGCGGGCGGAGGGGGGGGGGCACTAAGGGGCGACCAGGCCGATGAGGGGGCAGTTGGGGCAACCAGGCCGGCAGGGTGGAGGGCAGTTGGGGGCGACTATGCCTGTCAGGGGGGCAGTTAGTTGCGATCAGGCAGGCAGGCAAGTGAGCAGTTAGGAGTCAGTGGTCCCAGATTGTGAGAGGGATGTCCAACTGCTGGTTTAGGCCCGATCCTAAACGCGGCAGTTGGACATCCCCCAAGGGGTCCCAGATTGGGGGGAGGGTGCAGGATGGGCTGAAGGGACACCCCCCCCCCCATGCACGAATTTCATACACCAGGTCTCTAGTATGCATATAAGATCTTTTGGTTCATCTCCTCCCACCACCCTCCCCTATTCCCTCTGAGATTCATCAGTCTATTCCACATTTCCATGCCTCCGGTTCTATTTTATTCATCAGTTTATTTTGTTCATTAGATTTCTTGTTCATTTATTTTGATTTTTAGATTCAACTATTTTTTTGGTGTGTTTTTTTTTGTTGTTGTTTTTTAGTATACCTTTATTGATTTCAGAGAGGGAGGGAGAGATAGAAACATCAATGAGAAAGAATCACTGATCGGCTGCCTCCTGCACGTCCCAGACTGGGGATCAAGCCCGCAACTTGGGCATGTGCCCTGACTAGGAATTCAACTCTAACCTCCTGGTTCAGAGGTCGATGCTCAACCACTGAGCCACGCAGGTTAGGCCAATTGTTGATAGATATGTATTTATTGCTATCTTATTGTTCAATTTTTTATCTTAATCTTCTTCTTCATCATCATACTCTTCTTAAGGAATATCCTTCAATATTTCATGTAATACTGGTTTGGTGATGATAAATTCCTTTAGCTTTTTCTACCTATGAAGCTCTTTATCTGACCTTCAATTCTAAATGATAGCTTTGCTTGGTAGAGTAATCTTGGTTGTATGTTCTTGCTATTCATCACTTTGAATATTTCTTGCCACTTCATTCTGGCCTGCAAAGTTTCTGTTGAAAAATCAGCTGACAGTCATATGGGCACTCTCTTGTAGATAATTGCTTTTCTCTTGTAGCTCTTAAGATTCTCTCTTTGTCTTGAATCCTTGGCATTTTAATTATGATGTTTCTTGGTGTGGGTCTTTTGGGGTTCCTCTTGTTTGGGACTTTCTGCACTTCCCGGACTTGTAAGTCTATTTCTTTCAACAGGTATGAGAAGTTTTCTGTCATTTTTTTTCTTGCATTCTCTCTTCTCCTTCTGGAACCGCCATAATGCGAATGTTGGTATGCTTGAAGTTGTCCCAGAGGCTCCTTACACTGTCTTCATATTTTTTTATTCTTTTTTTCTTTTTGCTCTTCTGACTGGGTATTTTTTGCTTCCTCATATTCCAAATTATTGATTTAACTAGAGGCTCAGCACGCAATTAAAATTACACAAGGAGGCGCCCCGCCTCCCACCGTGCAAGGAGGCACCCCACGGGGCACCAGGCCGAGAGGTGCTCCATGCACCTCCTGGTGACCGGTTGTGGTCGTGATGCCATTGATGCCTTTTCCCTTCCTTCCCTGCTGCCCCAAGCTAATGTGCATGAGATCGCCTGAACAAAACTGGGGCCCGTATTGCATGGAGATTGCACTCCACAGGAACCTGCCTGATCCAGGGAGGTTGGGGGCATTCACTGTGGGAAAGGCTCAATTTAAATGAAGCCCCTGCTTAGATAGGTGCCGGCTGAGCTGTTGGCCGTTTTCGGAGGGTTTATCATCCCTTCTGGCTGTTTCCTTGAAAACCACAAACTCAAGATAGCAGTGGAATGCTGCATCCCCTTACCTGAAACCCTGCTTCTCTGGTGCCGCGGGTGGCCGGGACCCGGGCCTGACTTGCGCAGCACCGGCCGCTGAGGGAGTCAGGCCAGACAGGTGCCACGGGCGGCCGGGACCCGCAACTGACTTGCGCAGCACCAGCCGCTGTGTCAGGCCAGACCGGCACCACGGGGGGCCAGGACCCGCACCTGACTTGCAACATCCCCCGGCCCCCCTGCCTGTGTCCACTCAAGGGCCGCCCAAGCCGCCGTGCCAGCTCGGGAAGGCCTCCTGGTCTCTGTCTCTGTCTACGCTCCAGGCCTCACCTGCGCACGCAATGCAACCTCCTCCTGTCCATTCATGACCCATTACGGTGTCCTGGCCTAATTTGCATATTACATCTTTTTATTTATATATATATATATATATATATATTCTTGGCATATTCTACTCTACTATTGAATCCCTATAAATTATTCTTTATTTCAGGTAGTGTATGCTTAATTTCTGATTGGTCTTTTTTCATGTCTGACTTTCTCACTAAGATCCTTGAATGTCTCACTAAGTCCCTTGAGCAACCTTATAACCATTGTTTTGAACTCTGTATCCAGTAGTGTGCTTGCTTCCATTTCTTTCATTTGTGACATGCTTCTCTGTCTCCACATTTTGGTTGCTTTACTGTGTCTGTTTATATGTATTAGATAAAGCTGCTATGTCTCCTGGAATGTAAGAGTGGCCTTGTGTAGTAGGTGTCCTGTTGGGCCCAGTAGCTCAGCCTCCCCAGTCACCTGAGCTGGGTACTCTAGGTGCACCCCTGTGTGGGCTGTGTGCAGTCTTATAGTTGAGTCTTGCTAGCTGTTAGTGCCACTGGAAGGAATTGACCTCCAGGTCTATTGGCTGTGAGGACCAGCTAAAACTTCAGTGGAAGAGCTGCTGTGCAGGAGACACCCCTATGGACCAGGACTTGCTTTAGTGGGACTTTGGTGCTCACTGAGTCTCCCCTTGAGTGTGTCGCTTGTGGATGTGTAGAGTTTGCAGTCTGGTATTCATACCAGACTGTCCACTGGGTGCACTGGCTTTAGGGCCTCCTGGAAGAAGCTATAGAGAGATCTGCAGGTAGTTGCTACTTGTATTAGGTTTGGAAGTGCCCAGGTGAGACCCAGCTGTGAAGCAAGGCAGGCTGGTGCTAGTGCCCGGTCTTGGGCCTTTTGTTGATAGGTTTGGGGTATACTGTCACCAACTGTAGCTTGTTTGAGAGATTTTAGGAAAGTCTGAAGCCTGAGCCTGATATTCATATGGAAAAGCTGTTGCAAATAGATTGAGGATGCAAATTGGACAGAGCAAGGTCTCAGGGAATGACCAGGGCCATGCTGGTGGAAACTCAGATATGGCTGCCAGTTAGCTCTGCAACAGGGGTGGTCCCTGCACAGGAACAATGATCCCTGGGAGCACTCCTATCTGGGAGAAAGCCGTCCCTGAGTTCCTATCCCGATGCCATACAATCCAGTTCCTCCCCGTATCTTCCTGGATTCCCCAAAGCTGCCACCCAGTGCCCAGCGTTGAAGCTCAGAAGAAGCAGGACCATGTTCATGCACTGGCCCTTTAAGAGGAAATGCCTGGGTCTCCAGCAGCCTCCATGTCACTCAGTCAAAATCCCCACTGGTTTTTATAGCCCGAAGTTACAGGGACTTCTCTTCCAAGCTCTGGAACCATAGGCTGGGGGTCTGGTGTGGGGCTGGGACCCCCTGCTTCTCAGGGGAGACCTCCACAGCAAAAATATCCCTCTCAATTAAAAAAACAAACACCACACGTGGGTGTTGGACGAGCCCGTTCCTCACCTCCACCCCTCCTACCAGTTTCAAAGTACTTTCTCCTTTATTGCTCTACTTGTCTGACTTCCATTCAGCCAGACTTCAGGAGGTTCTGAATGATGGTTGTTCTGTATTTTAGTTGTGATTTGGATGTGGATGTGGGCGGTCGCTAGCACCAACATTTACCTATGCTGCTATCTTGGTTCTCTGCCACTAAATTCTTTAATAATCCATCTACCTGATTTTAAATAAAAACTTAAGATGTAACACAACACATAATATTTCTAGAATAAAATTTAAAATGAGTTTTACAGATTTTTCTAACAAATTATTCTCAAAAATTCATTTCAAAGTGCCCTGATTATATTCTGAAAGGCTATCAAAACCATAGAAGCAATACTGCTTTATCAAACAAACTGTCATGCTACTTGCTCTTCAAAATTAATATGCATATACTAAATTGGTACTCTACCTGTTTCTGATTGTAATCAAAACAATATATGACTAAAATAAAAATTAAATTGACAAATGAAAATCTTTATTAGGCACAAATGACATTAGGTTTACTCTCTTTGAGATTAAACAAAATGGCACACATGAGTTCATGTCTGCTATCAAACATATAATGAAAAGCTGATTTTTAACTTTAAATTTTGGCAGACAACCTACTATAATATTCTAAATATTCTAAATTTCAAAAATTATCCAAGGCTGTAACAATCGGTATTTTAATTTGGAAACCCTATAATTCTTGCAAATCCTGTAAAACACTTAGATTTCCTGTGTTTACTGTTTTGTTTTCACCAAAACAATCCCAAAGAATTTCTTCCTGGTATATCTTCTGGTTAAATGACTTACTTTTGGTATGTTGTAATTAACATTGTTCTCGCTTTTAAAAACAATGTTAAGAATTAGTATTATTTCAATAATCTTAAAGGCACTTAAATACTATTTAAAACATAGTATTTGAAAACAGGCCCAAATTTTAAAACAAAGTCTAATTTAGAACTCACAATGGCATGAGTACCACAAAAATCTTTCTCCAGGTGCAAACATGTCAAACTTTCCCCTCCTGTATCTTCTCCACATACAAAGACACACATAGCCCCTCCAAAAAAGAATCTTTCCATTCTCCCACCCTAAAGGATTCTCTAGAGCAGTGATTTTAAACTGGTGTGCTGCGTAAGCCTCTTTTCCTTAGGTTGTCAAATAAAAAAATGACATCTGGTGGGAATGCAGACTGGTGCAGCCACTGTGGAAAACAGTATGGAGTTTCCTCAAAAAATTAAAAATGGAACTCCCATTTGACCAGGATCCCACTTCTAGAAATATATCCCAAGAAATCAGAAAGGATATATGCACCCCTATGTTCATAGCAGCACAATTTACAATAGCTAAGATTTGGGAACAGCCTAAGTGCCCATCAACAGATGAGTGGATTAAAAAACTGTGGTACATCTACACAATGGAATACTAAGCTGCTGTAAAAAAGAAGGAACTCTTACCATTCGCAACAGCATGGATGGACCTGGAAAGCATTATGCAAAGCGAAATAAGCCAGTCAGAGAAAGATAAATATCACATGATCTCACTCATTTGTGGAATATAATGAACAACATAAACTGATGAACAAAAATAGATCCAGAGCCAGAGAAGCATCGAACAGATCGTCAAGCCTCAGAGGGAAGGTAGAGGAAGGTGGGGGGAGGGGGGAGTAAGAGATCAACCAAAGGACTTATATGCATGCATATGAGCATAACCAATGGACACAGATACAAGGGGGGTGAGGGCATGTGCTGAAGGGTGGGAAGGGCCGGGGAGAGGTCAATGGGGGAAAAGGAGACATATGTAATACTTTAAACAATAAAGAATATTTTTTTAAAAATGACAGCCAACACAACAACAAGAGACAGGTGTGAATGCCTGTCTTGAATCATAAATACTTTATGTAGGTCATATAATAAAGTTGTATCTTATTGGTCACATCTCATAATAAGGTTGTGTCTGATTGGTTAATTCTTGGTACCAGAAATCCTTATATACAAGTATTATAAGCACCTAGTTCTTTAAAAAGTCACCTTGGTGAAGATGGGTAGAAAATTAGCATTATTTTTTTGTTTTGTTTTGGTAAAGCAATCAAAATTACATCTATTTTTTTTGTTAGACTGGCAAAAAATATATTTTTTGGTGTGTTGCCAAATTTTACTAATTAGTTTATGTGTGCCCTGAGATGAAATAGGTTTAAAATCTCTGCTCTAGAGTCAACAAAAGAAAAAGTTAAACTAAAGGATGCTTACTATGACAGAAAGTTGAGAAAGGAGAATGCTAATTAAGCCTCAATTCTCTACCAACAGCCAGACAGTTGCAGTCAGTTTCTTGACTTGGAATCTGAGTCCCCTTGGCTGGGAACACTGGTTTTTCTCATCCAACAGGGAGCCTGGACCTATATAACATGTTTACTTTCAGAACTAAGGTATATAAATTCCATACTAGACACAGAAAGTAAAGTATTAAGACAATCTTGGAAATTACCTCCATCTTTCCATTTCATTCAAAACAGTTTCAACACTACTAGTAAGTATGAATAAACTACAAAATGGGGTGGGGGGGGGGGGGAATTCAAAAAGTGTAAAAGAACTTGCCCTGGATATACAGCTAACTATAAGAGACTGGGCTGGAAGTCAAATCCAGGTAATGACTCTAGTATTAGGTCTCATCAGTACTTCAATGCCTATTCTAGATACAATGAAACCATGGAAGACATACACAAAGCAACACTGGTTAATGATACACTGAAAGTGCAAATAAAGTGCTTTGAAAGTATGAGATATGGTCACTGCCTACTAGAAGCTTTCATACTAAGAGCAAAGTCAAAATAGTTTGTTGCCAGTTTAAGTAGTAAAAAAGTATCTAATTCTTGGATATACTAACTATATTTAATAGTGGTATATTTTAAAATAGAAACTCCAAAAAAACATGCATTCAATTTCATTTCAATTTACCAAGTAAAACCTGTCACACTTTATTGTGAAAATAGGATCTCATCTCTTGTAATCTTTTGAAACAAGAACATGTGAGTTATCTGCAAACATTCAAAGTAGGGAATTACAAACACAGTACTGTCTTCAGAGAAAGCATACCATACCAAGAGGAATAGAAATTCTTCACGGGGGCCTGCAAGAGGAAATCTCATGTCCTTAACTCAAGTAAAACTAGAACTTAGAGAATTTTTTTTAGTCTGCACATACCATGAACCATTAGTGTTTGCTATTTTCCTATTTAAAAAAAAAAAATTCCAAATCAAAAGAGATTAAAAATAAAATTCAAGGAGTAAACAATAAATAGATTCTGCTTTAACATGAAAGAAAAATGAGTGATTTCAAGAAAAGTAAATTTAAGATATATACAATATCCAGGAAACCAAGGGCAAGAAATTTAGTTTATAACAAAACTATCAACTTAATGTTAAAAAGTCAGGGATAGATTGGCTGCAAAGGAAACAGATGATTAGTAATCCTTAAACTTTCACCAAAACTGTGTCTCTTTACACTAAACAACAAAAAAAAAGGGGGTATTTTTACTGTATTTATTGCAATGTTTCCTGAGATCTGGAGATTAAAGCCTGTTCTATGGAAATGGACTTTAAAATGCAGCAGGCGGGACCAAGAAGCTACATGATGGTGTGGAATAACTATATAGGCTTTGGCACACTCACTTACCTCTCCTTTAAAATAACATGGGGGCATTCATCAAGGTTTTATATACACTTTAGATGGATCATCTAGGTATATAAATAAGCCAGCATATTGTATATGCTTTGAAGTAGATTACATAGATTCTTTTTTTTTTTTAATATAGTTTTACTGATTTCAGAGGGGAAGGGAGAAGGAGTGAGATAGAAACATCAATGATGAGAGAGAATCATTGATTCGCTGCCTCCTGCATGTCCCCTACTGGGGATCAAGCCCACAACCCGGGCATGTGCTCTGACTGGAAATCGAACCGTGACCTCCTGGTTCCTAAGGTAAGCACTTAACCACTGAGCCACGCCAGGCCGGCGATTATATAGTCTTAAAGCGTGCTTACATAGAATCTTAATGCCTTCTTAGAAAAAGTTCTTAGACTTTTCATAGGAGGAAGCACTCATAGAACTTTAGGAGATAGCAGAGAATGCAATGTTACT
Source organism: Cnephaeus nilssonii (assembly GCF_951640355.1). Lineage (NCBI taxonomy): Eukaryota > Metazoa > Chordata > Mammalia > Chiroptera > Vespertilionidae > Cnephaeus > Cnephaeus nilssonii. The sequence goes on from NC_137073.1 coordinate 44,919,694, forward strand.
ATCCTATAATCTCCTGCTAGGAAAACCTCCTTGAGTAAATGCTGTTTATTCTCTCCCTCTACATAGCAAGAGCAGAGAGCAATGTCCAACTACAGTTGCTCACTGAAACCCTCAGAGCTCACTCTTCTGAGTATTCTGGGTTAACATTTAGAACTAGAATCTCTAAAAATGCTAGGGTCAAGTGCAAGCTAAGGTGTGCATGTGTTATTCTACAGGGGAGGTACAGAATCTATTTTAAAGCCAAGTATTGGTTGGCACAGATGTAAAAACACAACTCAGGAATTAAATGCCTGCACCATGTAAAATAATGACTATTATTTATTCTGACTGTCAAAGACCACAAAAAAGGTCAAAAGTAGATAGAAAGAAATCATGGATATTTATCAACTCTTTACTTTGTTTCACTTATTTATGTAAACTTTAGTTTTACTTCTAATCACAACTAAGTCACAGTCACACAAGTTGTAGCAGAAATCATCAGCATTGTAAATATGTTTAGATATAGGGTATCATGTGAATACTGACTTTTAATTTGAAGTTATTACAAAAACTATTATTAAGGCAGAAATTTCCACTATACTCCTAGTAAGTAGGCAGAAATTTGGAGTCCTCTTACTTCCAATAGTTGGATAAGACTAATGAAAAATAAATCACTTTCAGTACACCTTAACCTTGGATTACTGCTACACGGCAAAAAGGGGCTTTACTGAAAAACAGCAATACAGCCTTTAGCAATCAATGTCAACAATCTAAACTAAGTAAGTTTCCCAGGATTGCTAAACTGTCACATACGGGAATTCAAAGGGCGTGAGGAGTAAATTATTTATACAAAATATTTTTTACTTTCTAGTGATACCTCAGAAGAATAAGTGAGAAGCACTGTTTTCACTATATGTTTAACCAGCTCTAGCTGTTAACAATTAGTAACTATTTGCAGACACCCCCTCATTCTAACTACAAGGCTACTTGACCTTAACTTAGAATAAGAAATGAAATCAATCCCAACTATTTCTCAACTTGACCATTTTAAGCCTATGGAGTAGGATAATAAAAAGCCCCCACACACACACACACACATACACACATACAACATTACACAATTTTTGTTTAAACGACTCTGCCAAACCACCCCAGCCCAAGGACGTCAGACTAAACACCTAAAAAACCCTACAGAACATCCTCCGGAGCGCAGGCTCCGCACAGTAAGCACCTGAGGACCGACAGACAGGTTTTTACCTCCTTCCCTCTCCAGGCCAGGTGCGCCCGGGCCTGGGGCCGGGGACCCCCGAGAGGACCTGGGGACCCCCCGGAGGGGGGGTAGGAGGCGCGTTCTCGGCTCTGCCCGTCATTCCAGGCCGAGACCGGCGGACTCCGGGACGCGGACCCACGGCGGGCGACGCGGGCGCCTCCCTTACTCACCGTGAAGCGCTGGTCGCCGACGCTGCCCACGGAGAAGCAGTGGTCGCCGGGGTTCACAGCCCCGGTCAGCACCTGGTGCAGGTTCATGTCGGAGCCTTAGTCCAGCCACGGACACCGCGGCCGGCTCATGCCCGGGGTCAGCGGCGGCTTCCCTCCCTGCTCCCCTCAGGGGCGGCGGCCGCTCAGAGGCGGCGACGGGCGCCCGGAGCTGGAGCCGCGCAGCTGGGGCCCGCAGCTCATTCCGAGCCCGGCGGGCGAGGTCTAGAGGGGGCGGGCCGGGCGGGCCGGGCGGGCGGAGCGCCGCGCTGGTCCGCGCACCTGTCACAGCCCGCGCAGGCCCAGGTGAAGCGCGTCGACGCGGGGGCTGCGACTCGCCGGCCAGGAAGGCCGCCTGTCCACACACTTCTGGGGTCTGGGTGCGTGGTTCGCGTGGTCGCGTAGGCGGCACCCGCTCGCCCTCCCTGCCTAACCAGTTCCTTCCCGGCTCCCGGGTCCGCCACCCCTGTAGGCCTAGGCCGCTCACGATGCGTCGCTAGGTCGAAATATCGCGAGATTTCCCGCGGCGTATCGGAGGACAGCGGTAAAGGACTCACTTCTTTACCACAGTACAGTATACAGACCAGCAAGTGGATATGAAAACGCCTCTTCTCGTCAGGTGCTGGCCAATCCCGAGCTCCAGTCAACCCAGGGCTCCGCCCACCACTGCGGACACACCCAGGGCTCCGCCCACCACTGAGGACCGACCGATCTCTCGGAGGCTCGAGAGTCACTGTGCCCATTTGAGTGTTGAACCTAAGGAGCCTGGTAGGAATATAACGAGCCTAGAACGAAGTGACAGTTTTCAAGTTATTCTTTAGCTGAGGGCTTAGTCTGACTGTTGCGCCAGAAAGTTTAAAAAGGGAGAAGTGCATTAGAAATGGAGTTGCAGAGTCCTCGGTCACGATAGAGACTACAAGTCCCAAGAAGCACCGCTCCCCTGGGCGGCTCTTGAGAACTCCCAAGTTAAATGTGACTCTGGAAGCGTCTCTGTCGCAGCGTAATAGTGCCTGCATTTCCAACTCGCCAAACAGGATTATTGTGAAAGGTTTAAACATTTGCCAAGTACTGGGATGTTTTCACCTAAGTCCACCTTAAACAGGCGTCTGTAATAATTCTGCGCCAGCCCAATGTTTTGGAAAAACCTAAGAATTCCAAAATGATTGGTATCATAGTTAACAACTGTGATATTCCAACTCTCCTTGTATTTTGACACAAGTTTTGTGTTATTGTTGACAAACATTTGTTTATATGTCTCCTCTCATATACTGTGAGTCTCCTAGGGACAGACTGTGTCCTGCTTGCCTCGGCATCCTCAAGTATCTTCTAGCACAGTGCCAGTTCCAATTTATAAACTGCAGTTCTGTAAGTGTTAAAACGAATGAATGTGAACAGGAACTCTCCGCCTAAAGAGTAGTTTTTAAAAATTACTCAGTTTAGTTTTATACACTGTCGTGGGGAAAAAAACGCAATACTGATACTTAGATGGAAGGAGTACTACTAATTCTATTTTATTTTGCTTTACTTAAGTTTTTCGCAATGTACACTTACTTTGTTTTGAAGTAAAAAGTTACTTAAAAAACGAGTCTGCCCTAGCCGGTTTGCTTCAGTGGATAGAGCGTCAGCCTGCAGATTGAAGGGTCCCACCTTTGATTCTGGTCAAGAGCACATACCTCGGTTGCTGGTTCAATCCCCAGCCCTAGTTGGGGCTCAAGTGGGAAGCAACTAATCAATGTGTCTCTCTGTCCTCTTCCCTTTCACTCTCTTAAAAAAAAAAAAAAAGTTTAACAGCCATCTCCCTTTTTTAATTTGAAAGATGTAAGTGAATCCCATTATTTATCCCAGTCTCTTCATAAAAATGAGGCACTTAAAACTTAATTTGTCATTTAAGAAAAACTATTGAGTTCAAACATGCTTACAGTTTAATTTGTATTTTAATTATTGAACCAAATTGTATTTATTTTAGTCCCTAAATCAAGAATTTTTTATGGCCTACATAAATTTTGTGTCTGGCTCTGAAGCTTTTTACTCATTCCATTCTGCCCAGTTTTTGGCTTTGAAAGGCATGCAGTATATAGCAGAATAAAAGAAACTACATGACCTAGTAGTTAGGAAATCTCAGATCTACCTCTGATCTTTCTGTGTGACCTTGGAAAGTCTTGTTAGTTTTAAGACTCATTTTCCTTATCTGTAAAATTAACAAGTTTAACCTGATTGTCAACAACATTTTGATTGTCTTTTACACTCCTGCACTCTGTACATCTGTTAGTTTTTATTAAATTCCTTTAGCCTCAAGATAGGGTACCTGACTTTGAATCCTGGCCTAACTACTCAGACAAATTATTTAATCTCTCTGTGATTTACTTATCTTATCTATAAAGTGAGGATAGTAGTAAATTTTTAAAATATAATTATGAGGAATAAATGAGAACAGTGTTTAGTACATTGTCAGAAGTCAATGAGTGTTAGCTACTTTATGAGTATTACTCTTATATAAACCTAACGTTTTGAGATATACTTACTCTTTCTAAGGTTTTCCAAATAGTGTCAAACGCCAGTCTGAATCAAACTTTCTGGGGATGTTTAAGAGTGCCTCAAATGCTCTTGAGGCCATGCCAGTCTGTACCTAAAATTATGAAACTACAAAAGCTAATGGAAAGCAAGGACATTTTTTAAAGCAATATTCTTTTGCCTGTGTCTACTGTCAACAAAGAGTTGACTACAAATTCCACTGGCAAAAATAATTTATTCAGGAAAAAGAAAGGATTACAATCCAGTACATACAGCCTTGGTGGGTCACACAAAAGAGAGCAAGAAGGAAGTTCTTATCAGAAGGGAAAAAGAAGTTAAGGGGAGGGGCTGTTGTAACCATAGAGCTCTGTTGTAAACATTGGTTTCTTCCCACAGGGCTTTCCATAGGGATGAAGGGTGTGAGAACTCTTTCCACAGGCCCTCCTGATTCTTGTTTTAGTTAAAGTCTCTGTCATGAATTTTGACACCTCTTATTTATCAGAAATACTCTACTACTTTATTAAATTTCCCATTAAACCATCTATCTTTGATATATAGCAGAATTAACTATTTCAATGAAACAACTAAATGCTATAACTTATCTATTTCTTCCACTGCAACTCCAGCCTACTGTCTAGTTTTATACAGCCTTTGAGCTAAGAATGGTTTTTACATTTTTAAATGTTTGAAAAATATCAATGTATACTAATAAAAGCCTAGGTGGAGTCACGCCCTCACGTGCAACGTCATCACAAGATGACCGCCACAAGATGGCCTCCACAAGATGGCTGCCACAAGATGGCCACGTGCACAGCAGAGGCGGGGCCTGGCAGAGGAGGCAGGTTGTGGCCGGGGAGGACAGTTGTGGGCGATCAGGCTGGCAGAGGAGGGCAGTTGGGGGTGATTGGGCCAGCAGGCAGAAGCGGTTAGGAGCCAGCGGTCTTGGATTGTGAGAGGGATGTCCCACTGCCAGTTTAGGCCTGATCCCTGTGGGTTCATGCCTAAACCAGCAGTGGAACATCCCCTGAGCGGTCCCAGATTGGAGAGGGTGCATGCCAGGCTTAGGGACCCCCCCTGCCCCATGCACAAATTTCTTGCACTGGGCCTCTAATCCTACCTATTAAAATGGTAATATGTAAATTACCATCACTCCGCTACGCCCACGATTGGGCCAGCGGGAGGCGCAGGGGGCGGAACTCGGGGTGGCTGGGGTAGCCGATTGGGCCAGTGGGACGCTGAGCTCGCGTCGCCAGTGGCAGCGCAAGCTCAGCATCTGCGCCATGGCTGTGCTGCGGAACAGAAGGGGCCTCTGGGGCAGCGAGCTCACATCCCGCCACGGACCATCAAAAGCGGGGCAGCTGGGTGCCTGTCTGCTCCGGCACCAGGCCTTTCGGAAGCCTCCAGAGCGGCAGAGGCTTCTGAAAGGCCAGTTGCACCAGCAGACAGGCACCCAGCTCCCCCGCGATCGAAAGCGTGTAGGGGACCCACACGTGCATGATTCAATCATGCACTGGGCCTCTAGTAGAAGAATAATATTTCAAGATACATGAAAATTATATGAAATTCACATGCCTATTAATAAAATTTTATTGGAACACAGACATGCATAGTGTCTATGGCTGCTTTCACACTGTATTAGCAGAACCGAGTATTTTCAACAGAGACCATATAGCCTGAAAAGCCAAAAGTATTTACTCTTTGGCCCTTTGAAGAAAAGTTTGCTGATTCCTGACCTGCATGAAGGATCCTCTACTGCTCTATGAGCAGTGCAAGTCTTTGCTATGCAGTATTGTTGTTCTACTGCATGACAGCTTAATTAGAAAAACATTTCATGTTAATGATTACATAAGCACCAGACCTGGATGGGCCACCAGGTGAACAACGCGGGGATCCCACTGCCACAGACACTCAGAGTGGCCCCACGATACCTAGGACGCCAGTCAATCCTCCCAAGCACACAAACTCGAAACCTCCTCCTGCCGCACGGACCCAGCCCCGCCACTATGGAGACCACAAGCGACCCTCACACCACAGGGAAGCCGCTGTGGCTTTCTCCAGCCGTCCATCCATTCATCTGCCTGGTCCAACCCGGACAGGGGCTCGCATCCTGAGCAGAACGTCCCCCAAGGACAAGCTGGGTCCCGACACAGCCTGCGAATTCAGGACAGGAGCGAATGGAGAGCAGCTCGAGGTGTGGGAGCTGGCATGCAGGGGCATGGGAAAGGCCTCTGCATCCCCTCCCCCCGCTTCGGCATGCAATAGGAGAAAAATAACGCAGCAGTCCCCGCGATGGACCCTCCCCCAATTGGTGGGGAGAGGTTCAGGCCACCATAGGCAAGACACAGCTGCATCTTCTCTTGGCCCCTCAAAGCTGGTGCAAGAGGGGCCTGAGTGCCCAAACAGAGGCGGCTACAGGTCCCAGAGAGGAAAGCAGTCAGTACTAAGACAGGACGAAAGCATAGAATTTTTAATTAGGCTGTAAAAAGAGTAGAAGAGTGAGGGGGGAGGGGGGAGGATGGGGAAGAAAGAAAGAGGGAGGGAAGAACTTTATAAAGGAGTTAGTAGACAGCAGAGTTAAAGAAGAAAAGAGGATGTATGAGTGAACTATAGGAGCTGTAATGAAAATCAAGTATAGTTGTGTACTGGGGACAGATCTTAAAAGTAGGAGTCAGAAAAGAAAAAAGATAAATGATAGTGAATAATTAGGCAGGTAGATAGATATTAAAACAGTGGAAGTAAGTAGAGAAGAAAGTATGGGAAAGGGAGTATGAGAAAGAAAGAAAGAAAGAAAGAAAGAAAGAAAGAAAGAAAGAAAGGAAGGAAGGAAGGAAGAAAGAAAAGAAAGAAAGAAAGAAAGAAAGAAAGAAAGAAAGAAAGAAAGAAAGAAAGAAAAGAAAGAAAGAAAGAAAGAAAGAGAAAGAAAGAAAGAAAGAAAGAAAGAAAGAAAGAAGAAAGAAAGAAAGAAAGAAAGAAGAAAGAAAGAAAGAGGGAGGGAGGGAAGAAAAGTTTTAAAGGGGAGCTGGTAGAGCTTAAAAGGAGAATGGGAAGAAGGAAGAAATGGAAGGGAGCAAAGCAGGTCTGAGGGAAAAAGTGAAGAAAAAAAATTAAGGTGGGAAGGAAGGGAAAGGAGAGGGAGGGCAGAGGTAAAGATAAAGGAAAGAAGGAATGTGGGGAGAGAGGGAGGGTAGGACAAAAATGGGAAGAAGGCTGATGGAACAGAAGTAGGAAATAAGGAGGAAAGAAAAGTTTATAAATGATGAGTCAGTAGGAAAAAGTGTTACATAAAGGAGAGAGAAAAATTGTGTGAGAGGGAGAAGCCAATAAGGAAGTCAAATACAATTGTGTGCGAAGGGGATAAGATTAAAAAAAAAGTTAATAAGGGTGACCAGGCCAGCAGGGGAGGGCAGTTAGAGGGATCAGGCAGGCAGGCAGAGTTGTTAGGGGAGGCAGGCAGGTGAGCAGTTAGGAGCCAGAGGTCCTGGATTACGAGAGGTATGTCCAACTCCCAGTTTGGGCCTAATCCCACAGGGTTCCCATATTGCAGAGGATACAGGTTGGGCTGAGGGACCTCCCCCCCCTCCCCGTGCATGAATTTTGTGCACTTGGCCTCTAGTATACACTGAGTGGCCAGATTATTATGCTCTCTGAACGCATAATAATCTGGCCACTCAGTATATATGTATCCTATCTAATAAAAGAGTAATATGCAAATTAACCATCACTCCACTACACCCACAAGCCACATCCAAGCCAATCAGGAGCGAGTATGCAAATTAACCCAACCAAGATGGCTGCAGCCATGGAGAGAGCAGGAGGGAGGCTTGGGTTTCCCTGGCGATGGAGGAAGACAAGCTTTCCGCACATCATGGGTGGCCCAGGCCTCCGCTTAAGGCTACAAAGTTTCAATTATAGAACATAAATAAATCCCAACAGAAATGGCTGCCGCCACGGAGCGAGCAGAAGGCTTAGCTCCGCTCCAGGCTACAAAGTTTCAATTATAGAAGATAAATAAATCCCAGATACCAGGGCCTTCACTTGGGTCACTGGAGGGGGGGGGGGGCGTGGCCGGCCTGCAAACCACCACAGGCCCCTCACCCAGGCTGCCCCACACCCCAAGGGAACCCCCACCCTGATCCGGGACACCCTTCAGGGCAAACCAGCTGGCCCCCACCCATGTACCAGGCCTCTATCCTATCTAATAAAATAGTAATATGCAAATTGACCATCACTCCAACACACAAGATGGCTGCCCCCATGTGGTCAAAGATGGCTGCCCCCATGTGGACACAAGATGGCCACCACAAGATGGCAAGCAGGGGAGGGCAGTTGGGAGGGACCAGGCCTGCAAGGGAGGGCAGTTGGGGGTGATCAAGCCTGCAGGGGAGGGCAGTTAGGGGTGACCAGTCCTGCAGAGGAGGGAAGTTTGGGGCAAATAGGCTGGCAGGGGAGCAGTTAGACATCAATCAGGCTGGCAGGGGAATGGTTAGGGGGTGATCAGGCTGGCAGGCAGAAGCGGTTAGAGGCAATCAGGAAGGCAGGCAGGCGAGCAGTTGGGAGCCAGCAGTCCTGGATTGTGAGAGGGATCCCAGATTGGAGAGGGTGCAGGCTGGGCTGAGGGACACTCCCCCCTCCCCGCCCCCCCCGTGCACAAGTTTCATGCACCAGGCCTCTAGTGTGTGTGTGTGTGTGTGTGTGTGTGTGTGTGTGTGCGCGCGCGCGCGCGCGTGCATGAATTCATGCATGGGTGGGATCCAGCCAGCCTGGTCAGCGGGAGGGGACGTGCACAGTTGGCCGGCCTGCCAACTGGTCGAACTCCTGGTCAAGGGGACAATTTGCATATTAGCCTTTTAATATATAGGATATACATTGAGTGGCCAGATTATTATGCGGTCAGAGATCATAATAATCTGGCCACTCAGTGTATATATAAATTTCCTTGAAAGAATTGTCCCAATTATTGCCATAATTCCTTTGCCTCCAAGCTGCTGCTCCTCATAGATCACCTCTTCTTAACAAGGGCCTATCCAATTTTAAATCCAATCCTGACTTCTTATGCAACTTGACCTTGTGGCAAAATTAGTAAGGCAAGGAAATTGAAGAGAAGATAAATTGTACATGCCTGCCTTTTATCTCTCCCTCCCTGTACTTTTCTGCCCAGGGACACAAATCCATCCCTTAACACACACAAAAATCTCAGGGAATTCTTGAATCTAATTATTCCCTGAACTGTATGTAACTGAATTTTATCATTCTTTCCTTTGAATGCTCAAAGGCTATGTGATTTTTCCTTTAGATTTTTTTTTTTTGGTTTCTTTAGTTTTATTTCTAAGAAATAAAAGAGGAAGGGTAGCTTTAAAAAAAAAGGAAGTCTTTCTTTAAAAGTAAAATTCTGTATATTTTGCATTATTACTAGCAGCAAAATCTCTTAGAAAACCAAAGTGCTGCAGTTTCTGGGACTGGCAGGCCAAAGAGAAGGTAGGCTTTCTTCAGTGCTAGTCTTAAAGGGGAAGGGAGACTTTTATTAAAGGTTCAAGGGTGGTGACAATGTAAACAGAAAGCAACAGGCTAAACTCTGAGATCCTAGTGGGGAAAGAGAAGCCCATCTGAAGCCACCTCAGATGTAAAAGTAATCATGCCTCTTTCTCATCCCCTGACATCCTTGTGATTACCCTCCTCCCTGCCACCCTCACCTAAACTCATCAATATAAATCCCTATCCTCCGAGGGCCTCTTCTGCAGGACCCACCAATAGAAGCTTCAGTCCCCGTTGCCAACATCCAATAAATGAGGGAGGTTAGAAGTAAAGAGAGTCCCTGATCCATAACTAAGGCTGAATCAAGGGGACTGTGTTGCTGGAATTTCACACAAGTATTTCAAACTTATCTCATAAAAATAATATGAGGGTCTCTGCAACTAAGACATTAACTGCCTCAGAAACCTGCCTATACTGCCTACAGCAAGCTTACTATACAGCAGAATCAATCAGGAATGTTGTAGGGTTTAATAGATATTTCAGAAATTATTCAGGATCCTAGATATGATTTAAAATGTTACTATAGAAAAATTAATCCCAATACCTCTGAAATTTGAAGATTGCCATTAAATACTCTTGGCTCACACTTGCTCAGCTGGAGGGTTCTCTACCTTTAAGCATTTAAAGGGCCCTTTTTTATAAAAGCTACTATTTATTAAATACCCACTGTACACTGTAATTGGTGTTTTATCTTATTTAAATATCAACAACCCTATAAGGGTAAATATCCACACACAAAAACTGTACACAGATGTTTACAACAGCTTTATTATAATTGCCAAAACTTGGAAACAACCAAGATGTCCTTCAATAGGTGAATGGGTAAATAAACTGATACATCTAGACAATGGATTATTATTCAGTGCTAAAAGAAATCAGCTATTAAGCCATGATGAGTCATGGAGAGACCTTAAATGAATACTACTAAGTGAAAGAAGCTAATCTAAAAAGGCTATACACTGTATGATTTTAACTACATGGCATTCTGTAAAAAAGCAAAACTATGGAGACAGTAAAAAGATCATTGATTGTCAGGCATTGGGGGTGATGGATAAAAAGGTGAAGCATAGAGCCTTTTAAAATGGCAGTGAAAATACTCTGTATAATACTATAAAGATGGGTACATGCCATTATACATTTGTCCAAACCTATAGAATGTACAGCACCAAGAGAATCATTTTGGGTGGTTGATATATGTCGTAGGTTTATCCGTCATAACACATGTATCATTTGGGTGAGGGATGTTGGTAATGGAGAGGCTATGCATGAGTGAGGGCAGGGGCATTTTGGAAATCTCTGTTCCTTCCTCTTAGTTTTGCTGTGAACCTAAAACTTAAAAAAAAAAATAGAATCTTAAAAAGTGGGAGGGGAAGTCTGGCTTGGGAAATCATCAGAACCTACCACTTCCCTCTAGCTGAAAAGGTCAGAAGAGATAGGGCAGGTAAATTAATTTACAGAAATCTTGAGAACGCTTCTCAAGCATGGGGAATAATTTCAAAAGACTGGTATATTCTGAAAGCAGATAACACAAAAGGTGTGAGCAGGGGGAAAGAAGTTTTTTACTCAATTCGATTATAAACAAAGCTTATCAGGAACTATGCTTGCACTCTCTCATGAATATATTACAGAACAACTAATGAGGCAGAACATAAAATTTTCCACTGAAATAAACTGCTGACCTCTTTTCTGCCTAGAAAACAATAGCAAGTGCCCTTGATGCAATCTATGTCTAGGTAAGTTACTTGAGTGACTCCTTTAATTATGCAACATAAATAAGCTGAAGCATAAAGATGTGAGAATGAAGTGAGTCACACATTTGTTCACCAACATAAAACTATATAACAAATATACATATTTAAAAACAGCAAAATGTTGATAGTAAGGACCACATTAGGAAAGAACCACAACCTTGTGAGATAAACTGAAGGAAGTGATGGCCAACTACCAAGCAGAAGACTCTGCTGAGGTTTACTACAGCTCTACTTGCATCTCCTAGAAGCAATCCTCAAAAGTTAAAAACTAACCATAAGAATTCTCACAAATAATCTCAAATTTAGAAAGAAGTGGATTGAGAATATATCCTTTTTTCTCTCTCTCTTAGCCTAGAAGAATGGCAATGGCTGCTAGAAAGTGGTAGGTGAGAAGAGAAATGAACAACCATCAGTTGGGCTGCCCTTCACTAGTCAATGTTTAGGCTCCAGGGCCCTATACCAATTTAGGAGAATGACAGTGGTAACTCACATGTAATCTACAAAATCCCACCAGAGTGCATGCTCTTAACCGCTAGACCATGCTGCTTCTCTTTAGGTTCCCTGGCCACAGTACTTGACTCAGGGATGACCCTGATTGGGTCAATCAGAATTCTTCTCTGGGATGTTTCTGCTGTAACTTGCTGTGAACTTTTGCATTTTTGAAAGAAAGGATCACCATCTCTGAACATAGATGATGCCTGAATGTTTTAGGAAAAAATGAAGAGAGTAAAATAGAGCTAAGTTTATTATATATATACTAGAGGCCCAGTGCGTGAAATCGTGCAGCCCCACCCACCCGCACGCACCCTGCCCACCTGCCTGCTGTGCTCACAGCCACGCCCACCCACCTGCCCACCCGCCGGCCGCCTTGCTGCCATCAGAGCCTGTGGGCCGTAGGGGAGGGCCCAAGAGGTGCTCCATGCCATGCACCTCATGGTGACCTGTTGTTCGGTCGTGATGCCTCTTGGCCTTTTATTATTATGATACCATATATATATATATATATATATATATATATATGTATATATATATATATATACACACACACACACACAAATACATACCTTTATTGATTTCAGAGAGGAAGGGAGAGGGAGAGAGAGATAGGAACATCAATAATGAGAGAGAATCATTGATCGGCTGCCTCCTGCATGGCCCCTACTGGGGTTGAAAACTGCAACCCAGGCATGTGCCTGACTGGGAATCAAATGGTGACCTCCTGGTTCATAGGTTGATGCTCAACCACTGAGCCACACCACCGGTGGGGCAAGCTAAGTTTATTTTTGATAATGAGTAGGAGAATGCCATGACAACCTCACTTGAACCCTTGGTCCAGATGTGTGTAATGCCTATCCTACTCAATTATATGAGCCCAAATCTTCCCCCTCCTGCTTATTTTCTTTTTGCATTTCTTCCTCCTTCTCCTCTTTCCCTTCTCCTCCATTTCCTTTTTCTTTAGCTTAAGTTAGTTTGAGTTTTAATTGTTTCTGTCATTTTGGATCACAAGATTAATACATGGTAACTTACACTCCAACCAGCATGAGAATTCCAATTTTTCTGACTCTGGAAAATAAAAGCACATGAATTAGCAGAAAGAACAGCATCAGATATGGGATAAAGGCAAGGAAAATACTTTATGCATAACTTGACATAACTGGACTAAATTGCTGCTAATATGGTTTTTAAAAATAAAAGTAGAGACACCAGGTAGAAAATTAATTCCACAGAAAACAGGGGTCTAAACAAGTAGAAGAAAGCACATTGAGAACTGGATGAATTAGTCTGATTTCACGTGCTGATTTTTTTATTTTCAATATAACAGAGGAAAGAAAAGGAGAAGCTTTTAAAGAAGGAAATTCAGTAAGCAGGGTTTTCTAAAAACCCTTATTTCTGTTGCTGAAATTGCTGGAAATTCAAGTGGCCACAATACTGTTCTCTGTGTTCTGGAAGAACACTGCCATAGTCTCTTGGTGCAGAGGCTTTTGATTGTAATTCCTGGATCAAAAGCATCCATAGAGAGAGAGCTCCAGGTTGTAAATAGTGCTTTTATTAAAATGCATCTATCTGAACCAATAATGGATGTTCAGTAAATAGGGTCTTTTGTTTTCTGAATCTTCAGAAGTAGAGGTAGTTAAAAAAATAAAACCTTTGTTGTTGCATATGAAAAGGTCACTTCTGTTATATATATTTCTGAGAAAAATGAACCTCATCCTTGTTTGTGGTTTTCAAAAATGAAATGCAAAAAATGTATTGGATGATACTTTTACATGTTTATAACTTTTTATTATAGATAATGAGGTTTTGGTGTCTAACATGATATGTTTGTTTGCTTACTGTTCTTTCTAGAAAGTTTTTATCCTGTAAAAGAAGGGAGATAAAATTTTGAAAGTTTCTCATAGAAAGTAGGAAAGGACACAGGCTGCTGATTAGCAGGGGAACCATAGAGGGGCCTTAAAAAGTATGTTTCTTGCGGGGAGGGGGGAAAACAACTATGCTGCTCAGAGGGTAAAAAGAATTAAAGTCCAATAAGAAAGAGAGCATTGGGTTAGGGATTTAGGAGGTCACTGGTGACTTTTAGGAATGTATAAAAAGGGCACAAGGAGGCATTAGCTGGCATTGTCTTTGTCTTGGTACTTATTCATTGTCCTTTTCTCAAGCTGGGTCCTAAAAAGAGGATAACTGTGGAGAAAATTACAAGGCTCTGAAGACTTAGTCCACCATGAGGGACTCAATCTTCCAGCCAAGCCTTAAAGCTGACTTAGATCCTGAGAGTTTTTGAATAAACACAAATATCTTCCTCTTTCTTTCTTTCCTTCCTTCCTTCCTTCCTTCCTTCCTTCCTTCCTTCCTTCCTTCCTTCCTTCCTTCCTTCCTTCCTTCTTTCTTTCTTTCTTTCTTTCTTTCTTTCTTTCTTTCTTTCTTTCTTCTTTCCTTCCTTCCTTCCTTCCTTCCTTCCTTCCTTCCTTCCTTCCTTCCTTCCTTCCTTCCTTCCTTTCTTTCTTTCTTCCTTTCTTTCCATACTTCTTATTCTTAAAATCTCTCTCTCTCTCTTTTTTTTTTAAGGGTTAGGAAGTTTTGCAAGTTCCCTAATATCTAGAAGGCTCTGACTGGGAGAGGTGCTGACTAGAACTACCTAGACTGCAATAGATAAAAAGGACACCAACTCCCTAAGCTTCAGTCAAATACAAATTCCTTCTAGCACTGACTTTGGACCACTGTCTTGAAGAGTCTAATTAGTTTGCTTCTCTGACCTTGATTGCTACCTTTAACAGAGATTTTAAAGCCTATTGTCTCCTAAACTTGCCAAGCCCTGCTTCCTCAGTCTAGTCAGCAATCTTGCCCTGCCCAGACCTCTTACTGTCTGACCACACTGCTTAGCTAACCCCATTGTGTCACACCCTACTGCTTATTCCTCCTTTGGAAACACCCATCTAAGAGCTAGCTCCTTACACAAATGGAAAGACAGTAAATATTCTTGATAGAGTTAAGACCAAGGAATAAGGAATCAAGGGTGGAGGGTTTGGACTTGGAAATTGAGACCTTTGGCTAGAAGGGGTGGAGGTGGAGTAAGAAAGGCTAAACTTGATAATCTACCCTTTCTGCAAAGTAGGATACAAAACCTTGTCAAAGGAGTGTGGATTTTATAGTATGTGCATTATGTTTCAATAAAGCTGTTTTTAAAAGGGAGCACAGGTAAGGAGATGGGATAAAATTAGAAAAGTATTGACTTTAGACCAGCTGGCGTAGCTCAGTGGTTGAGTATCGACCTATAAACCAGAAGGTCACATGTCCAGGTTGCGGGCTCGATCCCCAGTGTGGGACTTGCAGGAGGCAGCTGATCAATGATTCTCATCATTGATGTTTCTATTGCTCTCTCTCCTTCTGCCTCGCTCTGTGAAGTCAATAAAAAATATTTTTTTAAAAAAGGGAAAGAAAAGTATTGACTTTAAAAGTTACATTAAAAATTACATTTATATTAGCATGGCAGTTCCTGGTTATGGGTCCTTTTAATGATATTTCTATATTGAGTGATTTAATTGCCTATATGTTCCTCTCTTCCTTTCTCATTGAGCTATTAGATTCTTCTAAAGATTTCCTTAGAATCTGTTCAACTTCATAGTGGTCATTACAGGGAAGAAACAAATGGAACATAACCATATATTTCCAAATAAACATGATGTCTAAACAAAATATTCTAGTGCACAAATAATCTTCTCTAATAAAATGGTAATATGCAAATTAGCCATCACTCCGCTACATAAGCCACGCCCACCAGCCAAGCCACGCCCACCAGCCAATCAGGGTGAGTATGCAAATTAACCCCAATCCAAGATGGCTACAGCCACAGAGAGCAAGGTTTCCCAGGTAACAGAGCAAGCCAAGCTTTCCATAGCCATTGCAGGCCTAAGCCTCCACTCAAGCTACAAAGTTTCAATTATAGAAGGTAAACAAATTGAAACAAATGGCAACAGAATGGAGCTTGAGAGAGCAGGCCAAGGTTGCCAGCGGCAACAGGGGAAGCAAAGCTTTAAAGCACACCCTGGCCGGGCCCACCCACTTAAGGCAACAAAGTTTCAACTGTAGAAGGTGAATTAACTGCCACAGAGATGGCTGCCGCCCCGGAGGGAACAGCAGGCTTGGCTCTGCTCCAGGCTACAAAGTTTCAATTGTAGAAGGAAAATAAATCCCAGATACCAGGGCCTCTGCTTGGGTTGCCAGGGGGCGTGGCCAGCCTGCAAACCACCACAGGCACCTCGCTCAGGCCACCCCACGCCCCAAGGAAACCCCACCCTGATCAGGGACACCCTTCAGGGCAAACCAGCTGGCCCCCACCCGTGCACCAGGCCTCTATCTTATCTAATAAAAGAGTAATATACAGATTGATCATCACTGCAACACACAATATAGCTGCCCCCATGTGGTCAAAGATCCTGCCCCCATGTAGACACAAGATGGCCACCACAAGATGGCCAGCAGGAGAGGGCAGTTGGGAGGCACCCGGCCTGCAAGGGAGGGCAGTTGAGAGGGACCAGGCTTGCAAGGGAGGGCAGTTGGAGGTGATCAACCCTGCAGGAGAGGGCAGTTAGGGGTGACCAGGCTGGCAGAGGAGGGAAGTTGGGGGAAAACAGGCTGGCAGGGGAGCAGTTAAGCATCAACCAGGCTGGCAGCAGAGTGGTTAGGGGGTGATCAGGCTGGCAGGCAGAAGCGGTTAGGGGCAATCAGGAAGGCAGGCAGGCAAGCAGTTGGGAGCCAGCAGTCCTGGATTGTGAGAGGGATGTCCACCAGGATCGGGCCTAAACGGGCAGTCGGACATCCCTCCAGGAGTCCCAGATTGGAGAGGGTACAGGCTGGGTTGAGGGACAACCCCCCGCCGTGCACGAATTTCGTGCACCAGGCTTCTAGTATTTATATAAGATTTTTTAGGATATTTATATGCAACTAGCAATGACTTAAATAATGGTGATATATAATTGTGTCATACAACACAGATAGTACCAGGATGTTGCAGCAACAAAATGTGGACTGTCTCTTGATGGGCACACAAGGGCATACACATAGCAGCTCCAAAAATTTCCTCACCAGAAAACATACAGGAAGGATGGGGAAGAAAAAGGCATTCTCCTTACCTTCTACTTAAAAAAAAAAAAAAAAAACTAGGAAGGAAAGTCTTCCAAGAAAGCTACCAAACAAACTTCCTATCATATCTCAATGGTCTAAAATTGTTCATATTGCAAACCCCTAGCTTCCTGGGAGGCTGGGGAAATGAATAACTGACTTTACAAAGCTTTAGAGGAACAAGTGCAAGAAAAGAGGGGCCCTAACCGGTTTGGGTCAGTGGATGGAGCATCTGCTTGTGGACTGAGGGGTCCCAGGTTTGATTCTGGCCAAGGGCATGTACCTTGGTTGCGGGCATGTCCCCAGTGAGGGGTGTGCAGGAGGCAGCTGATCGATGTTTCTCTCTCATTGATGTTTCTAACTCTCTATCCTTCTCCCTTCCTCTCTGTAAAAAAAAAAAATCAATAAAATATATTTTTTTTAAAAAAGAGGGGACTGGAAATTATGTAATTGTTTGCCACATAATTCACTCAGAAAAAGTATAATAAAACAAAAATATGTGCTTGAGGAACTTCTGATATGAGCAGATTTCATTTAAACTAAGGTAAGGCTTAAAAACTGAGGACTAAATTTTTTTTTTAATTCTCACTCGAGGATATTTTTCCATTAATTTTTAGAGAGAGTGGAAGAGAGAGGGAAAGACAGAGAGAAATATCGATGTGAGAGAAACACATCAATTGGTGGCCTCCTGCATATACCCTGACCAGGGCCTAGGCCAGGGAGGAGCCTTCAACCCAGGTACGTACCCTTGACGGGATTCGAACCCAGGACCCTTTGGTTCGCAGACCAACACTCTATGCACTGAGCCAAACCAGCTAGGGTTGAGGACTAAAACTTGAGGAGAAATAGCATACTTGAATAGTAGACAGAACTTCAAAAACCAAAACATGAGCATATGAAAATATGTTATGAAAATAAATCTGATTAAGATAGCTTTGTGTTTTGAATTCCACTGACTTTGGGAGGACTATCATTTTCTTATAGTACTGGCTGTTCCTGGAATTCTCCTGTGTCACCTCCAGAGTAGATGCCTGCGGGCCAAGAGCCTGGATGTTTCCATCTCAAACAAGTTGGATGAATGTTTCTAACAACCACTCCTAATAATAGTATTTATTTTTCTTTCTATCTTAATTTTGAATTGGGTCACATTTATCATCTCTATACTTCTCAAAGAGGTTTTAAGTAAAACACTACATATCTAAATATGATACTAGAGGATGAAGAAAAGTGCTGATATTAGGGAAAATGTAACCTAATTCTTAGGCCTTGGATCCCTAAAAAAGTAAAAAAACAAACAAACAAACAAAAAAAAACAACAACCACAAACAAACAAAAAAAACCTTAGAAAAACAGAAGAACAGTTTTTCGTTCAGACTGCGAGGCAATATGTAGAGAAGCGAAACACGGAGGTATGGGTCGGTGCTGAAACAGCCATGGCGAATAGCAATGGATGTGGAACAGTTTCTTAGGGGAAGGTACCCCTTAGGTAAGTCTGTGGAAGCTGAGGGTGAGAAGAGAAGAGGAGTGCTCTCCAGGCAAAGTAAGCAGCCCCAGGAAAGGTTATGAAGGAGCGTGGCCAGTCCAGGGACTTGCAAACATTTTGGGTCGCTAGAGTAGCTAGGTGACAAATAAGAGATGATACATTTATTTTGGAAAATGTGTCTACCTTAATCCCTGTTTCAAATAAAGCAATTTAGAGGAAAGAAGGCAATTTGGTAAAAGTATAATTCTTGACTAATTGTGTTTTACCCAAAAAGGTTCTATTTTTACTATTGTAGATGTCTTGATCCTGATAGTCTTACTTGTTTTTTTTAACTGCCCTAAGATTTAGCTTTGAGAAAAGAGTTATGCCACATATTCAAGTCTACTGATACTCTTTCTCCTACCCTAATCCAGTTGCTACAAATTTTTGAAATCTCATTCTGGATAAGCGTAATTTGTGCAAATGTGTTTACTATTAACCAGATGTTATTTAATTGGTAAAAGTAGTCATGTTCAAATACTCAACTGTACAAAGCCATTTATAGACATGGACAATATTCTTATACCTGAATAACAAATATACATTTATATATGTGTCTGTGTATATTCCTATATCTGTATATGTGTACCCACAAGTATCATTTCAATTTTTGTAGTATCCATTTATAACCTAAACCCAATGGTTTCCTAATTATTATTGTTAAGCAGCATTGTTGTTAGTAAACTTTGCACATGGAGAGAAGTATTACAGTAAACCAGCTGAGGCACAATTCAGTGCCCTTACCCAAGAGGTTTTTATTTAGAACATAAGCAATGTGGACCCTAATGATAGACACAGAAACATGTCTTATCCTTGTTTCCTTTTTTCTTTTGTGACCTCAGCTTTAGAGAATTAAGCTAATAATAACACTTCCTTGTTCACAGCACATTGCCATCATTTGTGCAACCTTTACCCCCACCCGCTCACATTAAAAAATTTTAGGTAAGTTGAATATTTTACATGAATACTCCCATTCTTCAGAGTGTAGATGGGAACAAAATTCTAGGAGACAGAGAGATCAGGGTTTGGATCCTAATATTTTTGCCACTTAATGAGCATGCAATCTGGGTAACTGACTTAACCTCTCTGAGACTATTTTCTCATCTGTAAAATGAGAATAATAATAGCTGCCTCATAAGGCTGTTGTGAGAATTGGGTTATGCACCTAGCACAGTGCTTAGTAAGTACTCAATACATTTTTGCTATTATTAGATCATGAATGGCATAAGCACTTTGAATTTGGATAAAGACTAATCCAGACTTGTCATATCTACTACCAAAATGCTATGTAACTTTAAGTAAGTTACTGTGCCAAACTGTTTCTGCAACTAAGGACTGAAAATGACATTGCAACTGTTTGAAAATAAAATTGTGAGGCACTAAATAAATGTTAATATAGGTCACTCATTAAAATCTGTAGTAGTTTATAATCCTGAAGATACGTATAATTAATATTATGTATTAATAATGTGCCTTCCACTCAGGCATTAATAAGACATTTCAAAGATGAACAAGCACAGAACACTGACTCTACCCAAGGTTATAGATTCAGTAAGATAGGAGGGACAGATATTTCTTAACTGACAGGCAATTAGAGAAAAAATTTATCTTCTCTGAAGAGTTTTATGTTTATTCCTAAACAGTAAATAGTAAGCCTTCAGCGAACCTTACTTTCTAACTGCTCCATTAGAAAGTGGGTGGTTAATGCCCAGCTCTGCTGTGGGAGCTTATATTGTGGGTCTCTAGGCCACTTGAATACTAGTAACTATGGCCATTGCCCTCCCCTCCGATGCCTAATTCTGACATAAAATGTAGCTTCCCCAAAGAGCAGCAAAGGAGGAAATGTTTGCTGTAAAAGCGATGGAACTCCTGGGTCCTCTAAAGCATTCTGCTGTGACCCTCACTTTCCAAGACATAGGATTCATTATTGTTTTTTTAGGCTTTTAGTTGAACAGCTGCATAGAGCAGTGACTTAGAGCCTTTGAGCCAGTCTGCCTGTGTTTGAATCCTGGTGCTCTCTAGCAGTGTAACCTTAACCCCTCAGGGCTTTAGTAGGAATGACAAAAATAGCACCTACCTCATGAATTAGGCCAGCACTTGGACCATACTAAGGCTAAATTAATAGTAACTATTAGTTCTACAGCCAAAACTGTATGCCTAATTGGAATGTGGTCCACCTGAAAATTGGAAATTGTCTTAAATTGAAGTAGTTTATATGAGCAGTAACCATCAAGCTATCAAAATGAATGATGCCATAGTCACATAACTAACACCCATTCTTTTCTCATCAGTGCTAAAATTCCAAAAGTTAGTATTGAATGGAGAATAAATGCATGGGCTTTTATGTCCGTCATGACACTTGCTATATGTCCTTGCCTTGTTTTTTCCATCTGTAAAATGGTTAAAAATAGTACTTTCTTCACAGAGTTGTGAGATTTAGATGAGATAATGCAAAGAAAGTGACTAGTATGGTTTCTGACAAATAGAATATTATGCCATTAATAATAAATGTTAATGGTTGTTATTACTATTTTATTTATTTTTAATTTTAGAGGGATAAGAGAGGAAGGGGGAGAGATAGAGAAAAAAAATCAATTTGTTGTCCCACTTATGTATGCACTCATTGGTTGATTCTTGTATGTGCCTGGACAGGGATCGAACTCACAACCTTAGAGTATCAAGACAACACTAACCAACAGAATGACCTGGCCAGGGCTGTTATTGCTATTTTAAATAAAATAACAAGGAAAATAAGTGACTCTGATATTCCTGGGTTTAGCTATGTCCCAATTTAAATGTATCCAGAATTGGGGCTTCTCGTTGTAGATTTAGATACACATAAATAATTTTAGAAAAATCCTATGCCTGAGACACGGTTAGATAAGTGCTTCTGTGAATACATTGAATGTTTTTCCTTTCCTCTAGGACATTACATCTCAGTCTCTAAGAGTTTGTGCTTTGTTTTACCTTACTATTTCAGGTCAGTTTAGCTGAGGGAGGTTGTTTATGTCATCACAAGGTCTTGCTGTATCTAATCCAGTCTTGATCTGAATCTGTTAGAAGTAGCTAAAAGGAGTCATGGCCAGTTGGTAGTAGTTAAAAAAGTATGAAGGGCTTGGGGAAACATTTTTAAAGAGTAATAGGAAAATAATAGAACATTATTTCCTTGGATTTAAATGTCTTGCATATATTAGAGTTTGGATTACCTTCTCTGTGGGCTAAATCTAGCAAAATTTTAGTTGGCGTTTTCCCTCATCCAATTTACTCTGCTTAAAGCTCATTATTGTTTTAATAAAATAAAATTAATATTAGCCTAAACAAAATGTAAAAAGGAAGGTAAACCTTTAGCTCCACTCTTGCTCAAATGAATTCCAAAGCAAAATAGTAGTTTTACATTATGAGTTGCTCTCAAATATTCAAAACACTGCCTTAATATTTAAACAGATAAACGCTTTTTAAAATTGTAATACTGTAGTAAATTAACAGAATATTTTAGCAGAAAAAAATGCCATTAATTCCCAAGGGGAAGCAGAATTGTGTTTACCCATTGATATACGTACACTAGGTTGTTTATTAAATTCCCTTTCCCTTACCACAGCCCTTAGTCCAAACTTTATCTTCAGTTGCTGTGGCAACACTGGGACTCATGGCACTAGGTTGTGGTCAAGTCAGAATACACCAACATCTGCACATCTGTGTATATCTGTAGCTCTTTGTTTATGGCACTTATCATTTATTAGCCGTATGTGATTTGTTTAGTTATTTTTGTATCTGTCCATCAGATAGTTCTTAGAACCCCCACTGCCTAGGCTAATGTCCTGCTAGAAGGAAGTGTGGTAGGCAGTTAGACAGACATGAGCAGAGCAAGGGCGGTGGGCCAGGTAAAAGGGACTTAAATTAAATAGATATTTGGTGAAATTGAACTTTTCTTGATGATGCAGGACTGTCTTAGACTCCTCTAGAGAAAATTATTTATGAGGAGATCATGAAGGTGTGTGGTTCCACCCCTAAGAAGTCCTCAATTTAGGGCCCTTGAAGGATGTTTATAATGAAGAAATAAGGCAAGGTATTATCCTCAGAGTACACGTTATGGGTCCACAATAACATGACTTTCTAATTAGGGCTTTTGGGTATTTCTTAGCATTAATTCTACTTCGCTAGGATTCTGAAAGGCCTTACCTTATACTAAACTACATTATATACTTAGGGCAAGGTCCCAGGGTTTATTAGTATATTCGTTTATTTTATTAGTTTTATTAATTTAGACTAACAAAACTCATACTAACTAATAACAGTGTTTTCATTATAAAGTACTGTAACTAGGCAACTGGGAATTGGATTAGAATCTGCAGTTTGCTTGACACAACAATTCTCGTTGCCCTCAGGCTTCCATCAACAAGGTTAGAGATTCCTGTGACAATGTCAAGCATTTCAAGAAATATTGGATCATCTGTGTTAAGATATTTTCCCCAGTGTGCTTCAGATCAAGTACTTTTCTACTTACTATTAATTTAAAAAACTATATTGCTTTAGCCCAGCCAGGGAGGCTCAATGGTTGAGTGTCAAACTATGAACCAGGAGGTCATGGTTTGACTCCTGGACAGGGCACATGCCTAGGTTGCGGGTTCAATCCCCAGTGTGGGGCATGCAGGAGGCAACCAATCAATGATTCTTTCTCATCCCAGTATGTGACAGGGGGCAGGCTGGGCTGAGGGACCCCTCCCCAGTGCACAAATTTCGTGCACTGGGCCCCTAGTAAAAGTATAATATGCTAATTAGACTGGACGTCCTTCCAGATGTCCTTCCGTCCTTCCGGACAAAGCCAGGGCTGCGAGGGAAGCCTGGGTCCCGGGTGCCAGAGGGAAGCCGGTGCCAGCAGCTGGGGGAAGGAAGACCTACTCTTGCATGAATTTCATGCATTGTGCCTCTAGTATGTATATAAAAGAAAACCATATTGCTTTAAATGGGTTACCTAAAATAGTCTCTTACTAGCATAGGCAAGACATCATAGATTGAAACCAAGCTTATCTAGGCCCAACCTATGTTTGTGTATAAATGAGAACTAATTTTTTTTTTTGTTAGTTCTCACCTGAGGATATTTTTTCCATTAATTTTTAGAGAGAATAGAAGGGAGGGGGAGAGACAGAGAAACATTGATGTGAGAGAGACACATCGATTGGTTGCCTCCTCATTAAGCCTGCAACCAAGATATGTGCCCCTGACTGGAATCAAACCTGGGACCCTTCAATCTGCAGGCTGACGTTCTAGCCACTGAGCCAAACCAGCTAGGGCTAGTGAGAACTAATTTTAATCAAAATTCAGAATTGTATACAAAACATTGGCATTTTATTTGTTGTATGTATTCTCATAAGAAACTTTATCACTATAGGAAGGGATAGTTAAAACTCTGAAGTCATAAATTCTTGGTTTATGGCATTCAAAAATTGCACAATTATGTTTTCTGCTACAGTGTTGTTACATTATTTATAAGGTGCTTATGTTAGAAGCTAGGATATTGAGATAGTAATGACAGAATTATCAGAGAGCTATTGAGTTGTCTAATATACTTCATATATGGGCAGAATAACAGAAAGAAAGGGCCTTGGAATAGGATTTAAGCTCTAAGTGGTTTAGGCTACTATTTGCACCTAAAGTGAACATACATGCAACAGACATTAATATATAATTTTAAAAGGTGAGAAAAATACCTTTGTATTCAGTTTAGCAGTATATTTTGATATTTGAATCTCCCCAAATTTCATCTCAAATAACCTAATGTTGAAAACAAATAGGAAAATGGCTCGCTCATCTCCTTATTATGCTTTCAAATGGTTTATGTTTAAATAATTCTTCTGAAAATTACTTTAGGACTGACAGCTAATGACTCAATGGAACAGTTGCACCTCTGACTCATGGAGAATCTGGTGTAAGCATTTGACTCATCTGCTTCTTTCATTTAGGAAATGTCACTCTAAATGTACCATAAGGTGCTTGTGAAATGCTTGAATGCTCATATAAAAGGTGCTAGAAAATTACAAGGTTAGAGAGTCTTATTTTAAAATATGGTTTTATAAAACTTCAAGCAGATGTTTTAGTTCATTAGTAGATCAATTCTAGGTAACTTATTTAAGTGTGTGGGGGAGGGTGGAACCTAACTCTCCTCCAAATGAAATATCTCATTTACAAGTTTTATAGCTTCTGGTCATTAGGTTAAATAGAATAAACCGAAAGAAACAATAACATTCAGTACTGGATTTAATTTAAAATTTTTTCCTAATTAAGTTTAAAAATCCACACAATATCCAGATCCCACCATAAATTAAGTTAATTAAATTAGTTGCTTATTCCACTTTGGTTAAGTAGAATTAAACCTGTCTGCAGCATAATTTTTTTAAGATTAACAAATGTCAGTCTCCTAAAATTACTTTTATTAAACAGAAAGCATGATGTGATATATTAAAAAATATGCTTCTCTTTGAATAACTGACAACTTTTTAAATATTAGACTTTATTTTTAGAGCAGTTTTAGATTTACAGAAAAACTGAGACGAAAGCTCAAAGAGTTCCCATATACCACACATCTAGTTTCCCCTATTATTAATATCTTACATTACTATTGTTAAAATTAATTAATGAATATTTATACATTATTATTATTTTTGATACATTATTATTAACTAAAGTCCATGATTTACTCAGACTTCATAATTTTACCTAATGTCTTGTTTTTGTCCCAGGGTGTCAGTAAAATACCACATTGTATTTAGTCATTATATGTCCCTACACTTCTCTTGGCTGTGACACTCTCTTAAGATACTTTCTTAGTTTTGATGACTCTGACTGTTTTGAGGAATTCTAGTCAAGTAGTTTGTAAGATGTTCCTTTGTTGGGCTTTATATGTTTTTTTTCCTCATGATTAGTCTGGGCTGTGGAGTTTTGGGAGATAACCATACAGATAAAGTATAAGTTTCATCATCATATTAGGTTATTTATATCTACTTGATGTATTACTGTTAATGTTGACCTTGATCTCCTGGCTGATGTAGTATTACTCAGGTTTCTCTACTACAAAGTTATTCTTTCCCCCTCTTTTCTATACTGCACTCTTTGGAAATAAGTCACTATGCACAGGCCACACTTAAAGAGTTCCCATAACTCCTAAGTCAGGAGTTATGTTCCTTCTACTTGAGGGTGGAATAGCTATGTAAATTATTTGTTAATTCTTTTGCATGGCAGATTTCTCTCTTCTCCCCCATTTATTTATTTATTTATTTACTCAATTATGAACGCATGGACACATGGATTTGTATTTTACATGTTGGTTTATAATCTTACACTACTTTATTTTTGGGCTTAAATTGTTCCATCTTTAACCATTGTGAGTTCTTTTGTTGACTCCTATGCTACTTTGACATGCCACACTGTTGTTTCTTGTTTGTTTGTTTTAGCATTTTCTTAGTTTCTGGCACTACAATATGCTCCAAGCTCATCAGGCATAGCTGACAGCTTATAAAAATTATAATTCTTGCTAATTAGGAGAATTGACAATTATAATAAACTCTTATTTATCTCCAAGCTGTTAGAGAGGATCCAAATAACTATTTTTCCTGCATTTTATATTATAAGAGATTTTCATGAGATCAGTATGAATTCTATTTTGTTTTTATAAATTTTATAGCTGCAATAATTACAATTAAGATTGATAATGATGTGGGTAAGAACCTCAAGATTTTCTCAATCAAATAAAGATTAAAACATAGTAAGTATAATTTTAATACTGGATATTGGCCTGTAATTCTCTTTCTTTGTATTGTCTTTATCTGGTTTTGGGATTAGGGTAATGCTAGCTTTGTAGAAAGAGCTTGGAAGTGCTCCTTCCTCTTGAATTTTTTGGAATAATCTGAGGAAGATAGGTTTTATTTCTTCTTTGAATGTTTTATAAAACTCCCCTGTGAAGCCGTCTGGTCCAGGAAGATTTTTGGTTACTACTTCAATTTCCTCCATAGTTATCAGCCCATTCAGATTCTTTTATTCCTCCTGGCTGAGTGTTGGAAGGTTGTATTTTTTTAGGAATATGTCCATTTCTTCTAGGTTGACCAGTTTGTTGGAGTAGACTTGCTCATAGTATTTTTTACTGTAAACATTTTTAAAGTAAAAAATATTATGTAAGTGCTAAATATTTTAAAATATTTTCTCTCTTGTGTAATTTTGGGAAATTTTAATTGTAGTAATAATTTGTATTTTCTTTACACTTTTATCATAACTAAATCAGATGTCATATAAAAGCATCAACTAGCCAAATTTAACACTCTTAAGAAGAAGTAAGATAATGTTTTTCCTCAGGTAAAGGGAATTGATTTCTAATTGGGAAGTAGAATTAACAGACATGGATTTTGATTTTCTGAAATGGAGAGGCAATAAGATGTCCTACAAAATACATTGAGCCAAGAATTACCTGTCTTGGGGGTTAATCTTAGTTTTGTGACTACCTAGGTATGTGACTTTAAGCAAATGGTCTATTTTTAAGAAATCTTTATAAAATAAAGAGGATTAAGGTTTTAGAGAGTTTTCCTTAGTCCTAATTCTCTCTGAATCAAAAATAAAGAAGCATCAAAGAGAATGTCAAACTACAGCGGGAAGGCAGGGGAGGGTTGGGGGGATAAGAGATCAACCAAAGGACTTGTATGCATGCATATAAGCACAACCAATAGACACAAGACACGGGGGCGGGGGCCGGGGGGGGGGGGGGATGAGGGCAAGTGCTGGGGGATAGGGGAGGTCGGGAGGAGGTCAATGGCGGAGCGGGGGTAGGAGATATATGTACTACTATTTGTAATACCTTAAACAATAAAATAAAAAAATAAATTCATTTTAATCAATTTTCCACCTTGTAAAGCACTTTTCAAAAATGATGAATTTGGGGTGTCAATACTATTTGATTTGTGAGGGTGTGCTAGAAGGAGCCCTTTCTCCAGCAATTCTCTTATGTAGGCCCCAAATCCTTCAAGGATATTCCCTGTGCCTCAAGGATATGAGGGCTGATTGGAGCAAACATACTTTCCTGCCTTCCGCATCTCCAGGCCTTAAAGTAATTTTTCCATTTATTCATCAACACCCATCTTAAAGTTAGAAGTTATTTTAAAATATTTGT
The DNA here is from genome assembly GCF_951640355.1 of Cnephaeus nilssonii. Classification (NCBI taxonomy): domain Eukaryota; kingdom Metazoa; phylum Chordata; class Mammalia; order Chiroptera; family Vespertilionidae; genus Cnephaeus; species Cnephaeus nilssonii. The sequence goes on from NC_137073.1 coordinate 44,947,232, forward strand.
TTTACTGAAGTATTTGAATTGTTTACTCTGATTGATCAAGATTTCATTCAACTGCTATTTATGTAACATTAGTTTAAAAAAATAAAAAACTCACCCTAATTAAGAAAGAAGGTAAAGAAGATTGCTATAAAGATACTTTTGAAATTAGAACTGGAACTATCGCTCTGTCTCTCTCTCATGGGTCATAGTTTCTACTTCCCTTTGTATTTCTCCTCATTATCTGCCTGGTGACTAACTTCTGCTTACAGTTTCTGCTCCCTTTTAACTTCTGCTTGCACATGACTTGAACCTGTCTTGTTACTATGCTAGGTGCTGGAAGTAAGCAGTGAGTAAGGTGGCCCTGATCCCTCATGGGACTCACAGTATGGCAGGGGAGAGAAGGAGGGAGGGAGAGAGAGTTAGAGAGAGAATGCTATGAGACAAACAACAGGTCTTCTAAGTTGAAACATACAAGGTCCAGTGAGAACATACACATACACATGAAGTCAGTGTTATATAAACTGGATCATGATTCACGAGTAGGTCATGAAATCAGTGTATGGCTTAAGAACTGCATACACACACACACACACACACACACACACACACACACACACACATATACACTACAGGAATATGCAAATTGGCCGGGACGTTGTCACGTAATGACCAATCAGGATGGGGGCAGGGCCATGGCGAGAGCTCTCAGCAAGCCTGTGCTGGGGGTCTGAAGGGTGTGGAGAGGAAGTGAGAGCAGATAGGCAGTTAGGGGGATCAGGCCAGGAGGGGAGTGCAGATAGGCAGTTAGGGGGATCAGGCCAGGAGGGGCGCCAGATAGGCAGTTAGGGCAATCAGGCCAGCAGGGGAGGGCAGTTAAGGGGATCAGGCCAGGAGGGGAGAGCAGTTAGGCAGTTAGGGCGATCAGGCCAGGAGGGGAGAGCAGTTAGGCAGTTAGGGGGATCAGGCCAGCAGGGGAGCAGTTAGGGGCATCAGGCAGGCAGGCAAGTGAGCAGTTAGGAGCCAGTGGTTCTGGATTGCAAGAATGATCCTGGATTGGAGAGGGTGTAGGCTGGGCTGAGGGACACCCCCCCCATGCACGATTTCATGCACTGGGCCTCTAGCATATATATCAGAGAGGAAGGGAGAGGGAGAGATAGAAACATCAATGATGAGGGAGAATCATTGATTGGCTGCCTCCTGCATGCTCCCTATTGGCAATCACATGCTTGCAATCTGGGCATGTGTCCTTGACCGGAATCCAATGCTGGACCCTTCAGGCCACAGGCCAACACTCTATCCACTGAAACAAACCAGTTAGGGCAAGACCTGCATTTTTAACAAAAGAAATAACAGAAAATATCAGAGTAAATCACACTTAGTAAGGAAAAGCATTGTTAAACATTTATTTCAGTTTATATTATCAGTGAATATACAAAAATTCAGCTCTTAAGAGAAAAAATAGAAAATAAACAAGAAAAATTAGTGAACTAGAGAATATATTAGAAGGTGATGAAACTGAAAAACAAAAGGCAAGGAGGAGTATATAAAATGTCAGAGGTAGGGATTGAAATTTTAGAGATAGTAGGTGCCTTTTGGGTAAAGACCTCAAAGAACTGAGTGAGTGAAGACAAGGCTGTGTGTGAGTTATCTCTGCAGCCCCAGCATCTAGCCAAGTGTCAGGCACCTTTGTTGGGGTTCAAGATGTCTGCTGAATAATTAATTGGAGAGAAGAAAACAAATTTCATCTAAGGTAAATTATATAAAAGATGAAAGACAGAAATGAAAATGACATGTTCATGGGAAAATGAAGAATCCTACTCAACAGGAACAGAGAGAATGCAAAGTGGAGAGATTGGTTTTAATTACAAGTCTTTGAATTGTAAAGAATAGAAATTCATTCAGAACAACTTTCTTAAGATGATAATTATCAATAAGGAAAATAGTGATAGCACAGGAATTCAAGTCTAGTATTAATATAGGCTATCTCTTAATATGCTTTATTTTCTTTGCAACTGTTTCAAGGTGTCTATTTGCTTCTCCTCCAATTACCAACTGGTTCACATACTCTTTACTCATTTATTCCCATATATTTTCTTTACCTCATGAATTAAGTCAACATTTCAGCTCACTCAAGGCTCATTATTTGCCCATCTGTCCTCTTTCTACTTCATGACCTTTCTGATTTTGCTCCCAGAGCTAAATTGAAAGGCACAAAGATCGACATAAACAGGATAGTGGTTCTGGGAATAATGCTGGAAGGAGAGGATAGGTGTGAAGATTAGCTCTTAATTAGCTCTCCATTCCAGTCACAATAGACAATGTACATGCTGGTCTCTCTGCTTGAAATACACAGCTTCAAAAACTCATTCTTCTGTGCTCCCACAGTACCTTGTGTATACTTCTAGTATAATACCTATAATTCCTCCTTGAAATGACTTATTTACTCTGTTATCCTATATAATAAAACCCTAATATGCAAATCGACTGAACAGCGGAATGGCTGGCAGAAGGACCGGTCGCTATGATGCGCACTAACCACCAGGGGGCAGATGCTCAACGCAGGAGCTGCCCCCTGGTGGTCAGTGCGTTCCCACAGGGGGAGCATGGCTCAGCCAGAAGCTAGGTTCATGGCTGCAGGTGGGTGGTAAGGAGCGAGGGGTCCCAGACTGTGAGAGCCCCAGACTGTGAGATGGATCGTGGACTGCAAGAGGGTGCAGGCCAGGCTGAGGGACCTCCCCAAGTACATGAATTTCATGCACCAGGCCTCTAGTGACTATATAATAAGCTTTTCAACAGCAAGGAGAATGAATGAATGACTACATTAGTAAAAATTTTATTTACACCCTAGCTGGTTTGTCTCAGTGGATAGAGCATCAGCATGCAAACTGAAGGGCCCTGAGTTCAATTCAGGTCAAGGGCATATGCCCAGGTTGCAGGTTCAACCCCCAGTAGGGAGAGTGCAGGGGGCAGCTGACCAATGATTCACTCTCATTATTGATGGTTTCTGTCTCTTTCTCTCCTTCTCCCTTCCTCTCTGAAATCAATAAAGATATACTTTGAAAAAAATTATTTACTTTTTTTTTTTTTTTTTGCTGCACCATTCCAGGAGGTACTACAATACCGGATTGATGCATGGAGTGGACGATGCAAGCTCCTATTTCATCTCCCTATTCCAAAAATACATCCTATATAATAAAACCCTAATATGCAAATTGACAGTATGGCAGAACGACTGGTGGAACAACCAATGTGCACTGACCACCAGGGGGCAGACGTTCAATGCAGGAGCTGCCCCCAGCCCGCAGACCCCAGGCCAGCCAAGGCGGGTGCCAGCAGGGCCCCCCCTAGTCGTCCCGCCAGTCGCCCCACACATCAGCCCTGATCGCTGGCCAGGCCTAGAGACCCTATCTATGCACGACTTTCATGCATCGGGCCTCTAGTTTAATATAATGTCCTCAGATAGCCAAAAGGCTGAGAAGCGATTACATTTATTTTACACTAGCACACCCGTTTGTTCACTCATACATAATTTATTGAGTACCTATGCCAATGTATAAGGGAGGCACAGGTAAATAGATTGAAAGAATGGGAAGGTCCTTCTACTTCATCCATGGGCAGATCCCAAACTATTACAGCCAGGGAAGAAAGCTCTCACAATGTTTCATATTAATATACTTTTAGACAAAAGAACCCTTTAAGCCTCAAAAAAAAAAAGTGGAAAAAGAGGAAATAACAAAAGCAATATGATCAGCAGTGGTAATTATCCTGCTTCTAAAATGCTTAAGATATAGCTTGGCCAATCAGACTTGATCATAGTGGTACCTCTGGTGTACCACAAAGGCAGACCTGCAGGGGAGATTGAGTTATGATGAACATTTTTGCCACCTGCCTCCTGTGTGACTTACTCTTAAGGATAAGGGAATGGTTTCTCAGTATTTCACAAAATTGGCATAATAATGAACACCAATCTGGCACTTCATTTCATTCCTTGATGTTTTTTCTATAATAATGAGGCAGTCAGACCTAACATTTATTTATTTATTTACTTATTTATTAAAATATATTTTTATTGATTTCAGAGAAGAAAGGAGAAGGAGAGAGAGATAGAAACATCAGTGATGAGAATCATTGATTGGCTGCCTCCTGCACGCCCCACACTTGGCATCAAGCCTGCAACTTGGGCATGTGCCCTGACCGGCAATGGAACCATGACTGGGTTCGTATGTTGATGCTCAACCACTGAGCCATGCCAGCCGGGCAATTTTTTTTGAAGAGTAGAATAGTCTGAGATAGGACTGTTTTCTAAATAACAGCAAAAAACAAAGAAAAGGATGAAAGGCTCTTTTAAGCATTTTGTTAACTTCTTAACTTGGGTTTTATTTTTCAAATGTTTTTCACCTATTAGAAAGAAGGCATGTGGGGTATTACATGATGTTCAGCGCATTGCATGGCATACAGGAGATCAAAACAAACAAAACAGAAACACCAGCTGCATGACCCAGGCTGTACCTTCTAGGAATGCACAATGTATTAATTTTGATGGTATCATTAAAGACTGAGGTTTTTCTGTTTTTCATTCTGTCATCTTCAGCATGTTGGTTCATGCTCTGAGGCTTGTCCCTTCTGACCACAAGATGATATAAGATGCTATATCATCAAGTTGAAGAAGAGGAGTAATTTTCTCCCATGGGCCTATTATTATCAGCTAGGAGAAACTTCTGCTGGAAAACCCCTAGTAGGCTGCTTGTCATGTGTCTGGCCAAAATTGCTTCACATGCCCACACATAAACCAGTTATTGTCAAGGGGAGTGGAATGGCAATAACTGGCACCAATCAATATTGCTGGGGCTTGAGGAGGACATCTAACCTCCCTTAAATCACAGGGCTACGCTAGATCTGAACAAGCAGGGTTCTCGAACAAGCAGGGTTCTCTTAGCAAGGAACCAATGGGCTATAGAGAAAGATGACTACAGAGCAAAGTAGCCTAGGTAATCAATAGTGACTGCTACACAAGTCTACAGAGGAGAAAACCAAGATACACAAACCTAAAAAGTACAGTGGTTTGGGCCATTTAATGTAAGAGCAAATAGCCTCACATATATTATTCATTCTGAGAGATTTATCATGTGGTTGTCTGGAGTGGTTATTAGAACATGGGCTTTCAAATCAAACAGGCCTCATCAATTAGCAGTGACTTAACATTAGAGAAATTAACTTCTCTGCAATTCAGCTTCTTTTATAAGATAGGGATAATATTGCCTACTTCTAAGAGCTATTATGAGGATTAAATCTTATGATGGATATAAATTGCCTAGAACTACAGCCATTTGAGTGTAAATTCCTTTCCCCATTTATTGAACTTAAAATAATTCATAATGATGATCCCAATTCATCAATAAAATGTTAAGTTTTATTCTGTATTTTCTGTTTGAAAGCAGATATTTTAAATGTATTGAAAATATTTTTGTCAAATCAGATTATATTAAGGAATTCTAGGTTCATAAAATAGAAAAATTCAGTTATCCAGATATCCAGAATGGCTCATTAACAATAATAACTGCCAATATTTGAAAACTTACTAGATCTATGTATATTATATAGATCTATTCTCATTCATTATTTTTAACTGGGAGTGGGAGGGAGCTGCTAACCTTTTGTATTTTTTGAAGAGTTATAGCTGTCCTCAGTGAAAAGGTCCAGTTAAATGATCTTATCTGTCACTATTTGAATCAGATGACCTCACTCTGCTTTGTAAACAAAGGATTACATTTTTTTTTTTTACTTAATGCTTCTCCTACTACTACCACAACCCTCTTATTTATCCAATATTGAGTTTTCATATTTAGTTTCATGTTTATTTTATAAAAGTGAAGAAAAGCTTATTTTATCCTGCTTTCTTGAACTAAGAGAAAGCGACTTCTCAGGCAACCTCCTTGTTAAATAAAAAAGCAAAATATATTCAGTTTAGAGCAGATAAGAGTTCCAGAAGGATATTGTCCAAAAAGGAAGAGAAATTCTACTTATTTGCCAGGGTTATCCAACAGGACTGAGTCTCAGTTGCCCGCAGCTACAATCTGCTTTATAAAAGCTAACTTAATTTTTTCCCTTTCTTATCTCACGTTTCCATTCCTCTGCTGAGATTCATCTCCCAAGTAAACCATCTTCACTCAAATTTTTTATCTCAGAATCTTCTTCTTGGGAAAACTAATGTAAGTTACACCCGACCCACCTACCCCACTGATCCAAAGTACTAAGAAATGGTCTTACAAAAACTAGCTATATACAGATTCAAAGCACAACATTACATTAACAGTCTAATAAGCTGTATGTAGAATGTAAAATATATACAAATTCAGTAACAATTTGCTTTCTCATATTTATACTTTAACATTCAATTCTCTCATTTTTATCATAAAATAGAACTTTACTATTAACATTAGGTTTATTTATGAGTTAAATTATAAGCTGTATAGCTAAAGGGAAGAAGGGGGAAAGGGAAGCAAAGCAAAGAAGGAAGGAAATAAATCATAGGAAAACAGAAAAAGTAAATCTATCTATAGGGTGAATATTCTATCTGTAAATGATCTTTATGAATCATGTACATTATCAATGTGTCATTTGACCCACAATTCCATGCTGCCAAGGAGCAAATATAGGAATAAATAAGCAATGCAGTCCTGATTTTGATCTCAGGCAAAAAGGAGGTAATATCATTTCATTAACTGAGAGATTTGTAAAAAAAAAAAAAAAAAAAAAAAAAAAAAAAAAAAAAAAAAGTTGGATACAGGAAAGGAAGCCTCTTGTTTGCTTGTCATCTCTGGTTCAGTTTTATGATCAAAAGAAATAAAAACAGGAGCATTCTCAGATCAGAATCAGTTTAATAACAATGGTTTTTCACATAAGGAAACATCTCTCAACATTTTAGAGAATAAAGAAAAATGCAAGTCTTTGCTTTAAATCTGCTATAAAGATAACACAAAAACGTAATGGAGAAAATGGTAAACCTAGCATAAGGAAACCTGTATTAAAAATTAGTTACAGTTTAAAAATGAACTGAAAAAAATTTTAAATCATGGGGTAGTCATTCACAAAAGTATTCACAGTAGGACTCTTTATATAAAGTCTATGTACTTCATTGTAGGCACAAAAATGATACTATAAATTAGTGGGAAAGATCCAAACTTCTTAAAGTAGAAATTCCCTTTGATCTTCTGTATTTGTTTGTATAGAAATTTTCTTCATAAAGAGTCTTTTTGGTGAAGGACAGAGAGTACAATTATTTATGAAGGTGTCCTTTAATTCAACCAATGAGTTTAATGGAAAAGGTTTCCTATGACTTTCTTTGTCAGTCTCTGAGGTACCTTTTCTCTTTTAGTTGGAGACATCTTCTCTCTCAAGTCCTTAGCTATGTCTGGGATGCTGAGTAGATCCATCACCTGGAACCAGGATGGTAGCATTTGCCTATTTGACTATAACCTGCCATTTGAACACCTGAAATCCCAAATGAGTCATGTGAAACAAACCTGAGTTTACCATAACCATTAGATTTGGCTGTTGTATTCACTCATTAGAGAAAGCTTTCCAATTTCCACCTGGGTTTTGAAATCAAAAGACATGAATTCAACTCCTGGTTCTGCTACTATTTTTAGTGAATGAGTAAAGTTGTTCAATGAATGACTCTAGGAATTCTCTCTGGGTTGCCTGGATGAACTAGCTTCAGGGAACTCCTCCCTCTCCCCTTACCAGTGGAAGAGGCTATGTCTCAAACAATGTGTGGCACCACTGATTTTCTTTCTCCCCAATGGGAAGAGTTGCACCCCAAACCAACTTCCCACAGGAGCTAACAACTATTGTTTACAAATAACTGGCCTCTATGCTCAGACCACTTAGTGCCCAAGCCCAGACTTTATGTCCTTCACCTATAAAAAAGAGAGCAACAAGGCATAGGATCCCTCTCTTGAAGCACTGCCCTGTTATGCATCCAGGTGCACACACTTGACCCTACTGAGCTCACCTCATTTCAAGATGCCCAGAGAATGGGGGGCCCTTTTGCCTGCGCCATACACTCAAGGGACTTGCTGATGTTTGCAAAAGCCCTTGGATTTCAGTGTGATATTTAACTTCTTTGACCTTTTGTTTCCTTATCTGTGAAAAAAGGAAAAAACAATAATTATCTCACAGGATTGTTTTGAAAGTTAAATTTATCTAATCATTCAACCCATGCAGGAAACACTACTGAGTTAGCTCTCATGTGTACACTTTTGCTGCACAGATTAAAAATCACCTTTGAGCCCTAGCCAGTTTGGCTCAGTGAATAGAGCATCAGAAAGGTCCCAGGTTCGGTTCCAGTCAAGGGCACAAGCTCGGGTTGCAGGCTCAATCCCTAGTAGGAGGCAGCCGATCAATGATTTGATTCCCTCTCATCAATGATGTTTCTATCTCTCCCTCTCCCTTCCTCTCTGAAATCAATAAAATATATATCTATACTAATAATAGAAGAATATGCAAATTGTCCTGCATGCCGTCACAGTAACAGTAACGACCAAACAGCAGGCTGCATGGGGTGACCAGGCTGGCAGGGCAGGCAGTTGGGGATGACCAGGCTGGCAAGGGGGGCAGTGAGGAGCGACCAGGCTGGCGGGGGGGGGGGGGGGCAGTAAGGGGCTGCCAGGCCAGCGGGGGGGCGGGGCAGTCGGACATCCCCCGAGGGGTCCCGGATTGGAGAGGGTGCAGGCTGGGCTGAGGCCACACACCCCCCCCCCCACTGTGCACAAATTTCATGCACTGGGGCTCTAGTATATATATATATGTAAAAGAAAATCACCTTTGAGAGTGACTTTTAAATCACAGATCTGGCTTTACATAGTGACTTTGTTGCTTTGTGCCCCTGTGACCTTTAGTAAAAACTTAACTCTCTGTACTTAAGAAAGCGTGTGAGTAAGGGGGGAAAAAGGAGGACCTATGAGTATTTTCAACAATAAAGATTAAAAGAAAAAATAAGAGAGTGTGTGAGTACTAAATAAGATTATGTCTATAACAAGATTGAGTACCTTTGGTACCTAGTACATGCTCAATACATTTTTTATTTGCCTTCCTGATTTTTGCTGCCCTTTCTCCCTTCTTCCTTATATCCACTGATGCTTGCTTGTTTCTTCTTCCTTCCTGACTTCTCCTTCCTTGTTTCACCTATCCTGACTCTTACTTACCCCCTCCAATTATTTCTCAAACTAATATGAAATGCTTTCCCAAATCCCACAAATTCCTAATATGCTGCATGGAATGCTGAAGTGAATCCTTAATTGACATGGGCATAGAACTGGGTGCACTTTCTAGTCTAGGCTATGGATTTCATCCCATATGTTAAACTATCTAAGGGGATAAAAATCTCAACCTTGAAATTCTTTGAGGAACAAACACTTCCCCAGCTTTGAGCCCCAGAGAGCATTTTGGTTTAACATAGTGATTGTCAACCTTTTTCATTTCATGGCACCCATAAACTAATTTCTAAAATTCTGTGGCACACCAAAAAATATATATATTTTTGCTGATATGACCAAAAATAAGTATAACTTTTATTCATTTAAACTGGATAGCTATTGTTGTGTTGGCTGTAGTCATTTTTTAATTTGACAATCTCAGGAAAAAGAGGTCAGTGCCCCTGAGGTAAATAGTCAAATATTTGCATGTTTTTAAAATTCTTGCTGGCACACTGTTTGAAAATTGCTGGTCTAACATGACATCTGTTGCCAATTCCTCACTTTATCTAAAAATGAAAAGTCATATGCTCCTACCCTGGCTCTCCTTTAAAATGTATCTGTGTTTTGAATATAAGTACTATGTAGGGGAAAATATGAACTTTGCTAAAAAGCATCCTAGCATCTATCTTTTGCTCTTCAATCCTTAAATATATAGGTGAGAGAAAATATTGCAAAAGTAAATGTTAAGCAATTTTTTAAAGTTGAAGTTACATAATAAGTATACAGAGTCAAAATCCTTGAACACAGAGAGAGGACAGATTTTTTCATCTATTTCCCTCAAAGCAACAACCCTTCATGTGAACTCCTATAGTAACCTGCAAGGACCTTGAGCTCAAAAAAACGGTGACTTTCAGTAGCCTATCCTTGACACAGTGAACTTATCTATTAACAAGGAGCCTCAAAATGGCACTAGAATCATCCTAATACTAAAATATGGAAGCAGAAACCATTGTCATAAAATTATGGGATTCTAGAACCACTATGCTCCTCAGAAACAATCTTCTATAACCTTCTTATTTTATAGCTAAGGAAACTGAGGACCAGACATACTAAGTTGCCAAAGAAAGATCTGAAAGCAAGGCAGTGCTAGATAGAGCAAAGTCCCTATTTCCTTTCATTTATTTTTCTTAAAGGTAGACTATAAATAATTAGGATAAGTATGGCTATAATAGTGTTATCTATTGATCAATCATCCCACGCTAGGCAGAGCACACTACTCATGCTTCTTCTGTAGACTTAGAACAGTTAAAAGTGGATATATTTTATTTAGACAATTGAGGAGATCTAAATAAGTTCTACAGCTTAGATAATAGAATTAAATCTATGTTCATTTCCCTGTTAAAAGTTGTATGTGGTCGTATAAGAAAATATCCCTGTATTGGGGAATTATATACAAGTATTTAGGGGTAATGAGACATTATGTCTGTAGCTTACTTTTAGATGGTTCAAAAAGTGTGGGGAGGAGAGAGAGAGAGAAAGAGAGAGAGAGAGAGAGAAAGTGGCTTGAATTAGAATGATAACAAAAAGATGAAAAGAAATGCCCCAGATTAATGATGTATTTTAAAGTAGTCAAAAGATTGGTTGATGGCTTAGACATATAGCTAATGCAAAAAAGAATCATGGGACATGCACATATTTTTTTAGTTGGACTAACTGAGTGATTAATTGAGATAGGGAAGATTGGGGTGATGAACATGTTTGGTAGAAAGTAGTACCAAAAGCATGCCAAGAATTCTATATTGTCCATGCCATACTTCAAATACCAACATTGGAATTATGTAGAGATATCAAGTATGTGGTTGGATATAAGAATCTGAAATATGAAAGAGAAGACAGGGATGGAAATATAGATTTAAAATTAATGTGATATTAAGTGGCTTTTAAAAAATTTTATTTATTACTATTATTTTTTAATTATCACTGGAGGATATTTTCCCATTGGTGATATATATATATATATATATATATATATATATATATATATATATATATATATATATATATATAATTTCAGAGAGGAAGGGAGAGGGAGAGAGAGATAGAAACATCAATGATGAGAGAGAATCATTGATCAGCTGCCTTCTGCATGCCCCTTACTGGAGATCAAGCCCGCAACCCAGGCAATGTGCCCTTGACCGAAATTGAACCTGGGACCCTTCAGTCCACAGGCCGACGCTCTATTCACTGAGTCAAACCAGCTAGGGCTTTCCATTGATTTTTAGAGCGAGGGAAAGACAGAGAGAAATATTGATGTGAGAGAACACATCAATTAGTTGCCTCCTTCACCAGCCCCTACCAGGGCCCAGGCCGGTGAGGAACCTGCAACCAAGATACATGCCCTTAACCAGAATTGAACGCAGGACCCTTAGTTCTGCACACCGATGCTCTGTCCACTGAGCCAAATTGACCAGGGTGATGTGCTTTTGATTAAACACACACACACACACACACACACACACACACACACACACACACAGATTTGATTGTACCCTAGAAATACCTGGAGGTTACCTGATTTAAGAAGGGGCAGCAAATAAAATGCGCCATCACTATGCTATGTGTAGTTTTTACTACAGCTAGCTCCATGAATGCGTTTCAAATTCATTTGATTGTATTGTAGTCTTCCAAGAGGTCTGGAACATGAAGATGACCATTGGTGCTTCTATATCCGTTTTTAGCTTATTGTTCATGCGACATGACTGGTGGTGAAAGGAATCCTATATAATAAAAGCCTAATATGCTAAGTGTCCAGTCGGCTGGTCAGCCGTTCAACCAATCAAAGTGTAATATGCTAATGATATGCTAAGGCCACTCAACTGCTTGCTATGATGTGCACTGACCACCAGGGGACAGACAGTCGACCAGTCGACCAGTCGCTATGACGTGCACTGACTACCAGGGGCAGACGCTCCGACCGGTAGGTTAGCTTGCTGTTGGGGTCCGGCCAATCAGAACTGAGCAAGACAGGCTGGACATGCCCTGGAGCCCTCCTGTGGTCCCTTCCCAGCTGGCCAACCTCCTGCATCCCTCCCTGGCCCTGATCGTGCACCAGTGGGGTCCCTTGACCTGGCCTGTGCCCTCTTGCAATCTGGGACCCCTTGGGGGATGACAGAGAGCCGGTTTCAGCTCGATTCCGCAGGCCAGGTTGAGGGACGAATTCATGCACCAGACCTCTAGTGGAGAACATATAAACAGAGAAAAGTGATATTTCTCAAAACAAATGTAATTCATTGAAATAGCATATATAAGGGGGTCATCTGTAATATTTTCAAAAATAAAGATAAATTAATAAAATAAAATAGCATGTATATATGACTTAACAGCAATAGAATTCCAAAATAAATATTCTTTTAATTTTATTATAATTCCTACCTCAAAATTCCTGTAAAGATAAACATATGCAGCTGAAACCAGTTTGGCTCAGTGGATAGAGCGTCAGCCTGCGGACTCAAGGATCCCAGGTTCGATTCTGGTCAAGGGCATGTACCTTGGTTGCGGGCACATCCCCAGTGGGGGGTGTGCAGGAGGCAGCTGATTGATATTTCTCTCTCATCGATGTTTCTAACTCTCTAACCCTCTCTCTTCCTCTGTAAAAAATCAATAAAATATATTTAAAAAAAAGCTAAACATATGCAGCCTTGTTACTGACATAACCCTTCAAATAGTTTAAAATAGAACAACATTTGGATTCCATGCCAAACCAGATGGAACTGTCAGAGTAGGCAGTTAGTTATTAACAAAAGAGAAAGGAGGCAGACATCTGGTTAAGCCTGATTAAGTCAGGAAACAAAGTTTCACAGTCACCCTGGGGAGTAACCAGCATCATTTTGGACAACATCCCCTCTAGTCAATAAGGCAGGAAAGACAGCCTTACAGCTACCCCAAAGGGTAACAGGCTTGGGGGCGGGGGCGGTGTCACAAAATGGCAAGGGGAAATTCCTTTCACTAAGTGCATGCATAGTAGAAGCCAAGATGAAGCAGAGGGATTCTTTTTACTAAGTGCATATACAGTAGGAGCCAAATAATGAAACAAAACTATGAAGCATGCACAGAAGCCAAAATGGTGACCATAAAGGGGGAAGAGACTATCCTGGGAAAATCTGGGAAAAGGATCCGAATGGAGAATGGCACAAGACCTCGGGAAAGCTAGGAAAGAGATTAAATGAGGTGGGTGAGAGGAGGGCACAAACAGAAGCCTGGGAAAAGCCAGGAACCCAGCTCACGTCCTCCTTGGGGCACATCCGTGCCCTTCTTTCTCTTGGCCAGGTACTTTTTGCCTTATTTTCTCCTGAACTCTAAGGGTCCCTGCAAGACGTGCAACCAGAGGAGCAGCAGCAGTGGCAGAGCACTCCTCCTTTGCCTCTGTAACACCCTTTCTTGAGTCCATGCAGCCAGTACCATAAAGCCCGCCCACTCTCTGTCCCTCCAAGAGTGTTCTATCTCTCTTTGCTCTAACAAATCTGCCACTATCGTTTAAATCTCTTCGTACATGAGTGTCCCTGAAATTCTTTTCCCAAGACACTGTGGAAGAACTGCAGCCTCTGGTACCAGAAATATAACAAAGCCCTGGTGTTATTTCTAAAATTATAACACGTTTATATAGCACTTTACAATTTATAAAGTCTTTTTACCAACATTATTCCATTTTGTTCTTCCCCACAGCCTTGCAAGGAGAGTAAGATACATATTATCATCTCTATTTGACGAATAAGGAAAAATGACAGCCTTTGGAAATGAGGTGTCTTGTTTAATTTAAAATGACTATTTTAAGTGACAAGACTATGCTTAAAAGCTAGATCTTCTAACTCCGGGGCTAGTTCTCTTCCTATGATACCATAAAGCTTCTTCCTTTTTTTTTTTTTTTACAACATGGTTAAGTAGATGTTTATTGTTTCCCCAATTTCATATTGTACAAAACTGAGTTTACTTACAGTGAAATGAATGCCTTGATATTATGAATTATAAAATTACATATATATTAGAAAGAGCTAAGATCAGAATTTATATTTCCTGAGTTGCTGTTTCCACTGATGATTCAGCTAGAGATGTTTATCACTGTAAATCACTGTTTTTGCTACATAAGTACCTTGAGCCAAAATCTCTGAGCAAAATATGCCTGACATAAATTCTCTTATGAATGGTTATAATTCAATTTCTTACCATATTTACTGCATTTTTTAAAGTTTCCAAAGAGATAATGTTTGTATTGTATAAGAAACATGCATGTTTTTAAACACCTTTTGCAGAAGGAAGTTTAAAATTGCTGAAGCAAATGTGACTATTGCCAAAAAAAAAAAAAAATGAGGAAGTTAAACAAAACTAAATATAAAAATGTTAAAATATCAGATGTTAGAATGCTTGAGTGGATGCATTGTGGCAGTCACACTTGGGAAATCTTACATTTTACATTTTGGAGACATGTTTTACACAAAGCCCCTATTTAGTGAAAATGCTGTTATATGGGTATATGATGGATGATTTATTTTTATTTTAGAAGAGGCATGAGTGCAGTTTAAGACTAGCCCAAAGAATCACACTGTACTAGATGTTCATAGACATTGATGAAATTTCTCACGACCTATATCCGTCATTAATACTGATAGTTATACTTAAAAATAAGTGAGTCCTATATGTATCATTATTCTCTCTTTACCAGAAGAAAATAGGTTCAGGGAAATTAAGATAAGTTTCCTAGTACCACACAATTAATAAATGGTGAAGAATTAGTGATTATTTAGCTTATTTATATCTCTCAATGAAACAAATAACATATTTTGAGAAATCAAGTCAATTATAATAACTATTAGAAATGTTTTTTATCATGGTTTCCCCGGGGCAGAGGTCTGGCTGGGCCTATGCTCTTGCTGGAACTCATGCTGAATTAGCACCTCCTTCCTCCATCCACACCCAGGGCTGAGAGCTGATCTTCACTTGCTTATGTTTACCTTTGAGACAAGAAATTTAGTCTTTAACATAGAAAACATAGGAAAAACTGAAAATGCAAAAGAATAATAGATTTATTTGCAGAAATAAACTTGTTCTTGGAACTAAAAGCATGGCAGTCTGCAGACACTCCGGATCTCTGGCCTTCTTCCACTTGACCTCTGTGCCTGTTCAAATTTGGAAGGAGAAATCCTTCCAAACTTCGAATAAAGCTAGCGATAGATGTGCTGCCTTTACTGGACCGGGTTCCATAGTCTGTCTTCCCAGCACTGAAAGGCAGAGGTTGAGAGATCACTGTTTAAGTCTGTGAGAACATTACTAGTAAGTTCAGACCGCAGTTCTGTCTCAGCGTCTGTGGGGGTGACTTCGGCCCAGGTGGCACAGAGCCTGCGCTGGAGTCCGGGGTGTGCTCCCTGCAGGCCCAGCTCACCATGGATGCCTCTTCTCCTGAGCCTCTGCCACCTTCCCTGGTCCTCCGGCTAGAAGTTCTGGTTTATCTCAGAATTTGAGATTCCTCTCCTCACCATGCGCTGTGCTAAAGCTTCACATAACTGGGTGGTTGTCAGGGCAAAGTGGAAATAAAAAAAGAGAAAAAATAATCAGGATTCCCCCAAAATTGTGGACCACAGGGGCCCATTTTCCCAGGCCCCCGCCAGAAACCAGTTTTCCGTGGCATTTTAGGAGCTTAATCCCTGTCCTGGTTGCAGCTTCATGGTAGGAGCAGGGCCAGGAGAGGAGAAGAGGGAATGTTCCCGGGCAGTGCCCCAGTCTGGCTCTGGACAGCCCTTTGTTCAGTCTTCTCTGTGTCATTCCAGTCCTGCCGTGATCAGGAAGGAAAACCAATCAGCTCACCTCTATGCTGCTCATTTGTCAGGTTCTATATATTTTTACTGAATTCAGAGAGGAAGGGAGAGGGAGAGATTGAAACATCAATGATGAGAGAGAATCATGGATCGGCTACCTCCTGCACGTCCCACACTGGGGATCGAGCCCGCAACCTGGGCATGCGCCCCTGATCAGAATGGAATCGGGGACCCCCCCCCCCCGCCCCCCAGCCCACAGGTCTACGCTCTATCTGCTAAGCCCAACCAGCTAGGGCATTCGTCAGGTTCTGACTTCCTGCCCAGTCTGCCTGTGGCTGCTTCCTTTCCAGAGTCCGCAGTTTCCAGCCTTTTCTATTCTGTCCCCAGGTCGTGGTGATCATCAGTGAGGGGACGGCTGGCTGTGGACCTGCTCCACCTTGGTGGCTCCAGAATGATGTGTTATGTTTTTTGTTTTTTAAGAAGAAAGGGAAGGAAGAAAGTGAGCCTGGACAGCAAGTAGACTTTCTTCAGAAATAAATGAACAGTGTCTTTTCTCATAGACCTTTGAAGTGCTCTGTTGGTTGGTATGAGGTACTTTTTGTTTTTCTCTCTGGGTATTCTTCCTGAAAAAGGTGGGCGGAGTTGGCGGCACAGATACGGGAACAGAAGGTGAGTGTGCAGTCTCGGGTTTCCAGAGGCATGGTGTTCACACTGTTCTGCATTTGTGAGCCTCTCTCGCCCTGTGGCTCAGGATTGGCAGTAGGTGGGACCAGCCGTGCATAGCTCCTCCTCTGCCTTCCTGATATGTCTGTTGGTCCTGCGGGCCATTGTTCTGTGCTCATTGTCAGCTGAATGTGGAGGGTCAACAGGCCTCCGGGGCACTTAGTGAAGCCACCTGTCTGAAAGCCCAGGGTCCCTGAGTCACTGTGTGGAGAGGAAGAGCCACAGTGGTTCCCAGGCCCACAACATGGAACACAAATAGATTTCACTGGGTTCAGACATTGCCAAGTCCATTATGACAGCTTGACATTATTACCTTAACAGACACAGTCTTTGATGGACAATTAGAATCTTCCGGGCTTAACCTCTGAGTAAATGTTGGACTTTTGATGAGTCACTTTTCGTCTCTCATCTTGGTTTCACCTCCTGCAGAATAGAGCTATCTCTGGAAGAAGAGAGCATGTAGAGATAAGGTACAATTATCACCAAATTTTGAGCACCATTATGCCAAGTGCACAGAGAAAAATTATTAATCATCCCTTACTTTTGACAGAACGTAAGCATCATTTCTACAGTTGTGATCTGCAGATCATTTAAAAGTATAGCCTCCCTACAATGGTGCCACCTTCCCTCTGATCATCACATGTCCTTGAGTTGTGTCAGATATAATATTGCTATCTCAGCCATTTTCTTTATTTCCATTTGCATAAAATATCTTTTTTTTTATCCCTTTCCTTTTAGTCTGAATCTATTATTTTGATGTGGGTTTCTTGTAGACAGCATACATATCAGTCTTATTTCCTTATCCATTCAGCTACCCTATGTCTTTTGATTGGAGCATTTAAAGTGATTATTGATAGGTTAGTATTTATTGCCATTTTATTCTTTTAACTGTGTTTGTGTTGTTTTTTCTTCTTCTTCAAGAAGATCCTTTAACAGGCACTGTATTACTGATTTGGTGGTGACAAATATTTTTAGTCTTTTATTGACTGGAAAGCTTTTTTTTTTTTTCAATTTTAAATGATGGTCTTGCTGGGTAGAGTAGTGTTGGTTTTAGTTTATTGCTTTTTATCACTTTGAATAATTCTACACCCTTCTCTCCTGAAATGTTTCTGTTGAGAAATCAGCTATTTGACTTATAGGTGCTCCCTTGTAGGTAACTCTCTCTTGCTAATTTTAAGATTCTTTGTTTTTAACCTTTGTCATTTTAATTATGACGTGTCTTGGTGTGGGCCTCTTTGAGTCCATCTGCTTTGGGACACTCTGTGCTTCCCAGACTGGTGTGTCTTTTTCCTTCACCAGGTTAGGGAAATTTTCAATTATTTCTTCAAATAGGTTCTCAATTCCTTGCTCTATTTGTTCTTCTTCTGTTACCTCTATGATGTGGATGTTGTTATGCTTCATGTTCCAAAGGCCCCTTAAACTATCCTCATTTTTTAATTTTTTTTTCTGTACTGAATGAGTGTTTTCTGCTACTCTGTCTTTGAAATTGCTTATTTGATCCTCTGCTTAATCCAATCAACAGTTTATTCCTTCTAGAGTATTCTTCATTTCAGATATTTTATTGTTAATTTCTGATTGGTTCTTTTTTATAGTTTCTATCCTTTTTCATGCCATTTCTTTGTTTACGTTCTCACTGATTTCATCCATTTTTTTTCTAAGTTCCTTGAGCATCCATATATCCACTGCTTTAATCTCTACATCTGGCAGATTGCTTGCCTCTTCTTTATTTAACTTTTTTTTTTCTGGTGATTTCTTCTGTTCTTTCATTTGGAGCATGTTTCTTTGTCTTCCCATTGTGGCCGTTTCTTTGTTTTTATTTATTAGGTAGATCTGCTTTGGTTCCCACTCTTGATAAGGTGGCCACCATCTTAGATCTTTAACAATGTCTTTCCTTTTAAAAAGGAATAATATTGTATTGGTGGACCCACCTTGTGTTTATCCATTCATCCATCACTGGAATACCTGAGTTGCTTCAATGTTTAGCTGTTGTGAATAACACTGATGTGAACATGGGTGTGCATATATCTCTTCAAGACCCTGCCTTCAGTTCTTTGAGTAAATATCCAGAAATGGGATTGCTGGATCACATGGTAGTTCTGTGTTTTTATTGTGTTTTTTTTTCTTGAGGAACCTGCTTTCCATAGCAGTTGCACCTGTTCACATTTCTAACTCCAGGGTACAATAATCTGTATATTGCATTGTATGCCCACTACCTGGCTTTCATTGTAAGAGTGGAATTAAATGGTTGAAACAGACCACATCTTTAGACTTAAGGTACATGAAACCCATAGTCTGAGATCAGCCATGTGAGCTCAAGGACTCTACAGTGAGTCCGTGGGTTCTCAGAGGCCTGGGAGCTGCTTCCTGCTGTGGGCAATTCATGGGTCTTCTCAAATGGGGCAGAGGAGCAAAAGCATGGTCATGCAGCTGCCATCCTGTCACTGTGTCATGAAAGTTTAGTCCCTTTGTGTGTGGCTGACCCTAGCAGATGCCTCCCTCCATTTCTTTCCTAATAGAACTGTAGTTCTATTCAGATGTTCCATCAGATATATGTTCATTGGCTTCCCAGGAAGCACTTCCCTCAGCCTTTTTCCCCTAAGGCATGGTGATCCAGGCTGGCTGGGGTGCAGGGGAGGGCAGAGGGCAGATAAAGAGCCCTCGGGTGGGTTGAAAATGCTATTAGATCCATTAAGGCTTTTAGGCATGAGAAGGACATGATCTGATACACACACACACACACACACACACACACACACATATATATATATATATATATATATATATATATATATATATATATATTTATATTTGTTTTTTCACAGTCCTGGAGATTGAGAAGTCCAGGATAAAAGCACTGGCAGATCCAGTGTCTGGTGAAGGTCTGCTTTCTACTTGTAGACAGCTGTCTTCCTGCTGTAACATTACATGGGAATTTACATTTTTTATTTTTATTTATTTATTATTATTTTTAATAATGTTTTTTGTTTTATTTTTAAATATATTTTATTGATTTTTTACAGAGAGGAAGAGAGAGGGATAGAGAGTTAGAAACATCGATGAGAGGGAAACATCGATCAGCTGCTTCCTGCACACCCTCTATTGGGGATGTGCCTGCAACCAAGGTACATGCCCTTGACCGGAATCGAACCTGGGACCCTTCAGTCCACAGGTTGACGCTCTATCCACTGAGCCAAACTGGTTTCGGCAAGGGAATTTACATTTTTTAAAGATGACTCTGCAATTTTACATTGGATATGATATTTGAGATGTGTATTTTTCTTTTTCTTAAATTTATTGGGGTGGCATTGGTTAATATAGGTTTCAAGTGTAAATTTCTATGATATATAATTTGTATATTTTATTGTGTGCCTACCACCCAAAGTCAAATAATCTTTCTGTTATTATATATTTGGCTCCTTTATCCTTTACTACCATCCATGCCCCTTCCCACAGGTAACCATCATACTGTTTTCTGTGTCTATGAGTTTCAATTTTATATCCCACACATGAGTGAAATCATGTGATTCTTAAGCTTTTTTATGACTGACTTATTTCTCTTAGCATAATAGTCTCATGTTGTTGCATGTTGCCTTATTTCATCTTTTCTTGTGGCTTGAGATGGGTCTTGAAAGCACAGGTAGGATTTAGACAGATGAAGAGGGTGAGGAACGTGCTTCAGGTACAGAGAGTGGGCACGCAGCCTGAAGGCAGGAGAGATGAAGACCCTAGCACACACCCTGCAGAGGCCTGGCGGGGAGGAGAGGTGGGGACATGGCAGAGGAGCAGAAGACCCTCTATGGAAGGGGCAAGGCAGAGGGGAAAAGGGACCATCCATGGTGGGAGCAGGGCAGGGGGAGAGAGGACCCTGTCCCTTCCATGGAGGATCCCATATCCCCTACCCTGCCTTTTCCATGGAGGATCCTGTGTTCCCTGCCCTTCCTTCTCCATGGAGGGTCTCCTGTCTTTCCTGGAGGAAGGAGAGATAAAGACTGGAGACGCGAGCACAGGCCTCCCAGAAGCCTATGAATGAGGGGACAGGGCAGAGAAATAGAAGGCCCTACATGGAGGGGGCAAGGCAGGGGGACAGGGAACCCTCCATGGAGAGGCAGGGTACTGAAACAAGGGACCCTTGCCTGGAACAATAGTGTTGTTAATTTGCCATTTGCTTGGAATGTTGTTGTTGTTGTTTTTTTAAATATATTTTTATTGATTTTAGAGAGGAAGGGAGAGGGGAGAGAGAGATAGAAACATCATAGATGAAAGAGAATCATTGATGGGCTGCCTTCTGCATGCCCCCTATTGGGGATCGAGCTGGCAACCCTGGGCATGTGCCCTTGGCCGGAATAGAACCTGGGACCCTTCAGTCCACAGGCTGATGCTCTATCCACTGAGCCAAACCAGCCAGGGCAGAATGTTGTTTTTTAATTTGTCTTACTAAGAGATATTATCCTGTATGCTATTGGTTTGTGAAACGCCTACTATGAGCCTTTGCTAAATAAATTGCTGGCAAGGACTAATCAATCTCTGAGCATAATTTTGATGCCCAAAACAAAACAAAACATAAATTTATATACTACTTGAGGAAATAAAGCTTTTTCTCCTTCTCAATAGTAATATCTCTCATTGTAGTGTGCGCCTATAGGAATCAGGAATGTAATATCTGTTACTGATCCATCCTCTCCTATATAATAAAAGGCTAATATGCAAATTGACTGAATGGTGGGACAACCAGTCACTATGACATGTACTGACCAGCAGGGGGCAGATGCTCAATGCAGGAGCTGTCCCGTGGTGGTCAGTGCACTCCCACAGGGGGAGTGCTGCTCAGCCAGAAGCCAGGCTTATGGCTGGCAAGCGCAGTGGTGGTGGCAGGAGCCACTCTCGCCTCCGTGGCAGCACTAAGGACCCCTCGGGCGATGTCCAACTGCCGGGATTGGGCCTAGGCTGGCAGTTGGACATCCCCTGAAGGTCCCGGACTGCGAGAGGGTGCTGGCTTGGCTGAGGGACCCCCGCTACCCCCAGTGCACGAATGTTGTGCACTGGGCCTCTAGTGTTATATAAATGCCAAAATTACAGTTGTATTTATGGCCAGTAAATAGAGCCTATAAACATTATTAAATTGTTTTAAAAATAACAGAGAATAGTTATCTGGGAGGCACAAAAAAAGAAATTGCTTTGTTGGAGATTGTTAACCTAAAAATAAAATGTATTTCAAAGTAAGGGGCAACAAGCATTTGTTTGAGATCAAAAAGAATATCTATTCAGGAAGCACTGATTTAGATAGAAGCCCACAAAATGTTCTGATATAGAGAAAAAAGCGATGGGTGTTTATGAGAAAGGGAAGAAGGACAATTACATCAGCAGAGGAAGGCCTTTCTATGAGTACAGAAAAGCTAACATAGTGATACAATTCTAAACAATTTTCAGTCTGTGAGTCATCAGTCTTATAGTCATAACATCTGCTTTCTTATTATCTTTGCAAATACTTCTTTGGAACACAATGTTGTTTCAGGCCCAGTCCAAAGGTGATTTTGCCCTAATTTAACATTCCAAAGATTTGAGGTATAAGTCGTGCAGGGCAGCGACTCTGGAATGGCAGCTCTGGCTCCATTTTAAAGTGGCTCCATCTATTATTATTATTATTTATTTATTTATTTTTTACAAGACTACTTGAAAGATTTTTCTCTTATTTACATTGGCTGCCTGTGGGGCCCGTCAGGTGATTCCAATGTAAACCAGGGTGGAGAAGTACTGTGTCAGATGATCTTTAAGCTCCCTTCCTGCTCCAAAATTAGTTGTTTCTAATAATAGAGTTACATTTTTGTTTCATTCAAATAGTTAAATTTAAACATTTGCCAGTTGTTTGAATTGTAGTTTTATATTTTCATTATTTAACTCTCAGTAAGGATATTCACGTCAAAATGTAAAAATGTCTCCTGTTGCAATACTAATTTGTAAAACAAACAAATCTAAGCAAAGAAGAAACTTTAAAAAATAAGCCTGTGAGCAGAAGTTCAAAATTATGTGTAGATAAGGGACAATAAATTTCCAAGTTAATTAAACCTAGACTTAAGAAAAGATGAAAGCAAAACTGCACAGCCAGGAAATACAAAAATTAGAATAGATCCCTGAGGAAACCCAGGCAGGAAAAATTAAGGACATTTTTATATAGAGTTGGTGTCAGGAAACTTAAGGAAAAAAAAGGCATTGAACCAATGGTATAACAAATGAAGAGATGGTGCAGGTGACCTGGGAGAGAAGCTGGGTGAAAGGCATGAATTATGAAGGAAGGCCCTGCCCTGAGAAAAAGAATCTCATCCTCTTCACTGGAGTTAGAGGGAACAGCAAATGGTCCAGGCCTTAGGGGTTGAGGAAGAGACCATCACATCTTCATCGTCAACTAGGTCATTTAAGAACAATTTATGTCAAAATAACCATTATAGATATACTTAAGGAACATGCAATACATATGAGGCTCCCTGGACTCACTACCAATTTACATTAAAAAAAGATCAGAGCCCTGACTGGTTTGGCTCGGTGGATAGAGCGTCAACCTGTGGACTGAAGGGTCCCAGGTTCGATTCCGGTCAAGGGCATGTACCTTGGTTGCGGGCACATCCCCAGTAGGGGGTGTGCAGGAGGCAGCTGATCGATGTTTCTCTCTCATCGATGTTTCTAACTCTCTATCCCTCTCCCTTCCTCTCTGTAAAATATCAATAAAATATATTTAAAAAAAAAAGATCAGAAATCCCTAGCCAGTTTGGCTCAGTGGATAGAGCGTTGGCCTGTGGACTGAAGGGTCCGAGGTTCGATTCTGGTCAAGGGTAGATGCCTGATTGCAGGCTCAGTCCCCAGTAAGGGACGTGCAGGAGGCAGCCGATCAATGATTCTCTCTCACCATTGATGTTTCTGTCTCTCTCCCTCTTCCTTCCTCTCTGAAATCAATAGGCTCAGAGTAGGTGTTTCACAAACCAATAGCATACAGGATAATATCTCTTACTAAGACAAAATATTTTTTTAAATGTTTAAAAAAAAGATCAGAAATGTATTTTTAAGAAAAGGTAGCCCACGGAAGCCACCTTCCCCTTATATTACTTGACATTTTAGAACATTTTAGGTTTTGATGTCTAGTTGTTAATGTTCCACATTCTTCTTCCAAAAATGAGGTTCACATGGCCATTGTGCAGAACATTTGTAAGATAAAGGAAAACACACTCCCTGAGAGACCTCCAATACCAGCACCTTGAATATAAATATCAATAATATTTTTGGCATATATATTTACATTTTTTAAATATGAAGTTTATATGAATTTGTAACCTTAACTTTAGATGTGCAAAAGTGGAAGGCAAGATTTGGGCCCTCATGATCTGCATGCCCTGGTATTATGTCTATGTCTGCGTTACTTTACACAACAAAAGGGAATTAAGGTTGCAGATGGAATTAGGTTGCTAGGCAGTTAACAAAATAGGGAGATTATGCTGGGTTACTTGGGTGGAAATGGAAGTAGAAAAGGAAGTCAGAGAGATGTGACTATTAGCAAGAGGCAGAAGAGATTGGAATCATGAGAGGGACTCAACCTGCCCCTACTGGCTTTGATGATGTCACATGGGGATCTTGAGCCAGAAGGAGTTTAGAATATGCTACCCCAAATATATGTTGCTCTGGCATATTGACTATTTTGTCTTTAAGGCTCTTGAAAAACAGCAAATATAAGAAAAATACTTAGATTTTCTTTAAAAGCAGGGGATGAAATACCTATATGAAAGATGCCCTCCCTATACCGTAAGAAAAATACATTCTAATCATCAAGGGCAGGAAGTTGAGATAAAGAAAATTCTATATAAACAGACCTTGTTAAAATAATTCTTATCTTCCTTAAGCCTGCCCACATAGCTGAGTCACTTTTTCACAATTGCCTCTCTTTGTTCTAATATAAAAGTGAATTGGTTTACAATTTCTTTGGGTCTTTGTGCCTCATGAAAGGTCCTAAGTCATGAAAAGCTTGTTAAGTAAATGTGTATGCTTTTCTTCTGTTGATTTGTATTATGTCAATTTAAATCTCAAACCCAACCAAAAGGAACCCTAAGAGGTTTAATAAAGATAACTGTTTGCCTTTCCTGCAAGTCAAGGAACGTGGGTGCCCTCACAGTGGTTCTCAACCTTTTTAATGCCATGACCCTTTAATACATTTCCTCATGTTGTGGTGACCCCCAACCATAAAATTAATTTTGTTGCTATTTCATAACTGTAATTTTGCTACTGTTAATGAATCGTAATGTAAATATCTGTGTTTTCCGATGGTCTTAGGCTCTATAGCAGCGGTTCTCAACCTGTGGGTCGCGACCCACAGGTTGAGAACCGCTAGCAGGGTTGCCTAAGACCATCGGAAAACACAGATATTTACATTACGATTCATTAACAGTAGCAAAATTACAGTTATGAAGTAGCAATGAAAATAATTTAGAGTCTAGAAGATGGGAACAGCCCTCTGTTGATAGCCAGCAAGTAAATAACAATCACATTCCTGCACTGACAAATTGGTTGTATCCCTTAAAGGACTTTTGCTCCCCATCTTGGTATCTTGGCATTTTCCAGAGGTTGGGTCACTGATGGTCTTTATTCTTATACCAGGGTCTGTCTCAGACTAGTAACCTCACATAAAGTAGCAACCATCTGGGTGGGTAATACATTTCCCTAGGCTTTTACAGTCAGGCTTCATAAAGCTGGATATTGGGTGAATTTCTTGCTTTCCATACGGGGAAACAACTTTTTTCTCTCTCTCTCCCAATTCGGTTCTTTGATTCTGATCAACCTCTGGGAAAGAGGTTATTCAGAAACAAGGATGGAGCAAGGGAGCACTTATGATCCTATGGTAAAATCCTAGGCAAGAGATGATGGGACTTGAACCAGCGCAGAAGAAGTGATAAATGGTTGCATTTTGAATACTTTCAAGGGTAGAACCAGTGATTTGACATGGGTTGTTAAGTCAAGTATAAGTAGGTTTGTCAGGACTCACCTGCCTTCACACACCTCATAATTGGGAATCCAAAGGAACCATAAATGACTTAAGGGAACATTTCACATCTTGAAACTGGAAATGAGAGTGTAATGTCACACGTGAGCATTTAATTTTAGTAGTTAAAGACTTGGTTCTCCAACCTAAATCTACAGCCAATATTTATTTTTTTGATTCATCTCCTTTTCTACAGTCTTTGGGTTTTGATTATCTTCCAATTCCAGCTGGCATAAGTGCCAGTTCTTTCTCCTATCCTACATCCATCACCGGTGCATGCTTCAGCCTTTTCTTATCCCTCCCTTACAGTCGTAGTCCAAAAGAAATGATGGCTGCTGTTTGCAAGGGAAGAGAATACAAGATAGTCGAAAACAGCCCTCAATTCTATTCACAAACTTGACTTTGCATTACTGAAAACCGAATAGTGAAATAAACACTTTAAGAAATACAATATTGCTCTATTACTGTTAGTGGTAAATCTACTTTATTGGTGGAAGTAACAAAGTATTAATAAATTAAAAGAAGCAGTATCATTTGGGGCAAGTAGAATTTCCGCTTCCATTCTAAGGTGGACTTCATTTTGGCTTTTAAACAACTGCGGGCTCTACTGCTGTTACCCAGGAGGTGTAAAAACTTGGGCAAGGTAGTTTTCTTTCTATGGCTCCTCTCCCTCCCCCCTTCTCTCATCCATAAAATCCCAACCCTCCTATTGCCTCCTGATCTTAGGGGCCTTGGAAAATTTAAAACCTCATTTAACAAATACTTGGTGTCCTCTGTACGCTTGATGCTGGGAGAAATACCAAGTACAAGGTACAGGACACAGGTCCCTGCCTTTCTGGAGTAAGAAATTCGCATGAATCAGGCAAGAGTGCATCCAATTTTCAGTCAGTACATCTCCTGGGTGGGCCTTTAGCTATCACGTGCATCAGCTGCTGCAACTGCTGTGAACACTCACCCAGCAAATTCTTCAAGGGCCATGCTAAGGCGGACAAGGCTGAATTCCATCTAACTTTCACTTTTAGAGAAGTGACATTAAGGACGGTTCACTGGGGTTTGCTACCTGCGGTGTTTCCAGAGGGCATTCCTTTACCTGCTAACCTAACTTCACAGCTCCCCAGGCCACCCCACCCTTCCCAGTCTGGTTCTAGGTGAAAGGTCGCACTGGACATTGACCAATGGGCTCGTTCCTTCTCCGCTGGGGGGAGGGACCATGGGGGCGTAAACTTCGGAGGCCCGCCCCCGGACGTGGCGTGCGTGCGTGGCGGCGCGCGGCGCGAGCCGGGTTCTCTAGCGTGGGGCGCCCCCTGGCGGCAGCGGGGACTCAGTGCGACAGCCGGAGCTGCGTCCCGGCCATGGACCCGCAGAAAGAGGCGCGAACAGCCCGGGACGCGGTCGCGCAGCCGCCGGCCTCGCAGTCCCAGACGCCGAAGGAGGAGGAGCGGCGGGAGAGCGGCGAGGCGCCGGCGGCGGCCCTGGGCGAGGAGGCGGACGCCAGTGCGGACGGGCTGTGGGAGCTGCCGGTGGAGCCGGCTGAGCGGAGGCCCGAGTGCAGCCGGTGCAGGTGACGGGCGGGGGGACGGGGAGGAGTGGGGAGGGCGTGGGGCGGGGCGGGGCGGCCTCCCGGGAGGCTGCGGGGCGCTCCCGGACGAGCGCGGAGCGCTGGCTCAGGCACCGCAGCACTCAGGGTGCGGGCCCGCTGGCTGACCTCGCAATCTGGGTGCCTACTTGTCACTGCTCTTTAGTTCGGTGTTCTGGAGCCTTACTCCCCGCAAGACCCGGAGCGCGTCACGTGATCAGCAGACTTCAGTTCTGCTGTCCAGAAACTTAAAGAGGGATGGGAAAGAAAGGCTTAAGGGCAGTAATACTTGTAATCGTGAACACCTTTATGCATAAGTGACAGTCATCTCACACATAAAAACAAAACAGAATGCATTGGAGGACAGAAACAACCCAAGTGGCTATTAGAGGCGTTAAGCTTATGTTCAGCATTTCTAAATTCCCTCAGAAATATTTATTGAGCACCCGCTGTGTGCCAGGCACCGTGCTAGGTCCTGGGGATGCAGGCATGGATAAAACAGACGTGGTCTCTGACAGTCCAATGACGAGATTATTGACTAAACAAGCAGCAGCACCACCAGCTAACATGATTGAATGCTCACACTGTGCGCAGTTGTTCAGGTGCTTTTCAGGAGTACTCCATTGTGCTGGTACACGGGAGGGTTGTGAGGACTGCTTTCCCTGCTTGTTTGAACTTTTTGCTATTGAGATACACGATTCTCTTTACGTCCTGGAGGTTCTGGATCATTTTCCTTGGTTGCTGAAGGTCTCCATCTATCACCTATCTCACTGTCGCCCTTCACAATTTAACTATTAGATAGTGCCTCTGCTTGCTCACTTAGTCACCAGATGTATACTGTCCTGAACTGGCTCTCACTAAAGTCACCAGTAATATCCATGAGGTGAAATCCAATGGATCCTTTAATGTTCACTTTTTACTAGACTTTTTGGCAGCATTCTGCCGTTGAATACTCACTTTTTTTTTATAATAATGTACCACTTTTTATTTTTTCAAATGGTACAGTCACTTTATTTTTATTTATTTTAAATTCTCACCTGAAGATATTTTTCCATTGATTTTTAGAGAGAGTGGAAGAGAGAATAAAAGACAGAGAGCAATATTGATGTGAGAGAAACACATCGATTGGTTGCCTCCTGCACACACCAGGGCCCAGGCCCAGGAGGAGCCTGCAACCAAGGTACATGCCCTTGACTGGAATAAAAGAACCTGGGACCCTTTAGTTCGCAGGCCAATGAGCCAAACCAACTAGGGCATTACTCACTTCTTGGAACACTTTTTCTGTGGCTTCCCTTTGGTTTATCTGACTTCTCTGCCCTAGTCTTCTTTGCCTGTTCTGCTTTAACTCTAAATGTTGCACTTCAGGTCATGATTCTCAAACACCACACGCTTCCCACAAGTGATGTGACCAGTTTTCATGGATAAGTTATTACCTCTACTCCAATATCTCTAGCTCAGCAATTTTCAACTTTTTTGATCTCATGGCACACATAAACTAATTACTAAAATTCTGCAGCACACCAAAAAAGATTTTATATATTTTGCTCATCTGAAAAAAAAATAGGTATAATTTTGATTCATTCACACAGGGCAGCTATTGTGTTAGCTGTTGTTATTTTTTATTTTATTTTTTAAAATTTTTATTGTTCAGATTATTACAGTTGTTCCTCTTTTTTTCCCCCCATAGCTCCCCTCCACCCGGTTCCCATCCCATGCCCTTACCCCCTCCCCCCACTGTCCTCATCCATAGGTGTATGATTTTTGTCCAGTCTCTTCCCGCACCCCCCATACCCATTTCCCCCCGAGGATTGTCAGTCCACTCCCTTTCTATGCCCCTGATTCTATTATGTTCACCAGATTATTCTGTTCATCAGATTTTTTATTCACTTGATTTTTAGACTCACTTATTGATAGATATGTATTTGTTGTTCATAATTTTTATCTTTACCTTTTTCTTCTTCTTCCTCTTCTTACAGAATACCTTTTAGCATTTCATATAATACTGGTTTGGCGGTGATGAACTCCTTTAGCTTTTTCTTATCTGTGAAGCTCTTTATCTGACCTTCAATTCTGAATGATAGCTTTGCTGGGTAGAGTAATCTTAGTTGTAGGTTCTTGCTATTCATCACTTTGAATATTTCTTGCTACTCCCGTCTGGCCTGCATAGTTTCTGTTGAGAAATCAGCTGACAGTCGTATGGGTGCTCCCTTGTAGGTAACTAACTGTTTTTCTCTTGCTGCTTTTAATATTCTCTCTTTGTCTTTTGCCCTTGGCATTTTAATTATGATGTGTCTTGGTATGGTGCTCTTTGGATTCCTTTTGTTTGGGGTTCTGAGCGCTTCCTGGACTTGTAAGTCTATTTCACCAGGTGGGGAAGTTTTCTGTCATTATTTCTTCAAATAGGTTTTCAGTATCTTGCTCTCTCCCTTTTTCTGGCACCCCCATAATTCTGATGTTGGTAAGCTTGACGTTGTCCCAGAGGCTCCTTACACTATCTTCATATTTTTGGATTCTTTTTTTCTTTTTGCTTTTCCAGTTGGGTGTTTTTGCTTCTTTGTATTTCAAATCTTTGACTTGATTCTTGTGATCCTCTAGTCTGCTGTTGGATCTCTGTATATTATTTTTTATTTCAGTCAGTGTATGTTTAATATCTAGTTGGTCCTTTTTCATATCCTCGAGGATCTCACTAAATTTATCGGCCTTTTCTAGAAAATTCTTGAAAAACCTTATAACCGTGGTTTTGAACTCTATATCCAGTTGTTTGCTTTCCTCCATTTCTTTCATTTGTGACCTGTTTCTTTGCCTCCGCATTTTGGCTGCTTCCCTGAGTTGATAGAGTGGCTTTGTGTGCAAGGTGTTCTATAGGGCTCAGTGGCTCAGCCTCCCCAGCTACCTGAGGTGGACATCTTGGTGCACCCCTTTGTGGGCTGTGTGCACAGTCTTGTTGTAGTTAAGCCTTTATTGTTGTTGGTATCACTGGGAGGAATTGACTTCCAGGCCAACTGGTTGTGAGGATCAGCTGTGTCTATGATGGGAGAACTTCTGTGCTAGAGACACCCTTATGAGGCAAGACTTGCTTCAGTGGGGCTTTGGTGCTCACTGAGTCTGCCCCCTGAGTGTGTCCCTTATGGATCTGAGGAATTGTAATCTGGATGGTCCCACTCTGACCCCTGGGTACACTGGCTCTTGGATCTCCAAGTAGGTGCTAATTTAGCCTCTGCCTCAGGCCACCCAGCAGAAGCTACAGAGAGATCTGCAGATTCCTCTTCTTTTTTTGGGTTTTGGAGGTGCCCAGATGAGGCCCAGCTGTGAAGCAATGCAAGCTGCTGTGGGGCCTTGGGCCTTCTTTTGGATGGTCTGGGTTTCTCTGACTCAGCTGCAGTTTGATAGGTAAGTTTAGATTTCAAAGGACCAGGCCATTCATATGCAAAATCCTCTGCGCACAGCTTGGGTGGGGCTGAGTCTCAGGGCAGAGAAAACAGCAATGGCTTCCCATCAGCCCTGCCCTAAGAGGCCCCCAGGTCTCAGTGTCCCACAGTAATCGCTGCAAGCACCTCTGAGAGAAAGCCACCCTTGAGTTCCACCTGCTTCCAGACAGTCCAGTTTCTCCCCGTATGAGTCTGGGTCCCCAGAGTCTCCCCCGGAACTGGAGTTCAGAGCAGTCGGGAACTTGTGTCTCCCTGCGGAATGAAAAAGCCAGCCGCGTACTCAGTTGCCAGCCCTCTCTGCGCGCGTGTGTCCGTACCTCTGCACTTTACCTCCACAGCTCCTCTGAGTCTCAGTGTGCTTTTCTCTTTCCTTCTAGTTGTAGAATTTCCACTTAGCCAGCCTTCCTGTGGTTCTGGATGATGTCCGTTTTGTCTTTTAGTTGTAGTTTTGAAGTTGTTGTGCGAGGCGGCAAGTTCAGGTGTTTACCTATGCCGCTATCTTGGTTTCTCCTCTGTCCTTCTATAGGACTTTTCTTCTGAGACCCATGATCTACTGTAAGTACTCAGTATGGTCCAGAAGTGAATGTCCAGGCTCCTGTTTCTCATTCAGGGTGGAATCCTTGGGCTTCTCTCAAAACCTAGACCCGTTCCTCTGCACCGAGCGGAGCTGCGGAAAGACGAAAGCTTCAGGGTGGCCGCTGTCTCCTGTACCGTGGCCAGGAGTCCGGCTAGCCCGCAGCCAACTCCTCAGACCGCTGAGATGTCAGCAGCCCTGCCGCACAGCCAAGTGTGGGCTCCGGGCTGTTGTCATTTTTTAAATTTAACATCTCAGGGAAAGGAGCTCAGTGCCCCTGACTAAAGAGTCAGGTATTGCATGTTTTAAAAATTCTTGTGGCACACCGGTTGAAAATTGTTGCTCTAGCCCAGTGGTCGGCAAACGCATTAGTCAACAGAGCCAAATATCAACAGTACAACGATTGAAATTTCTTTTGAGAGCCAAATTTTTTAAACTTAAACTTCTTCTAACGCCACTTCTTCAAAATAGACTTGCCCAGGCCGTGGTATTTTATGGAAGAGCCACACTCAAGGGGCCAAAGAGCCGCATGTGGCTCGCGAGCCGCAGTTTGCCGACCACAGCTCTAGCCCATACCCTTCTCCTGGATACTAGACCTATGCATTCCTTTAACCATTGTTTATTGAGTGCTCTGCTGGTCACTGGTGATACAGTGGAGTCTGTGTCCATATAGAGTGTTCAGTCTGGTATTGGATACGATAATAAACCAGTAAACAAGAAACCAAATATATAATTACAGTTTTGAAAAAAACACCCAGCAATGAAGAAAAAGAATAGGTTGCTATGATAAAAATAGAAGGGGGGATGGTTGTTTCTGTCCTTTAATGCATTTTGTTTTGTTTTTATTTGTGAGATGACTGTCACTTAGGCATAAAGGTGTTAACAATTATAAGTATTACTGCCATTAAGCCTTTCTTTCCCATCACTCTTAAGATTTCTGAGGAGATAGCATTTATATTGAAAGTTGAAAGATGAGAAGGATCCAGCCAGGAGAAAAGCATTCCTAGAAGGAGAATAGGACAGACTGGATGAAGATCTGTACCAATTGAATGCTTAGGGTATCCTACTTTGGTCATTTTGTTCTTTTACCAGGACTGGATTGAAAGACCTCAGAAGAAGGGATCTTGAGTGTAAGGAACTTTTTGTATTTTCTAAGTGTACTATGTATAGTAGAACCTTAATAGACTTTTGAGGAGGATGGATAATTTGTGTCTAGAAGAAGTTTTGAATATAATTTATTTAAACAAGCTGTCTAAGGGTGTTAGGTGATAACACTTAAAAATGCTAAAAGAAAAGTGTTTCAAATATAAATCCAGGGCTAAAGTATCATGTGAGCTTTATTATGTAGTTTTCAGTCTATTTAAAACTGCTAATTATAAGTGCTGTATATACTTTAAAAAAATAGTCTCTGTTAGCAAAGGGTTATAACTTTTCTGATCTGCTTACCCTTTAATAGACTTTACTTTAAAAAAAAACATTTTTTATTGATTTTTAGAGAGAGAGTGAATGAGCGAGCAAGGGAGGGGGGGGGGAGAGAGAGAGAGAAACATCTTTGTGAGAGCAAGACATTGATTTGCTGCATCCTGCTGCTCCCTATCAGGTATCAAGTCTGCAATCCAGGCATGTGCCCTGACTGGGAATCGAACAGGCAACTTTTTGGTGCACGGGATGGCCTACCCCAGTGGTCGGCAAACTGCGGCTCGCGAGCCGCTGTTTGACGCTCTGTTGACTAATGAGTTTGCCGACCACTGTCATATACTACCCATTACCTCTTTGCACACAATATACCACAATTGCCTAATCCTCATAGCTTCCAACTACATGGTAACATTTAGTCTACCAGTGGTCGGCAAACTCATTAGTCAACAGAACGGCAAACCGCGGCTCGTGAGCCACATGTGCCGATCACTGGCCTAACCAACCTAGCCATATCATCCAGGGCAATAGACTTTATTTTTTAAAGAGTACTTTTAGAAATTGAAGTGGAAGGTATGGAGATGTCCCATATAACCCTTGCTCCTACCCACCCATGCATAATTTCCTTCATTATCAGAATTCCCCACCAGAGTGGCACATTTTTACTGTTCATGAACTACATTGACACATCATTATCACTCAAAGTTTATAGTTTACATTAGGTTAATTCTTGGTTTTGTGCATATTTTAAGTTTGGACAATTTTAATAATATATATCCACTATTATAGTATCAATACTATAATAGTGGATATATATTATTAAAATTGTCCAAACTTAAAATATGTCCAAACTTTTCATACCCTAAAAATCCTCTTTGCTCTCCATTTTCATCTTTCATACTCCCTAATCTGATCTGCTTTTGAAAAATAAAAATGACTTGCTGTATTTTAGCTTGTTTTCAGTTACATTTTGTTAATATTTTTGGGTCATGATTCATGCCAATATTTCTGCATTTAGCTTTTTCTAGTAAATTTTTCTACCTTTTAAAAGCTCTTCTCCCTGTTGGTATGCTATACATTTTGTTTGTTTTAATTGTTTAGAATACAGTTCTAGAAATATGAAGACTATTAGGTGTTATCAATACAATATAAACTAATTGATGGCTCTTTATATTTTATTTTATTAGGCTGTTAGGGTTTTATTAGTTTTCTGTGTGAACATTTATGCTTAAAATAGTTTTAAAAACTAAAAATCATTTTTAGATTTGAGTGATCACTAAGTCACAATTTTTTGGCCATATATTTAAAATAGTATTTATTTCTCTAAACAGTAACTAGCCTCCATATATTTGAATGTTTTTGGGTGTCTTTACTGTAGTTGATTTCTTTCATTCCACTGTGATCTAAGAAGATGCCTGATAGGATTTCAATTTTCTTGAACTTGTAGAGACTTGTTTTGTGACCTAACATGTGGTCTATCTTTGTGAATGATCCAGGTGTGCTTGAGAAGAATGTATATTCTGCAGCTTTGGGGTGAAATGTTCTATAAATGTCAATTAAATCCATCTGATCCAGTGTGTCCTTTAGAGTCACTGTTTCCTTGTTAAGTTTTTTTTTGTCTGGAAGATCTATTAAGTGAAGTCAGTGGGGTGTTAAAGTCTCCTACTATATCTGTCTCTCCCTTAAAGTCCTCTAGAAGTTTGTGTTTTTTAAAATATATTTACATGCTTCTATATTGGGTGCATATATGTTTACCAGGGTTATATCCTCTTGTTGGATCGGTCCCTTTAGTATTATGTAGTGACCTTTGTTGTCCCTTGTGATGGCCTTCATTTTGAAGTCTATTTTGTCGGATATGAGTATTGCTACTCCAGGTTTTTTTTCTTTTCCATTTGCATAGAAAATTTTTTTCCATCCCTTCACTTTCATCCAGTGTGTGTCTT
The DNA here is from genome assembly GCF_951640355.1 of Cnephaeus nilssonii. Classification (NCBI taxonomy): domain Eukaryota; kingdom Metazoa; phylum Chordata; class Mammalia; order Chiroptera; family Vespertilionidae; genus Cnephaeus; species Cnephaeus nilssonii. Next base: position 44,981,890 of record NC_137073.1, read on the forward strand.
TTGTTTTGAGGTGGGTCTCTTGTAGACAGCATATAGTTGGGTCATATTTTTATATCCATTCAGATACCCATGCCTTTTGATTGGAACATTTAATCTGTTTACATTTAGGGTTATTATTGATAGTACTTATTTATAGCCATTTTAATTCTGTATGGCTAGGTTTTTCTCTTTGTTTCTTCTTCTCCTTACAGCAGTCCCTTTAGCATTTCTTGTAATGCTGGCTTGGTGGTGATGTACTCATTTAGCCTTTTTTGTCTGGGAAGCTCTTTATTTGACCATCTGTTCTGAATGATAACCTTGATGGATATTCCTTGTGTACTTCATGCTATGCCAGAAAATCTTCTGGCCTGTAGAGTTTCTGATGAGAAATCCGGTGTCAGATTTATTGGAGCTCCTTTGTAGATAACAGTTTTCTTTTCTCTTGCTGCCTTTAAGATTCTCTCTTTGTCTTTAATTTTTGGCATTTTAATAATGACGTGTCTGGATCTGGGCCTATTTGGGTTCTTCTTGCTTGGGGTTCTCTGTGCCTCCTGGACTTGTGTGACTTTTTCCTTTACCAGGTTAGGGAAGTTTTCTGCCATTATTTCTTCAAACATGTTCTCTATCCCTTTCTCCCTTTCTGGCACACCTGATATTTGAATATTGTTATGTTTCACATTTTCCCACAGTTCCCTCCTGTTTTTTCTTTTTTTTTTTTCTTTTTGATTCTCTGGTTGAGTGATTTTTTTTCAGCCCTGTCTTCTAATTCACTGATTCGATCCTTAGCTTCTGCTAATCTGCTGTGTATTCCTTCCAATGTGTTCTTTATTTGTGCTATTTCATTCTTTATTTCTGTTTTCATATCTTTTCTCATGTTGTTGAGCATCTTTATCATCATTATTCTGAACTCTGAATCAGATAAATTTATTTTATCCATTTATCTCTTCTTCTGGAGAATTCTCTTGTTCTTTCATTTGGGGGTTGTTTCCTAGCCTCCTCATTTTGGCTGCCTGTTTGGGTTTGTGACTATGTATTAGGTAGATCTGCTTTGCCTCTCAATCTCTAGTGCAGGACAGTGTCAAATGCTGCTTCTGACTAATTAGATTAGGCAAAGACTCAAAGTCTCCAGAGACTGACTCTGTCTACAGACTGATAGGATTTTCAAGAGTTTTTTTTTCAACAGGGTGGAACAGTTGCTTCTGTTTGGAGGCTAATTGTTATTCTCAGTCTCTCAATGGGCCTGAGCAACTCCACACCATGAGGCAAGATGTATTCTGATAGGGTGGATCAACTGTCTTCCCCCCAGGCAAGGTTGCCTGTATAGCAAATGTCTGTGTGAGAAAGATGACCTCCACAGCATGAGGGAATGACTCAGCATAGGAAACCGGGGTGTCTGTCTTCTGAGCTCTAACCCCAGAGCCCCCAGTCATGGCTTCTGCTCACACAGCTCCAGTCCACTCTGCCCTCCCTCTGCCAGAGCACAAGGTGGTGGCTCAAGAAGGAATTTTGTGTGTTGGCCCTTGAAGCGGGTGCCTCAATTTTCAACTGTATCTTCCCTGGCAGACAGCAACCCTGCTGCTTTTCACAGCAGATGTTATGTGGGTACCCTTCTCAGTTCTAGTGCTTTCTGCCGCGGGGGTGGCGGGGGGAAGCTTGGGGATTAGACTCCAGAGTTCTCAGTGGCAACCCCCCACAGCTGAGATATCTCTCTGGAACTTCAGTTGTTGTCTGCTGGAGCCCGGCCAGCCCTTTTGTACCTCTGCCGCCGCCCCCCCCCCCCCCCCACCCGCCAATCTCTATGTGGTCTCCACTTTCGGTCCTTGGTTATTAGGGTTCTCTCTAGCAAGTCTTTTGTTGATTATTCAGGAAGTTTTTCTATATTTTAGTTGTAATATCAGTTTGGTCCTGGGAGCATGTCTGTGTAACATCCACTTACTCTGCCACCATTTTAAATCTCTCCCCCAAGGCAGTTTGAAATAAAGATTGTTGAATTGGTATCTAATTAGAATTAGAAAACAAACTGTTTTGGTAAATTTAAAATCAACTAGGTTAGCTCTGGCCAGTGGGGCACAATTGTTTGGAGCATTGTCTCATACACTGGAAGGTCATGGTTTTTAATTCCTGGTTAGGGCACAAAGCCAGGTTTCAAATTCAGGGGCACATATGGAAGGCAAGTGATCACTCTATGTTTCTCTCTCTCCCTCCCCCTTTCTCTCCCTCTCTCTCTAAAGTCAATAAAGAAACTAACATATCCTCAGGTGAGGATTAAAAAATTAAAATCAACTAGGTTATTAATGATAATTTTTAGGGTAAAAACTTAGATAATCTGCAAGTTTAATTTTTTGTGCATTTCAAAAGTATCATATTCCTAAGAGAAAATTATTAAGGTAATGTTCTCTTTTCTGTTAGTATAGAAAATATGTTTACTCTTTGAAGTAGTTCATTAGTAATATATGTGGAAAGCTAACTGATTTACAGATTGCTTTGTAAGCTAATCATATGTTCAAAGTTGAGCAAAGATGATATATGTCAAAAGGGAATTTTTTTTCATAATCTTAATTAAGTCTCCAAAGAGGAGTGACCAATTTTAAAAATCACATTAGAGCTTTCTAAATGTTTGATTTATATTCCCCAAGAAAAATAAGAGTTAGTTATTAACCTCTGATAGAAGTTTTCTTCAAAAACATCAAAGCATATTAATTCTTTAAAGTATATCTGCCCAAAATTAATAATTCATAGTTCTGTTAGTGCTTATGTAGTGAGAAAACATATTCAGAAATAGTATAGTCTAAAAATTGTCATTACTTAAAGAGTTCACAGGTTATAAGTGCTTTTACATCTATATTTTTATTCAGTATTTAAGACAACTTTGTGAATTAAATAGTTATTCCTTTTTATATACTCTCAAGGTCAGATGACTACTAAGAAGTATAGCTGCTTTAGCTTTCATATTTTTATTAGTATACCAAATAATAATGAATTATACGGAAATGAATAGTATGGCTGCTTTTTTCCCCTGTTGCATATAATAAATACTTTGAGGGAAGTGTTTGTCTTATAATCCATCAATTCTTTTAATTTTTCTTTGTCTGTGACTACTTTTAGTTACTTTGGGATGAGCACATTTTTGGGGGTGGTGGTGGGGGAGAAGCAATTTTAATTGTCTTTTTTTTTTTTTTTTTTTTTTTAAAGATAGAGCTTTTATCTCTTGAATCCTTTACCTGCCTATGGTCATCTTCTCATTTGTATTAGTGGCATCTCACTTTTCAGTCAGAAAGGCAAATATGTCAAAGGGGAGGGGTTGGGGAGTGCTTTAGACCTCTGGAGCACAGGTCTCTGAAATCTCATTTAAAGATATTTATTCTCTTTATAGAGTTGCTTCCTTTCCTATAACATGATTTTATTTTTTAAGCTTATCCTTCCTCTACTCCTGAAGGCAGTTATAAAATAATAGTATAGTGATAAAAACAACTTTTGGGAGTATGAGAATATTATTATTTATATTTGAAGCAATCCGACATACAAGTTATTTTTTTTCTCTTTATGAGGTAAAAGTTTACTATAATATTAATAAAGAAGAGCTGTTTCTTTTTTTATTATTTAGAATGGCTTATTTTTTCTTTTTTTGTTTTGTTAAATCCTCACCTGAGGATATTTTTCCCATTGATTTTTAGAGAGAGTGAAAAGGAGGGAGGAGTGAGGGAGGGAGAGGAGGGGAGGGGAGAGAGAGAGAGAGAGAGAGAGAGAGAGAGAGAGGAAGAAAGAAACATCTACATGAAAGAGACACATTAATTGATTGTGTCCCAAATGTGCCCCAGACTGGGGCTGGGACCAGGGATAGATCCTGTAACCGAGGTAGGCGTCCTTGACTGGCCAGGGCAGAGCTGTTTCTTTTTTAATTGGTTTTACAAATTTAAAAACTAGTTTATTATACAGATTATATTCCTTTAAAATGACAGTAGAGGGCACTGTGGTATTTAGTTTTTCAAAGCTTGTTTTAAAATTACCAAGTTGTTGGCAATTTTATGTGTAATAGTGTCTATTCAAGTAGTCTATTGAAGGCTATGAAACTCTTTGTTCTTTGCTTTTTCACTCTGTTGGGACTATAAAAATCTTGTTGAGTATTGGGAAATCTGAGGTGCACTATTTTTCTGTGTTCTGCATTTGCTTTTTTTAAAAAAAAATGGGTAAAAGAAATCCTTTTAAAATATTAATTCTTGTAAATCTATTCACTAATCTTTACATGTTTTCCTCTGTGAGATTTTCTTGTTTAAAATTATGAGAAAAGTAGTTTTGTTAGATATTATCTAAGGCATTTAATTAAATTTTTGAAAAATGTTTTTTATAGGTTCTAGCATCTCTGGTCATATGCCAGCTACAATTTCATTTGCCTACAGGCTGGCAGAGATAGCATGCCCAGAGTGAAGATTACCCTTGTATTATAGCATTCACTTCAGAAGCCAGTCAATCTTAGTCTGACAGGAGTCCTGCATATTTATTCCTATAATCCTTAATGAGAAAAGAAAAAACCCCCACAGATTTTATAAAGTTTCCTCAGGGAAATTATTCAAAAATTTTACTTATATTTTAAGAATATAATTAACATTAAGTGGGTTGTATATATTTTAAAGAAGATAAACCACAATGATGGAAAACAGTATTTATAGTACATTGGCAATGCATTAATACATGTGGAAGAGGGAAAAACCTCAGCTCTTTGGTCATTCTGTTATACATTAGCTGAAAATTAATATTTGTAAATGATTACAATTTTATAACATTTGCTTATGATTCATTCAGTAGTTATTCCCCAGAACTTTTCTGGTACTTTATTACCAGCTTTATGAAGGAGGAAATTGGAAAACCTGTGACATGCTCGAGCTCACATAGCAAGACAATGACATTGTCAGGGACATACCTTAATAAGTTATTCCCCAAACCTATACCCAATTGACTAGTTGATATTTCCTCACATATTAATTTTTCTTTCTTATATCTGTACAGATTCTAGAAGTAGTTTGATTTTTATTTTAAAATGAATGTTCATTATGTGTAAATAATGTTTTGATGTGTAGTTTTCTGGTATTTTTTTTTCCTGTCAACCACAATAGTTCAAAGGAAGGAAGGAATTTTCTGGCATATCGAAAACAAAACAGCTCCATGAGAGCAGGAATCTTTGTTTTGTTGCCCCAAGTACCTAATATCTGGCCCATAAGTGTACAGTAAATATTTGAATAAAAATTTTTTGGAATTTATAATTTTTTAATCTAGTATCAATTTGAAATATTTAAATCTTTAAGAGTTAAGTTTGGATTATAGGAAGAATTCTTGTTCTTTGGGAAAAGATTTTAGAATGAGGAGAGCAATTACTATATACTTATCCACTAGTTTGGTAAGAGATGGTTTAACATTCGGACAGCTAATCACCAGCACAGTGTATGCAGACTATTGTGGAGGAGAAAAGTATGAGGAAAATTGCTGTTAAAGTATAAACAAATAAGCACAAATTCATATTGTAAAGTAACTTGCTAAGATATAAAGTTGATCAATTATAATGCAAAATGTTCAAAAGAGCTATAGTTTTTTTAAATTTGAGGTAAAGGTAACAAGACTTAGGTTAACAAAGGAGACATGCTTTAAAATAAATAAGTGATGATATTTTATGAGCATGTCATAGCATAAGCCAAAAACAAGTAGTTTTAACCTAAATCACAGTTACAGTGTCTACACATAAAGTGTTTAGCTGTTTGTTTATTAGTAAACTAGAGGCCTGGTGCATGAAATCCGTGCACTCAGGGGAGATGGGGGGGGTCCCCTCAGTCTGGCCTGAACCCTCTCACAGTCCAGGATCCCTCACTCCTTACCGCCCACCTGCTCACTGCTCCTTACTGCTCAGTTCACTGTGTCTGCCCCCTGATGGGGAGGGACCACGGGAGGGCTCCAGGGCGTGTCTGGCCCGTCTTGCTCAGTTCTGATCGGCCGGACCCCAGCAGCAAGCTAACCTGGTCAGAGCGTCTGCCCCCTGTTGGTCAGTGCACGTCATAGCGAGTGGTCGACCAGTTGACTGTCTGCCCCCTGGTGGTCAATGCACATCATAACGAGCGGTTGAGTGGCCTTAGCACATCATTAGCATATTACGCTTTGATTAGTGAACGGCTGACCAGACAACCGGACACTTAGCATATTAGGCTTTTATTATATAGGCTATTTTGTTCAGTAAATATTTTTTCCTCTTATGCTCTCACTTACTAGAATGATCACAAATTATAACAAAGGAAGATCTGAGTCTCTGAATTTCATTTATAATAGAAACTAATTGTGTAAGTACTAGAGAAGAAGTGAAGGAGAGATCAATATTTGATAGATAAGAAAATGAAGGGGTAGGAGAAGAAATTATGTAGGAGGAGAAAGGCATCCGGGTATTCTTTCATGCATTCAGCATGTATTTAATGATAGCTTACTGTGCTAGAGGCTGGGATATAAAAGTGAAAAAAATAGACCAAGTTCTTGCTCTCATGTAGCTTACAATGTAGGGAGGAAACCCATCTTGAGATAACATAATGCCAAATTGTGATAAAAATGCCTCTTTCTTACTAAGTACATTTAACACATTAAGTGCCCAGCCTGTTTTGTCTTCCGGACAGAAAGAATAATGTCAGTCACCGGTGACTGACTGGGTGCTTAATGTGTTAATATTCTTTTTCCATTGCATTTTTTGTTTTTTAAAATAACAGCTTTATTAAGATATCAGAGGCCCAGTGCACAAATTCGTGCATGGGTGGGGTCCTACTGGCCCGCCCCCAATGGGGGCCCATTGGGGCCGGGCTGGTGGGGGGGAGGGGACATGGGAGGTTGGCCAGCCCTGCCCCAGATCAGGATGAGGGGGCTGATTGAGGGTGAAGCCAGCCTGGGAGGGGTGCAGGAGATTGGCCGCTCAGCCCCGCCCCTGATTGTGGTGTGGGGGGCTGGCTGGGGGAAGGGGCCGGGCCAGCTGGGTGGAGGGGCCACAGGAGGTTGGCTGGCTGGCCATCCCCCAAGTCGGAGTGGGGAGCCTGATCGGGGACCAGGCCAACAAGGGGGAGGGTCTGCAGGAGGTTGGGGGGGTGCTATCGGGGCCCTGATTGTGCCGGTTTGCTGCCGCAGTGCACGTCATAGTGATCAGTCATTCTAGTCATTCCATTGTTTCAGTTGCTTGGCTTTTATATATATAGACTAAAGGCCCGGTGCACGAAATTCATGCACGGGGGTGGAGGGTCCGTCTACCTGGCCTGCACCCTCTCGCAATCTGGGAGATCCCTCTCGCAGTCTGGGACCGCTGGCTCCTAACCACTCACCTGCCTGCCTGATCGCCCCTAAAACTCAAGCTTCTTCTTTTTTTATTTTTAATATTTATATTTCTTCTTTATTTTTTATTTTAAAAGTCAAGCTTCTTGAGAACATGAGGCATTTAACATTATTCCATATTCCTTACAGAGAGCTAAGCATGGTAAACACAGCAAATATTTAATACTTATGGGCTTCTGTACAAACACTTTCCAACCAGGAATGTTTTAATAGGCAGTCTCCAAAAACTTGAATTGGAAAACCTAAAAGTAGAATGCTCAGATTTCAGGCATCAGGCGCTATCAGCAGGATTTCTATCCTAATTAAACTCTAATTCTTAGCTCTCAATAGTCTGGACAAACTGCCCTTCACTGTCCCCAAAGTTTCTTATTCATCACTATCCCATTTTCCTTTCTTACTTTCTTTTTTTTTTTTTTTTGAGTTCAATATTTTACATCCACATCAGTATCAACATACCATACAAAACCCACCTGCCAACCTAGCTGGGCTGGCAGGAGGGGGGTCCATGGCAGCACAGAAAACCGGGGTTGCCCTAACCGGTTTGGCTCAGTGGCTTAGAGCGTCAGCCTGTGGACTGAAAGGTCCCAGGTTCAATTCCGGTCAAGGGCATGTACCTTGGTTGCGGGCACATCCCCAGCAGAAGGTGTGCAGGAGGCAACTGATCAATGTTTCTCTCTCATCAATGTTTCTAACTCTCTATCCCTCTCCCTTCTTCTCTGTAAAAAATCAATAAAATATATTAGAAAACCAGGGTTCTTGTCCCAAAAGAGGAGAAAATGAGTTTACAGTCAAGGAAACAAAATCAGAACCCAACATGATCATGGAGAAGCCTTGAAACTGCATCGAGTGGAGGTGCTGTGGGCAGCAGTGCATCTCGGCTGGCCCAGCAGGACCTGCAGCAGCCTCGGTTCCTGGGAAGCCTGGGGTCAGATAGGGCTCAGCTCTTGAGGTTATTTTTAATAATTTTGCTTTTGGGGGAGGAGGGCTTTTGGGCAGCAGCTCCATGTGGGGGTAACCGGTGCGGGTTTCACTTCAGGGTTTGGAGGGGAAGTTGGGTCTGTGGGGCGGGACCGCCCGGCCCCAGATGTCACAGCTGAGGTTCTTGGAAGTGGCCCAGCGAAGTTCCTTCCTGCTTTCTTCCTGCCCTGACCTTAGGTCTGTGGCTTAAAAATCAGGGCACCAGGCTGGGGCTGAGCACCCCAGGGGCCTTTGTAAACATGGCGGATACAGGGGCCGGGGGAGTTTGGGAGAACTGTAGGAACTGGTGGGGGCAGCCAAAGCCAGGGGAGGGCAGTACCCATGGGCAAAGGGGGCATGGGGTGGAGGAGGTATGTTCCTCTAACAGAGACTTAGCGGTACAGAGACTAAGAGAGACAGAGAGGACAGAGATGGGGATAGAAAGAGTGACAGGAAGAGAGAGACTCAGAGAAAGCAAGAGAGATTGAGACAGAGAAAGATTCACAAAGAGAGACAGACAGACAGAGTCCTGCTCTGTATGAGTCAGCTGGCTGTGGGGGGCGGGGAGGAAGGGGGGCCCGGCTTGCCGGGATGTGCCAGTGTGATGGTAAGTGCATTGTTGTGTTGCATGAGGGAGGTGTGCTGGTAATGCAGCACCAGCTCCTTCAGAGACCCGTACAGGTTGTAGGGAACCCAAGCCAGTAGCTGTGCGGTAGATGACACAGTGCTTGGTATCGCAGTCCACCACCACAGAGCAGCCGTAGCAGCCCCGCTGGTTGCTCTCACAGATGAGGAAGAGCCATCCCGCTTGCCGTTCAGCATTTCCTCAGCCTGTGTGTGGTTGATCTTGCCCACATACCAGGTTTATTCCTCATGGTGGGGGAGGTCATCTTCATCCTCCATCAGTGCATACTGATCTTCAGGCTCATTTTTGATTCCCAAACAATCGATTTTCTTCTGCCGGGCGCCTTTCTGGGTGAGCCATACCAGGTACTGGTCTCGGATCTTGCGCAGCTGCATGAGGTCTGGCTTCAGGCTATTCATGTGCTTATCTCGGTTGTCCAAGGCCTGTGTCTGCAGCTCCTGTTCCAGCTTCATGCGGCTCTCATGGATCTCAGCCATGCGAGACTTGAGCCATTCTGAGTTCAGCAGGATCCTCTGCATCTCTTTTTCATTGCCCTCACACCAGAAGCGCTCCAGGTACTCCTTGCTGCACTTCTCTTGAGTCTGGCCCTGCTCTTCAAAGATCTTGCTGGTTTCATTGAAGGCTTCGATTGTGGTGCGCTTCATCTGCAGTTCTTGGGAGGAGGTGCGTGTGTACTCCTCGTAGAGCTGGCCGTACTCGTGGCTCTTGTCCGCCACTTCAAACCAAGGTAACAAACAAATAATTTCCCGCCAGAAGTCACGTCCAAATACTGCAAGACTGAGGACTATAGCGCTGAATATGTACATGTGCAGTAACAGGCTCACGTTCTAGTCGTAGGCGCCCAGGCATCCTCCACAATCCCACAATCCTTGGTCCCGTACTTCCAGTTTTTCTAACTCCTCAAGTGGTGTTTCCTTCAGTCGCATTGCAACGTCCAGGGCCTCTAGTTGGAGAGGATTTTTCTGTTCTTTGACATTGGAATCATTGAAGTTTTGGGAGTACTGCTGCTGCCATGAACACGTCAGTCCCAAGCGCACTCATGAAACAACCGCCCATTCAGTCCCCTGCTGGCCCCGTCCTGGTTCGCAATGAGAAAGGTACTGTGCTGAGCCGTTTTCCAATCGGATCTTCCTCTTCCTTCCCCAGCACACTCCAAACCTACCTCGGGCAGACCACCCCAACACGCAGACCCTTAAGACCTTCCCCCCTGTTTGACTTTCCCCCATCAAACTCGCAACCTATCACGTTGCCTAGGGGCACCCCTAACCGCTCCCTGGGGGGTGGGGGCAGCATGGGCGAGGGGCCATGGTGTTCTGGTCTCTGGACACTGGCTTTTTATATATATAGATGATTCACATGCCATGATATTTATCCATTTAAAATGTACAATTTGGAGGTTTTTGTTTTATTAGCTGAATTGTGCGAATCACTATTCCAGGGTTCTCTTTCAGTGTCTCTTTTCCAGATCTTTCTCTGGGAAAGCTGCCTTCTTTTGCTATTAATCCTGCCCATTAGACTTCACTAATTACCAGCTGACTGTTCTGCATTTTGATGTAGTCCGGGCAGTGGTCGGCAAACTCATTGGTCAACAGAGCCAAATATCAACAGTACAATGATTGAAATTTCTTTTGAGAGCCAAATTTTTTAAACTTAAACTTCTTCTAACACCACTTCTTCAAAATAGACTCGCCCAGACTGTGGTATTTTGTGGAAGAGCCACACTCAAGGGGCCAAAGAGCCGCATGTGGCTGGAGAGCCACAGTTTGCCGACCACTGCCCTAGGGCATAAATTGCTCAGCAGTCTGACATTAAATTCTGGTAGGGGGTAGTTTTTGTGCTTACTCTTTGAGGTTTGTTCTACTGCAGGTGTGCTCTTCTTAGCGATCTCTTTTCCTGTTGTTTCTTTTTTATTCCCCTGATGAGCTGGATGGCCTATGACTTAGCTTGTTGCTCTTAGTTTAGAGGAGTTAATGTTTTTAAGGTACCCTTAGGCTTGAATTTCCTCACACTGTTTCAAATAAAGTTAGTTACTCTTGGGAGAACTTCAGAGCTCTTATATTCTGCCTGTCCTCCAGGGCAAACTCTCTGAGCCACTGTTCTGGGCACAGGGCTGGGCAGTAGCCTCTGCTTGCTACTTGAGGTGTCAGATGAGCAAAGTGGGGAGTGGGGTGTGAGGGGAGTGGGGCCACAGCAATCTCAGCCTGCTGCACTGTGGTAAAGCTTCTGTTTCACAGCTGGAGACTGGGAGGAGAAAGGCAGCCTCTGTGCTCTTAGCCACCCTCCCCTGGAATTTAGCCTCTGTAACTTGGAGTCGATGACCTGCCTTTTTCTGTGACATACAGTAAACTTTGATTAAGAGCTGAGGGGGAGCTCTGTTCTCTTGGCCACACCTTCTTGGAATGGAGCTTCTGCCAACCTGAGCTGGGGCAAGGTAGGAAATGGGTTATGGCCCAGATGCTATAAACTGTCCCTGGGATAGGGGAGGGATATGAAATGGAAATAGAATCATAGTTGTTTAATAGCTACTCACTGTGAAGAGATTTTCTTACAGACCCTGGGAAACTGAGCACTTATTATAAGAAGAACAGACCCTGGGGATAAGACAGCCAGGAGCTCAGATCAAGGACAGAATCTATCTGAAGGGAGACAGCTTTCCAGGGGCTACTCTGCAAGGACAATGAAAGAAGGCAGACCCTAGGGTAGGAACTCACTAACTTTAGATTTTTTCCCATCCACTAACCCTCTATGAGCTTGTTTGAAATGAAGGGTCAGAGCGGTCTCTTCAGAGTGTGATACCTGCTGCTCTCTCAGATTGCCAGCTATCTGATTAATAAACGCACCACAAAGATTCAACCTCATCTCTGGTAGTGGTGGGCAACTAGAACCCTTTTGAGTTTGGTTTCTCCTATACCAAATTTTAGTAGATATTCTTGAATAATATTTCTTTATTCCAATATGTCCTCAGGGCAATTTCTAGACTTTAAATGGTTGTTTTTAAAAATAGTTTTTGCTTGCTTTTTTGGCAAGTGGGTCTGTGAAGCAACTTTCCCTGTCATCCTGGAAGTGGAACTCTCCAAACTACTTAATTCCAAATATTCCTAAAGTTCAAAATGACTAATAGTAAGGAAATTACCATCTCAAGTAACTGAGTTGTTTTTTGTTTTTGTTTTTCTCTCTTCTGAACAGAGCTTTTGGTCAGACATGAAACCCAGAGCTACCAATATCAGGGCAGTCTTTGCACTATTCTGTCATATTAAGGACTTTTATAATCATTGTATATATCATGAGCTAAAGATGTTATTTTCAGGGTATGTTTACCTAGTTTTCTGCTTCTCACAGAAATCTGCAGCTTCCTCCCAGCGTGTTTACTTGATTGGAATTTGCACTTCTTTGGCTCTGTTGATATGTGGATGTTTCCTGCATAGGACAGTTGTGCTTTTTGTTTTTGTTTTTATTTTTTGGGGGGGAGGGGAGCATTCTTTTGTATTCTTAGATATTTAAATTGTTATTAAATTCTGAATTTTTAAAATGGCTTCATCTGATCTGAAATTACATTTTATAAAATTATTTTACTGACATCTGTGCATTTCAGTCATATACAGAGTTACATATAAAAGAGTTAGATACTTAGCCCTGGCAGGGTGGCTCAGTTGGTTGGAGCATTGTCCTGTTCACTGAATGATTGTGGGTTTGATTTCCCATCAGGTCATATTGCTAGGTTGTGGGTTCCATCCCTGGTTGGGTAGCATACTAATCGGTGTTTCTCTCTCACATTGGTGCTTCTCTCTCTCTCTTTCCTTCCTTCCCACCGTGCCCTCCCTACCTCCCTTCCTCTCCAAAATCAATAAGATTCTTGGGTGAGGATTACAGAAATAATAAATTAAGTCAGAAGCTTAAAGTTTTAGAAGTGAAATGTGCATAATTTTTTATTCTCCTGAATGGAGAATTCTTTCTAATTGTCGCCCTTGATATGTTTGTCACTATACCTAGTTTATTCAATCATTCTCTGTTCCTTTCTGTGTTTACTTTTGTTTACTCTTCTTGTGACCACAGAATGACTCCATTCCTAAAATCTCACATTCCTGGGAGAGAATCTAGTGTAGGGCAGAGTAATCATACCAAATCATTTTGTATGTCATTGGAAAGCAAGTATATTGGTTTTCCTTTGGTTAATAATCCATTTTAGTTTTGATGGTGGAGAGGGGAGTGGGGTCATAAATTGTAAAATATGTTTATACCTCTGCCTAAGATTATCATGTAGAGAATTTCTTCTGCAGGAGCATAGGTTTGACAGTTTCTTGTCGAAAGAGATGGAAGATATAATTGAACCAATTTACTCACACTCTATGTTTATTGGCATAAACATTTCTTACCTCAGGCTGTACCTCTGCATAAGCAAGATTACTGAAGGAGTTGATAGTGGTTAGTTTTGTAGTAGTGAGTATGCTGTTGGAATTCCCTTTAATATCACATTCACTTGTACACTATTATGTCATATAACACCTGCCTGTAATAGTGATCTGTTGTGAAAATTTACTTCCATGATACACTGATATACTGGTAAACACACATATCAAATGTAGGGTTTAATGGTAAAATATCCATGTATGTTCCTACAATTCCTTTGGAAGGACACACTAGTAACTGGTCATTGGTTACCCCTAGAGAAGAGAACGCTCTAAGTTAGAGGGCTCAGATTGGAAGTGTACCTTTTTATTCCTTATGCATTTTGTAATGAGTTTAAGTGTTACTGAGACAGTAGTAAAGACTAAAAAAACAAAAACAAAGTAAACAACAACAAAAGGGAAAATAGGCAGACGCTCTGCCTATGATATTTGGATATAATTCTAGCCAAATATAATTTGGTGGCTGCTGTTTGGGTTTCTCACATTTATTAAGCTCTCTATGTTGATTGATGTCTAAATTTGATTAGAACTCTCTTTTAGGTGGTAATTCTGTTCTAATACTTTATCATCACATTGTTCCCTCCAACTTCCAGGTGATATAGAAAAGTTGCCAAGTTTCTCTTTGATATGAGATCTGTTCTTGACTTGGAATGCAAGTTAGTAGAAGTGTTGCTTCATGAATAAAAAGACTATGCTGCTGATTTATGAGTATTGTTCAACTACAGATATCTAAGACAAGATTTTTTTGAGGAACTTTGATCTATATAGATGGTAAAGAATTTACTAGAATCTTTTTTTCAAATTCTCATATGTAAAGTCTGAGTGATTAAATTCATTCTTGGTGTTTCATTTTAAAAGAATGCAACTTTAGTCTTGGCCAGTGTTGCTCAGTGGTTGGAGCCTCATCCTGTGTACAGATATTTAAGTTGTTATGGGTTAGATTTCCAGTCAGGGCACATATCTAGGTTTTGGGTTTGATGCCTGGTTGGGTGTTTCTCTCTCACATTGATGTTTCTCTCTCTCTCTCTCACTTTCCCTCTTTCCTTCCCTCCCTCTCTCTAGAATCAATGAAAAAAAAATCCTCCAGTGAGGATTAAAAAATAAAATAGTTGGGTTATGTTCAAGTTTTAGGTTATTGTCATATTTTATTTTAAACATTTACAGGCTTTCTTTTTCTTTATGCCCTTTAGCCGGCCTCAGAAAGTGTGTTTATGTCCATTTCTACCAGTGCATCCTCTGCACATCTCTACCTACTTGTACATAATTCAGCATCCGGCAGAGGTGAGTAAGACTTCATAAAATGCACAATTTCAAATAGAATATTAATATACAAGAGGAAACACACAGATGAACATATTCATTCTTCCCAGCTGCTTAGCATTTCTGGAAATAAATCGATGATAAATGCTTTCTCTTTGGGAAAAAATAGTTTCTTTTATATATTATATGGTAGTATGATGTTGTATGCTTTGGAGATGGAGAAAATAATGTTATTTCATAAAAACTGTGTCATTGAATAGTATAGAAATTTAGAACTTCAACAATATTGTGTGAAGGAAAAAATGAGATTTTTGTGAGTAAAGAGTTAGGAAAATCATTGCTATTTAAATTTTGATCATAGCTTATATTCATTGATGTCTTGTTAAAATAGAAGTACCTCTCAGCATATTATTTTATTTTTTGTTTTTATTTCTTAATTTTGATTTTTCAGTTAAAGTCGACATACAATTTTATATTAGTTTCATTTATACAATATAGTGACATTTATTTAACTTATGAAGTAATCACCCCAATAAACCTAGTAAACATCTGACACCATACATAGTTATTACAATATTATTGGCCATAATCCCTATGCTATGCTTTACATCCCCATGACTATTTTGTAACTACCAATTTGTACTTCTTAATCCCTTCCCCCTTTTCATCTATCTCCCTAACCCCCCTCCATCTGGCAGTCGTCAAAATGTTCTCTGTATCTATATTTGTTTTTGTTTTGTTTGTTCGTGTATTTTGTTTTTTAGATTCCACATATAAGTGAAATCATATGGCATTTTTTTTTCTCTGCCTGAAATTTCACTCATCACAATATCCTCTGGGTCAGGGGTGGGGAACCTTTTTCCTGCCAAGTTCCATTTGAATATTCATAATATCATTTGCGGGCCATACAAAATTATCAACTTAAAAATATTTGGTCAAACATTGAATTAGCTCACCCTTAATGCCTTGGCAGGGCCAGACCAAATGATTTTGCGGGCCTTATATAGCCTGCGGCTGGACTTCCCTACTCCTGCTCTAGGTTCGTCTGTGTTTTGCAGATGGCAAGATGTTCTTTTTTTTTTTAAACCCTCACACGAAGATATTTTTTCTGTTGATTTTTAGAGAGAGTGGAAGGGAGGAAGGAGCAAAAGAGAGGGAGAGAAAAAGGGAGAGAGAGAGAAACATCGAAGTGAGAGAGATATAATAATTGGTTGCCTCCCACATGCCTGGGGTATGATCAAACCTGCAACCAATATGCCCTTTACCGGGTATTGAGCCCCTGACCCTTTGGTCCATGGGCTGTTACTCTAACCACTGAGTAACCAGTCAGGGAAAGAAGTCCTTTTTTATGGCTGAGTCATATTCCATTCATTGTGTATATGAACCACATCTCCTTCTTCTATTCATCTATTGATGGACATTTAGGTTGCTTCCATATCTTGGCTGTTGTAAGTAATGCCACAATAAACATATAGATGTATATGTCTTTTCAATTTAGTGCTTTTTTTTTTTCAGATAAATACCTAGAAGTAGAATTTCTGGGTCCTTCTTTGTCTCTTATTATATAGCCTTTTAAAAAATTTATTTATCCTCACCTGGTTATATGTTTATTAATTTTTGAGAGAGGAGGGGGAAAGAGAAAGAGAGAGAAACATCAATGTTAGAGAGAAACATTGATCAGTTGCCTCTTGTATGTGCCCTGACTGGGGATCAAACCCTGCCGGGGGTCTTGTCCAGCATCTAGAAGGGTTCAGGAATCTGGAGAAGGGCTGCATGTAAATTATTAAAGAGTCTAGAGATGAAACATAAATTTGAAGGCATTTTGGGGGCCAGAGGAGACTTAGCTAAAGAAACCAAGTCCTCTTGTCTCTCTGGACCCCTTGCTTTTTATTAATACAAATAGTCCTAAAGCAAGGTAGATATACATATCAAAGGGTAAGGTTTGGTATACAGAATCCATTGTCAGATTGGGGGAATTGCCTACGGCTGTTCAGGTGTTTGGCCAGTAGGAGGCAATAACATGTAGATTAAAATGTCCTCAGCTGTCTGGCAGCAAGCAATCATTTATGCATCCTTTTCAGGTTTGGGGAAATGCCCTTAGCCATTTCCAACAGGCAATAATATGTATTTTCCAGCCCTTGCTGAAGGCTCAAGGTCCACCAACCTTTTGATGAACTTCTTGCATTTATGACCTGCTGGAATTAGCTTCTGGCAAAACCTACAACCCTTTTTGGTATATGGTACAACACTCCAACCAACTGAGCCACCTGATCAGGGCTAGTCTTTGTTTTAAAGTCTAATTTGTCTGGTATAAATATTGCTACCCAGCTTTTTTTATTTGTTTGTTTCCATTTTCATGAAATATCTTTTTCCATCCCTTTACTTTAAGTCTTTGTATGTCATTTGATCTGAAGTGAATCTCTTAGAGGCACCATATGGGGTTTTGTTTTCTTATCCATTCAGCTGCCCATTGCCTTTGATTAAAGAATTTAATCCATTTACATTTAAAGTAATTGTTGTGGTTATTGCCATTTTATTATCAACTAGAGGCCCGATGCATGAAATTCATACAAGAGTAGGCCTTCCTTCCCTCCGGCCACCGGCACCCAGGACCTGAGCTTTTCTCGCAGAGGGAGGCCCCACGATGGCCGGGCCCCCAACCAATCGCATCGTACCTGCCTTGGCTGGCCTGGCACCAGTGATGTCATAGTGTGGTCCCGGATGGTCATCCAGATAGTCGTCTGGATGGTCGTTCCGTTGTTCAGCGTTCGGTCAATTTGCATATTACACTTTTATTATATAGGATATTTTAAGTATATTTTTACTTCTTAAAGAAGACCGTTTAACACAGTGGTCGGCAAACTCATTAATCAACAGAGCCAAATATCAGCAGTACGATTGAAATTTCTTTTGAGAGCCAAATATTTTAAACTTAACCCTTTGCACTCGCTTGCTTTTTTTTCAATTCCTTTATTCTACTCGGGATTTAATTTTTTAAATACCCCAGATTTTACAAAGCGTGGCAGTAGAATAAAAAACTGGAGTTTCTTTTCATACAAACTTATTTATTTGGATTTTTTTATATTTCAAATTATTGATACATTCAGAGTAATTTTAATCTCGACATCCAAGTGCAAAAGGTTAAACTTCTTCTAACGCCACTTCTTCAAAATAGACTCGCCCAGGCCGTGGTATTTTGTGGAAGAGCCACACTCAAGGGGCCAAAGAGCTGCATGTGGCTCGCGAGCCGCAGTTTGCCGACCACTGGTTTAACATTTCATGTAATATTGGTTTGGTGGTGATGAATTCCTTTAGCTTTTTCTTGTCTGGGAAGCTCTTTAACTGTTCTTGGATTCTAAATGGTAGCTTTGCTGGGTAGAGTAATCTTGGGTGTAGGTTCTTGCTTTTTATCACTTTTATTTTTCTTGCCAATCCCTTCTGGCCTGCAAAGTTTCTGTTGAGAAATCAGCTGATAGTCTTATGGGAAATCTCTTGTAGGTAACTAACTGCTTTTGTTTTGCTGCTTTTAAGAGCCTCTTTTTGTCTTTTACCTTTGGCATTTTAATTAGAATGTGTCTTGATGTGGACCTCTTTGGGTTCATGTTGTTTGATAATCTCTGCACTTCCTGGGCTTGTCTGTCTGTTTTCTTTGCCAGGTTAGGGAAGATTTTCGTCATTAACTCTTCCAATAGGTTTTCAATTTCTTGCTCTCACTCTTCTCCTTCTGGTACCCCTATGATGCTAATGTTGGTATGCTTGATGTTGTCCCAGAGACCCCTTAAACTATCCTTATTTTTTTGGATTATTGGTTTGTTTGTTTGTTTGTTTGCTCTTCTGATTGGGTGTTTTCTGCTTATCTTCCAAATTGCTGATTTGATCCTTTGCTTCATTTATTCTATTTTTGATTCCCAATAATTTATTCTTCATTTCAGTTACTCTTCATTTATGATTGGTTCTTTTTTATGTTTTCTTTATCCATTTTTTTTGTTCTTGTGTCTTTGTTGAATTCTCACTGAGATTATTGAGCATCTTTATAACCAGTTTTGTAAACTCTGCTTTGGTAGATTGTTTGTCTTCATTTTGTTTAGTTTTTTTTTTCTTTTCTGGAGTTTTGTTCTGTTCTTTCACTTGGAACATGTTTCTTTGTCTCCTCTTTTTGGCAGCCTCCCTGTGTTTGTTTCTAGGTTTTAGCTACAGCTGCTATGTCTTCCAGTCTTGGTAGAGTGGCTTTATGTAGTAGATGTCCCATGGAGCCCAGTGGCACAGTCTCCCTGGTTACCTGAGCCAGGCGCTCTAGGTTTGTCCCTTGTGTGGGTTGTGTGTACCCTTCTGTTGTATTGAGCCTTTATGGCTGTTGGCACGTCAATGGTAGTGATTGATCCTCAGATTGATTGACTGTGAGGATTGGCTGTAACTATAGTGGAGGAGCTGTTCTTTAGGGTCTGACCCTACAGAGCAGGATTCACTTTACCCAGGCTCTGGTGCCTGCTGAGTCTGCCACTTGTGTGTGTCATTTGTGATGGTGCTCTGGTGTAGTCTGAAACTGGCCACTGAGTGTGTTGGTTCTGGGCTTTCTTGGGACATGTGGTCCAAGGTTAGCTACTGCCTGTGCCCTGCCTAGGGCCACCTGGTATGAAATACAAAATGATATGCAGATGGTTACCACTTGTGTTGGGTTTGGAGGTGCCTGGGAGAGGCTAAGCTGTGAACTGAGGCTGGGTGGCCACATGCTGCTTGTTTTGGGTTTGTGAACCTTTGAAATATTTTAGGAAAGTCTACAGCATGAGCCAGGAGAGGCTGTCTGTATGGAAAAACCACTGGAAGAGGTTTGGTTGGGCCCACAGGTTGGATGAGATGGGGTGAACTATGTTAGGAGATTCAGATATGGTGCCCACCTGCATCTGCAGGCTGAGTGGGTGTAGGGCTCAACAAAGGAACAATGGCTTCTGGCAGCATTTCTGTCTGTGAGAAAGCTGCCCCTCCAGCCCTCACCCTGAATTCAGACAATTCATTTCCTTTTCCTATGTCCCTGGTACCTTTCAAGATGCTGCCCCAGCACTGGAGCTCAGGGTGAATCTGTTAGCCAGTAAGTTCCCATGAGGGTGCTTTAAGAGGAACATCTGAGACTTCTGTAGCTCCCCATCTCACTCAGCTACAATCTCTGCTTTTTTTCACAGACAGAAGTTATAGGGACTTCTCTTCCTGGCAATGGCACCCTGGGCTGGGGCTGATATGGGGCTGGGACCCCTCACTCCTCAAGGGGACCTCTGCAGCTGAGATATGCCTCTTGATATTTAACCACTACACATGGTTGCGTCTGCCCCTCCTACTAGTCTCAATGTGGATTCTTCTGTGTATCCTTAGTAATTGAACTTCTGTTCAGCTAGATTTCAGGTGGTTCTTGTCAGTTGTTTTGTAGTGTAGTTGTAAGTTTGATGTGGTTGTGAAAGGAGGTGAGTACTGCCTTTACCTACTCTGTCATCCTGACTGGAGACCACTTTCTGCATTTTAGTGTCACAAAATGAATGTATAAAATAATTTTTTTGTTTTTCAATGAATAGAACAAATATGTATATTTTATGTAACAAAAAGAGTTTCAGAGGTAATTCCATTAGGTAATACATATATTCTGCAATGTTTCAAAACAAAAGAGTTTCTAATTAATACTCTCCTATATTAGGAAGTGTACGCATGTTTATGTGTTTGTAACTTTTTTTTTTGTAACTCTTGATTAACTGTAGTAACAAAGAGGGAAGGGAAGGCGGTACTAGACAACCAAAAATTATATTAAAACAAAACTAGTCATTGTAAGTTAACGAATGGGTTCAGTGTAAACTGTTACAGCATTTAGGAACTCAGGACAACATAGATTGAACCAGGCTTTTGAAGGACTAATTTTTTAAAAAATTTCCTAAGCCTATACCAATTGAAGACTTTAACAACGATATAAAAGATATTAATCTGTCTTTTTTCTTTTCCAAATGATGAAACATTTATTCTTTAATTACAAATTGTTAAATATTCCATTTATTGGGCAACCTTTTTTTTCAGTGTTAGCAATAGCATATTTTGCTCAGGACTGTGACAGTTTGGTCACTAGCATTATTTTGTTACATTTAAACTTACAACAGTGTGCAGCTCAAATTTACATAAAATGATAGCTCACTGGCCATAACATTTTTGACTAAAGCTTAACTTTAGATGGTGAATGCTATTATCATTTTACAGTATACACAGTATGGTATCTTTTTATCATTATGTGCTTCCAGACATAGATGGCTTTTAAAATGTAGGTGTTTTCATTGATTTGTGGCAACTTTAATGTTTTCAAATCCTCCCTCCTTTCCTCCCTTCTTCCTACCTTCCTTTCTTCTTTTCACTGTTAATTCACAATTTAGGTAATCAGTCCATAATTGTGTGCTCCAGATGTATTTTATGTGTATATAAGTACATCCATATTGTTTTCCTTATTGCCCGAGGTATTTTCCAATCTTAATTTATCTCAATAACACTAAGCTGCTTGTGCTCAATCTCAGTACACTATTTTCAATAAAAGAATATACCAATTTGATGACTCCCTCTAAAAAGTGATTGAAAACCATTTGGATACGTGCTAGGAGGTGGCTTTGGGAAAAGGAGACTTAGTGGCATGGATGATATGGAGGAGATATGATGGAGCATTTCAAAGAGTAGGTATATATATTGTAGAAAATTACTTAAGAATGAAAACAAGACAGTCTCTCAAAAAAGCTTTACAAGAAAGAAATGTTAAACTGCTTGGCCATTTGTGAACAATGGATATGTAGCCATAATGATATAAACACTGTTTATTGACTTAACTAAAAATATTAGAAACTCTGGAAAGTGTGGCTCAGTTGGTTGAAGTGTCATCCTTACACCGAAAGGTGGCAGGCTCGATTATTGGTCAGGGCACATACTCAGGTTGCAGGTTCAATCCCCTGTCGGGGCACATATGGGAGGGCACATATGGGAAGTAGCCGATGGATGTTTCTCTCTTGCATCAATGTTTCTCTCTTTCTCTTTCCCTTCCTTTTCCTAAAATCAATTAAGAGCACAAGACAAAACAAAACATGTCCTCGGGTGAAGATTAAAAAAAAAATTAGACGTGAGGGTAAGGGGTGATGTCAGAAAGCTGAATCCTCATTTGTTATGAGATGCTGTAGTTATAAAGGGCAAGTAGTTAAGAGTAAGGGCTCAGAAGCCAGATTGTTTGAGTTTAAATCCATAACTATAAACTCTGTAACCCTGGGCAAGTTAATTAACCTCCCTGTTTTCACATTTGTCATTAGTAAAATGGTCTTTTGTTAAAAGATATACTTCTTTACTGGTTTATTGTGAATAGTAATATATTTATAAAATGCATTTTGAATTATGTACATTAAAGTTAGCTACTATGATGATAATGGTAGTTTGTAGATAATTGATAAATTATTAATATGACAAAGCAAAACATAGCAAAACACGCATTATTTAGAAATATGGAGATCAATACTAAAAGATATAACTAAAACAAAGTGATTACCTCTGGAAGTGGTATAGGGAAGTAATTGGAGAACATTATAAATTTTTGGCACTTTTTAATTTGACATATATGTCAAAAGTTTGAAAAGTGATTTTAGTGTGTGTCAGAGTCTCCTAGTGATGGTCTAGACTAGAGGTAAGAAAACAGTATGAAACACTGTAAAATGTCCTAAAATGCCCTCTCTCACCTGTCTCCTCTTAGTTGCATTTATATTATTAACTGCTCCAAATTGCTGTTTTCATGTTTCCTTAGAACTCCAGCTTGCTACATGCTCTTGAAAAAATCCCAGAAAATACTTAATCTCCTATTTTCTTTTCCTACCTTTTATTAGGTAGATGAATTTAGCTACTCTCAGCATCTCTAAATTTATTTTTCAATAATAATTCATTATTATTTTAATAATTCTGGAACCCAGGAGAGAAAGTACACATAAAAATGTCCCTAACGGGTATATGTGTGTGTGTGTGTGTGTGTGTGTGTGTGTGTGTGTGTGTGTGTGGTGGTGAAGAATGGTGAATACTGTTACGACAGTACTTTTGTTTTGCTGTTTAATCAATAAGTATATTATTGTCTGTATCTGAAAAATCTTTATAGAAAATTATGACTTGGTTTATTAGCTCTCAGCAACCCGTTCCTGAGCTCTGAGGAAGCTTGCCTTCTTCTGAGCTACCTGATCTTTCTTCTGGGCAAGAGACATTTTGAGACGGTTCCACCCCTTATTTTTAACTTCTTTCTTAGGCTTCTTCTCATAGACTGGTTTCTCTCGTATAGCAGCATGAACTTTCTGATATTTCTCCTCCATCATGTCTGGAGTTATGTTGTTTTTTTATGTACTGAGAGAATTGTTTCTTGTAAGCATCTTCATCTTCTTCCATTAGGTAATGCATATATTCTGCAATGTTCTGACCCATGATGTGCTCCTGATGTATTTCTGCATTGAATTCCGTGCTTTCTGAATCATAACCAGGGAATCATTTGGAACTGTGAGGGCTAGACCAGTCTCCTTCCACAGCTCCCTTTAGGGACCCAAAAACTTCATTTCTAGTAGTAGTTCTGGCAAGCCCTGCACTCAAATAGCAGGAGAAGGCACCAGGTTTACCATCAGTGCTTTCCACATTGTATTCGTCTCTGACACCTGCATTTAGCCCTCACAGATCCTGTCCAGGCAAAACCTCTGGGAAGCCTGCGGGCCAGCAGCAGGCCTGTACAATGTGCTGCAGCATAATTTGTCAGGCCATCCTGCACCCCATACTTTGGGAGTTTATGAGCATAAGCTACACAACTATCATATCTTCTTACAGATGGGCATAAGCAGTCTGACAAATGATGTCTGTTCGTTACCCGAACTGTCATCCTGTATTTGGGTGTGTTGTATTTATTTTTATCCTAGAGTATTTCCAGGAATCAGTTTTACTCTCTCATCATCTTCTAAATATTACTTGGTATCTCTTGAAGTAGGCCTTATTTTTGACAACTTTAACAAACCCCATCCTGCGGAAGAGAGGCTTGTGTCTGCAGCTCTGGTCCAGCATAGCTCTAGTGGGGGTGAGGGGAAATACAATACTTTTTATTTGTGTTAACAAATAATTATAAATTTATTTATTTTTAATTATTTTAGTAAATTCATATGTAACATTACTGTTTTGTGTATTAATTTGCTAGGTAAATGATATCCCCAAAGTAAAATAAATAATATTTCATTATTTCACATACACAAAAATAATCAAATTATTCACTGCAAGAATTTATATAAGCAGGATTATGTAAATTGATAAAGATAATATTGGGTTGTATGTAGGTACACTGATTAGAGAGGGGCTCTGTTATATATTCGATCAAACATGACAGTCCCAGTTGGACCCGAGGAGCCAGAGAATGACTGAGCACTATAGATCAAAATCACCAAGATAAATGCAGGCTAATGCAGAACAGCTAATCACCTGGCTCTACTGGGATTAAGGATAGAATTCCTGTGACAACAAGAATGGTTTTTTAGTGTGAGATGCTAGAACATTAAAAAAACCACTTGTGATAGTTAATGGGATTTACAAATATGGTCACCAGATTTTTCCACTTTAAAAGATATTTTTCTTCCATTTCTATACTCATTATTCTTCGGAAATAAGGCCATAAATTCAGCCCATACTCAAGTGGGAGGGAGAGATTAAGGTCCACCTCCTGCAGTGACAAGTATTTACATTATTAGTTGGAATTCTCCTGTTTCTTTTCTCCCATTTATTTACTTATATAAATCTCGACTCTTATTTTATACTTTGGGTTATAATGAAAATACTATGTTAACTTATTTTGCTCATACTGTTTCATTTTGACCATTGGGAGCTCTTAAGATTGGCTTCTATGTGTCATTGATATCCTCCATGGTTTTGTTTTTTGAAATCTTCCTTGCTTTCTGAGCATAGGCAGTTATCTTTAGGTAATTACTAATGGAATAAAAAGTTTGTCAGAATAAATTATTCAATTTAGTTAAACACAAATTTATATTTTTCATAATTTTAACTATGATTTAATATTATCTTGTTTTGATCAATAAACCTTTAAATATACCCAAGTAGAATAAAAATGTATACTTGTAGTAGATTTTCTACTGATAAAACAGAAAAATGGTAGTTCTTTTTATTAAACTGTGGTCTGCAGTAAAAGACTTGTGAAAATTCTGTATAATGTTATGAATCAAATGTTCATTATAAAGTTTTAAAAGTGTGTTTGTCTAAGTAAAAATCTACAGTTTAATTAATTTTTTAATTAAAGGAAAGCAAAGTGTTGCGGACAGTTCCTCTACTAGCAGCATGCCTCCCCCAGGACAAGTGTAAAGTCAAGATTGGTCGTCGTTTTAGTGAAGAAAGGTAAATTAACTTTTAGGGCAACTTAAAATGATTTTTCTCCATAGATCTTTAAGAATGATTTCTTTAAACTTACCCTTTAGACCCAGAATGTGGTACATTGGAAGTGGTAAAAAAATTTAAATTCTGCCTTTTCTCTCAAAATAATACAAGATAAAGCAAAACATAAACAAAAACACTTCCCTAAAACAGACCAAAGTGGAATAAACAAAGGAATGATAGCATTATCCAAATTGCATACTAATATATATTGAGCCAAAAGACATATATTTACTGTTTATTTCATTTTTGTTTAGATGGTAAGGTAGTTGTATTTAGTTCCATATTTTTATTTTTTTACATTATATATGAGATACATTTATATAAGTAAACACATATTTATCCATTTCTAGCTCATTAAGGCTTTTCTAACATACAGTGACTAGAACTATATTTAGTATCCTAGTTATAGGCACATCATCTATTTTTTTTAAGTATAAAACACAATCTCCTGTCATATTTAAACTGTTATTTTTTGCCTGGCAGATATTGCTCAGTGATTGAGCATCGACCTATGAACCAGGGTATCATGGTTCAATTCCTGGTCAGGGCACATGCTTGGGTTGAGGGCTCAGTCCCCAGTAGAGGGTGTGCAGGAGATAGCTGATCGATGATGTTTCTCTCTCATTGATGTTTTCTATCTCTTTATCCCTCTCCCTTCCTCTCTGAAATTAAAAAAAAATTTTTTAAAAAATGTTCTTTTTGATGGGCCCAATATTTTTATGTGCAGCTACCATTAGTTGATATCTTATTAACAGATCTATAATGTTCTTGGATCTTATTTTACTTTGTATTACATAAACCATTATAAATATATGTTACTAGCGTTCCCGTTGCAGGAAAAATCCTGCAATAGGGTTTCCTGCTGCACTCTACCCCACCCTGCCTGCTCTCCTCCCTTGTCCTCCGGCCCGCCTTCTCCGCCAGCCCGCCTCCTTTTCCCTTCTCCCCCGGACCCGCCTCCGCTCCTTCCTTCTCCTCCCCCCCCCCCCCCCGGCTTGCTTGCTTCTCCGCAGCTTTGCTCCCTTCTGCAGCTCTTGGCTTCTTTCTACGCTGTGTTGATATGCAAATTAGCCACCATCTTTGTTGGGTTAATTTGCATACTCGTCCTGATTGGTTGGTGGGCATGGCTTGGCTGGTGGGCGTGGCTTGGGCATAGCAAAGGTGCGGTCAATTTGCATATTTGTCTATTATTAGGTAGGATATGCTATATACAGTATATTTAAATTTTCTACAAGTCTTTTTATACCTTTGAATCATCTGTGTTGCTTTTCTGCCCATTCACAAAGCCTTCAAATTACTTTGATCCTGTCTACACAATTAAATATATCTTTTGGTGGAAAATTTAATTTCTCATGAAAATATGGAGATTTCATTTTCAGGTCACTTAGAAAAATGCTAAGTAAGACTTGTGCTAGCATGAAGCCCAGGGAATTGGCCAAGCTTTTTCCTTTATTATTTTAGCTTCCTTTATAATTTAGCTTCATTTAATGAAAATAACATCATAATAGAACTTTATATAATAATATTTTTCTTTTCTCTGAAACTGTTGGTTAGGCACACTTTTCTCATATAGAAGTTATTGTATTTTTTGCATAGCCTTGCACACAGAAGAGAAATTTGCTCTGTGCGTGGTGCTGCTATTGGGAATTTTGCCGTTTTGCTGGGAAGGGAAGCAAGATCCAGAGCTTATCACATGGGGAGCAGCAACATCATTTACACTGTGACACTTCTTTCACACAGTGGTTCTTTATGATAGTTCCTCTATAATTCTTGGGTGGATATATAGGTGGAATAGGGTCCTACATAATCTCTCAGCTTGGATCTAGGTTATTTTATTGCAAAAGTGATGAGCACCTATGGTGGTAGAAATAGAAACTACTTGGGCCATCTTTGACATTTTGGCTATATAACCCCCTCTATGAATGTGCTGGGGATGAGAATCTTGACACTTTCACAAATAGCTTATCCCATTTTGAGCCCATTATATTAAGTAGTTCAGTTTTTTCCATGGTGCCTAATATAGTGCTTACTCAGTAAATTATTATTCACTGATGGATTTTAAAGCTCATTAAGATTATTGATTTAATATTACTCTGGTAATATTAATTTAAACTTTTCCTAGAGTATGTGATATAAGCATAGGGGAATGATTATGAGGCATTAATTTGGTATCCTTTATAAATGGAAGTTAAAAATACGTATTTTTAACTTTTTGCCTCTATTATATAAGAAAACTTTTGGGGTTTCTTTTGTGTGTTTTTTTTAAACAATTGGGTTTTGCGTATCAACCCTATATCCAGTGACTTTGTAAGTTCATTTGTTAGTTGTAGAAATTGTTTTGTAGATTCTCTAGGACTTTCTGTGTAAGTTGCATTAGCATATGCAAATAAGGTTGTTTATACCCCTTTCAAATTTTTTATGCCTTTTTTTTTCTTTCCTTATTGCAATAATTGGGACCTTCAATACAACATTATTAGGAGTGGTGAAAGCCAACATCTTTACCTTGATCCCAATCTCAAAGAATATTGTCAAATATGAAATTGGCCATACATTTTTGTAGATGCCTTTTACTGGCTTGAAGAAGATGCCATTTATTGTCTTTAATTGACTCTTTAATTTGTCTCCTTTCCCCTCAAGCTTGTTTTGTTTCCTGTAGAGTAGATGGAGGCTATCTTATTATACATCTTCAGTCCCAAAATGCTTTGATATATATTTTGGAATTAAGTTTAATAAGAATAATAAAACTTTTTGTTACCCCACAAGGTAATAAAGATTAAAAAACATTTTTTTTAGAGATCCTGAACTTTCAACTGTTTGTCGGAAGTCTGGTACATTAATATTATATCCAGGTGCTGAAGCTGCTAATTTGGAAGAGTTTATATTAGATTCTCCTACTTATCCTTCCACAATCATCATCATCGATGGTACATGGAGCCAGGCTAAGGACATTTTCTATAAGAATTCCTTGTTCCGACTGCCCAAACAGGTAAACATAAAATAAGGACAAATGTTTTATTATGTATGTTATATATGTTATTTGTAAGGGGATACATATAATTTTATGGTTTTTGTATAGGTGAATGTATACATAAATATGTGCATGCTTCTATGTGTGTGTGTGTGTGTGTGTTGTGTGTGTGGAGGGGCATAGGTTTGAGATATATGTGTAGAAAATTTCAAATTTGTCCTTCTTTCTCAATTCTCACTGCCTAACTATCATAGTTTAGGCATTTTGCTATATTAAGCGTTTCTCAGACATTTAATTAGAGAAGTCTAAGGATTATTTCTGTATGTATTAATGTTTTTATTAAGAATTATTATGTTTAAATACTTTCATTTGGTACCTAAGTTACTGTGTTCTTATTAGGAATGACTGAATTTTTATGAAAGACTTTTTTGTATTTATTATAAGCATATGATTTTTCCTTCAATTTGTTGATGTAATTAATGATGATGATACATATCCTACTATTGAACCATTGTCGTGTTTCAGGAATGAACTCTACTTGGTCATATTATGTAATCTTTTTTACATATTGCTGAAGCTTATGTTTTATTTTATGACATTGAATTATTATTTATATGTTTTTTGTACTTTTATTGTCAGTACTAGAGGCCCAGCGCACGATTCAATCGTGCGGGTAGGGTCCCTAGGCCTAGCCTCCTGCGATCAGGGCCATCTTCTGCCTGTTCGCCAGTCCCCAGGCCCAATGCTGCCTCCGCCGCCGCCACTGAGCTGCCAGGCTGTTGGGATCCCCAGCTCATCCCCAGCCGCTGCCGCTGCTGCTGGGGCTTGAGGCGCTGACAAAGGGGAGCACGGCAGGGGATCCGGGTGCGGACAACCGGCTCCCCGCCTCCGATGGCAGCGGAGCTGGGTGTCCAGGGTGTCCGAGGCAGCCCCCCTCAGCGGCCGCCAATCCAGCCGTTGAGAGGCGGGGGGGAGGGAGGGGCGGGAGTCCCGCGCCTCTCAATGGCCGGATATGCCACCCCGAGTCCCGCCCCCCAGCCTCCCACCGCCCAATCGTGGGCGTAGCAGAGTGATGGTTATTTGCATATTGCCTTTTTATTATGAAGGATACTAAGATGATGTTAACGTCACCAAATAAATAGGAGAGATTTTAGTATTTTTCTGTGGTCTGGGATAGTTTAAATAATATTAGAATTCCTTGCTCTATAAAAATTAGATAGAACTCATTGACAAAACTTTGTCCTGTTTTAAATTCTTTCAAACTCTTTTATAGGTATTATTCAAGCTTTATAATTCTATTTGGTTAGTTTTTAATCACTTTTATCTTTTCTAGGGAATTATTTTTTCCCCTTGAGTTAAATTGGTTGCCATATGCCTTTATGTAGTCTTTATTTTATTTTTTTATGTTGATAATTGCTTATCATGACTTTTTAAAAAAAAATCCTTACCCAAGGATATTTTTCCATTGATTTTAGGGAGAGTGGAAGAGAGAAGGAAGGACAGAGAGAAATATCGATGTGAGAGAAACACATCGATTGGTTGCCTCTCACACAAGCGCTGACCAGGGCCTGAGCTGGGGAGGAGCCTGCAAGAGAGGTATATGCCCTTGGCCAGAATCAAATCCAGGACCCATCGTTCCACAGGCCGATGCTCTATCCATTGGAGCCAAACTGGCTAGGGCTTTTTATATATTCTTTATTACTTATATTAACTTAAAATATTCCTTTCTTCCTTCTAATCATATGTAAACCAACATACACATATTTTTTTCCATGATCAGACTCAAAAGAGGTTTATCTGTTTTATTGCACTTTAAAAAGTATTAGACTTTAGATTGTTTTAATAGCTGTTACACTTTATTCTCATTTCATTAATTTGGGCTTGTATCTTGGTCAGTTTCTTTTGCCCTTTTCAGCTTATTTTTTCTGATTTTTAAGATTTGTACTAAGAGTACTACATTTCTTTGTTAAGGTTTGTGTTTCTTCTTTATAATAAAGGGAAAGGAGGCTGCACTATTTCTTCTTAGTATAACTTTCATTGTAGCCTACAACTTTGGGTTTACGTGTTCTTATATTTAGAGCATTGATATAATTTGTAATTTGTTTTGCTTTCTACCCATGGAGTATCAATAAGTTTTAAGTCTCAAGAATAGTTAATGTGGTGAGTGCTTTGAATGGGCCAGTCCCACTTCCAAGTACTTTACCTGTATTAGCTTGTTTTAACTTTCTCCAAACCCTATGAGGTTAAGTATTATCATCATCTCACACATGTCAGAATGGTGATCATCAACAAATCAACAAATGACAAGTGCTGGCGAGGATGCAGAGAAAAAGGAACCCTTGTGCACTGCTAGTGGGAATGCAGACTGGTGCAGCCACTGTGGAAAACAGTATGGCGTTTCCTCAAAAAACTAAAAATGGAATTCCCATTTGACCCAGTGATTCCACTTCTAGGAATATATCCTAGAAGAAACTAAAAACACCAATCAGAAAGGATATATGCACCCCTATGCTCATAGCAGCACAATTTACCATAGCTAAGATTTGGAAACAGCCTAAGTGCCCATCAGCAGATGAGTCAATTAAAAATGTGGTATATCTACACAATGGAATACTACGCTGCAGTAAAAAGAAGGAACTCTTACCATTTTCATGAGCATGGATGGACCTAGAGAGCATCATGCTAAGTGAAATAAGCCAATCATAGAAAGATAAATATCATATGATCTCACTTATCTGTGGAATATAATGAACAACATAAACTGATGAACAAAAATAGAGCCAGAGGGCGGGGAAATATTCTAGAATATAATAGCAATAATCCTGTTATTTGCAGATTTTTAGTATTTCCTACAACTTTTGTGATATCACACTATGTTAGTATAGTTTTGGTAATATTATTAAACTTAAAATCCTTTTATTCTTGAAATATTAATGTTTATTGCATGTAATGTTATTATATGTAAGATAATTTTTCTTGAATAATTGGTGTTTATTGCATGTAATACTATCATATTTAAAATTGTTTTTCTTGAGATATTAATGTTTATTGCATGTAACATTATATTTAAAATCATTTTTCTTGAAATTAAAAAAAAAACTGGAAAAAAAAATTGTACCAGGCACTTAAAAAAAAACATGTAATGAAGTATTATTATTTACTAGAGGCCTGGTGCATGGATTTGTGCACCAGTAGGGTCCCTTGTCCTGGCCTGTGCCCTTTTGCAACCCGGGTCCCCTTGGGATATGTCAGATTGCCAGTTTCGGCCTGTTCCCCCAGGCCAGGCCAAGGGACCCCACCGGTGCATGAATCCAT
Source organism: Cnephaeus nilssonii (assembly GCF_951640355.1). NCBI lineage: Eukaryota > Metazoa > Chordata > Mammalia > Chiroptera > Vespertilionidae > Cnephaeus > Cnephaeus nilssonii. The sequence continues at coordinate 45,013,211 of NC_137073.1, forward strand.
GCACTGGGCCAGTTTCAGCCTGATCCGTGCAGGCCAGGCCAAGGGACCACTGGATTCATGCACCAGTCCTCTAGTATGCATATAAGATCTTGGTTTATTGTCTTCCCACTCTCCTCCCTTTCCTCTGAGATTCATCCGTCTGTTTCATGTTTCCATGCCTATTCGTTGAGCGTCTGCCCCTTAGTGGTCAGTGGTCAGTGTACATCATAGCTACTGTTCGAACGGTCACTTAGGCTTTTTTTTTTTTTTTTTTAATTTCTTTATTGATTAAGGTGTCACATATTTGTCCTCATCCCCCCATTCCCATCCCACACCCCTCCCCTTGGATGCCCCAACCCTCTGTTGAACTTAAGCATTGGTTAGGCTCATATGCATGCACACAAGACCTTTGGTTGATCTCTCCCCCCTCCCCCCACCCTCCCCTATCCTCCCTCTGAGGCCCGATAGTCCGATCGATGCCTCCTTGTTTCTGGTTCTGTTCTTGTTCATCAGTCTATGTTGTTCATCATTTCCCCTAGATGAGCGAAATCATGTGTCACTAGAGATATAAGAATTGAATGTGCGACGAGCAATAATAGTTATGCTGACAGGCAAATGAATCAGTCTGTAGTGAGTTTCTTTCTGGACCAACCGTTCTTTTGAGACCCAATATCAGTGTCCACCAGTTCCTTATGAGTACATGTCGGCACTGACCCCTCAGCTCTGGATGGTGGACAAATGGTGGTAATGCAGGTCCGACTCCCTCTGGTTTGGTCTCGGCCGGACCCAGGGGCACTGATTCACCCGGATCCAGGGGCCCACGGCCTCACCCGGACCCGGGGCCAGGCTCACCCGGATCCAGGGGCCCACGGCCTCACCCGGACCCGGGGCCAGGCTCACCCGGATCCAGGGACCCGCGGCCTCACCCGGACCCGGGGCCAGGCTCACCCGGATCCAGGGGCCCGCGGCCTCACCCGGACCCGGGGACAGGCTCACCCGGATCCAGGGGCCCGCGGCCTCACCCGGACCCGGGGCCAGGCCCACCCGGATCCAGGGGCCCGCGGCCCCCCCCGGACCCGGGGCCAGGCCCACCCGGATCCAGGGGCCCGCGGCCCCCCCCGGACCCGGGGCCAGGCCCACCCGGATCCAGGGGCCCGCGGCCTCACCCGGACCCGGGGCCAGGCCAACCCGGATCCAGGGGCCCGCGGCCTCACCCGGACCCGGGGCCAGGCCCACCCGGATCCAGGGGCCCGCGGCCTCACCCGGACCCGGGGCCAGGCCCACCCGGATCCAGGGGCCCGCGGCCCCACCCGGACCCGGGACCCAGGCTCACCCGGATCCAGGGGCCCGCGGCCCTACCCGGACCCGGGACCCAGGCTCACCCGGATCCAGGGGCCCGCGGCCCCACCCGGACCCGGGGCCCAGGCTCACCCGGCTCCAGGGGCCCGCGGCCCCACCCGGACCCGGGGCCCAGGCTCACCCGGATCCAGGGGCCCGCGGCCTCACCCGGACCCGGGGCCCAGGCTCACCCGGATCCAGGGGCCCGCGGCCCCACCCGGACCCGGGGCCCAGGCTCACCTGGCTCCAGGGGCCCGCGGCCCCACCCGGACCCGGGGCCCAGGCTCACCCGGATCCAGGGGCCCGCGGCCTCACCCGGACCCGGGGCCCAGGCTCACCCGGCTCCAGGGGCCCGCGTAGGCTTTTATATATATATATATATATACTAGAGGCCCGGTGCACGAAAATTCATGCACTCAAAGGGGTCCCTCAGTCTGGCCTGCACTCTCTCGCAGTCTGGGACCTCTCAGGGGATGTCACCTGCTGGCATAGGCCTGCTCTCCTGGGCACCAGGCCTAAGCTGGCAGTCAGACATCCCTCTGGCAGCCCGGGAGCCCTCAGTGGATGTTCGAACGGCTTAGGCTCGCTCCCCGCCACCACCGCTATGCTTGCCAGCCATGAGCCGGCTTCTGGCTGAGCTCTGCTCCCACTGTGGAAGCGCACTTACCACCAGGGGGCAGCTTCTGTGTTGAACATCTTCCCCTTGGTGGTCAGTGCGTGTCATAGTGACCAGTGGTTCCTGATAGTTTCGCTGTTAGGATCAATTTGCATATTACTCTTTTATTATATAGGATATTGATAATCACCATTCTTAGATCCCTAGGACTTAATTATCTTAAAGCAAAGTTTGTCCCTTTACCACCTTCATCCATTTTGCCTACCTCCTACTCCCCACCTCTTTTAACCACCAAACTGTTTTCTGTATCAGTGAGCTCATTTTTTTGTTTTGTTTTGATTTTAGATTCCCAATATAAGTGATATTTTATTGCATTTGTCTTTCTTTGTCTGATTTATTTCACTTTGCATAAAGCCCTCAAGATTTCTCCTAGGTTGGTTTTATGATATGATTTAATGTATAGACACACCCAAAGGATATCTCAGATATATAGAAAGGTCATACAGTAATAAAAAAATCTATATAGAATAAAAGGATGTCAACTTTTTAATGATTTATAAGTTTAGAGCATCTGGTCCTTTGATATCATTAATGACTTTGCATTCAGTTCTAATCTTAAGATCCATATGGCAGTCATTTGTGTAAACACGATAGAAAATAGCTCAAAAATATTATAGATTTATGAGTTATAGTAGGTATTAAATCTACTCTTCCCAAATGGGTGCTTGCAAAGGTGATTATGATTGCAAAAATGTAATTCTTGTTTTTACCCTCTGCCTTGATCAGAAACATTTTAAAACTGTATATTCAAGTGTGAATACGATTCATTGAGACAATTATGTTAAGGAAAAATTATGAAAAATGTTTGGATATAATTATAAATTTAACTGTAAATACTCAGTTCCACCTCAAAATGCTATTTTTTGTTTTATAGAAATCTGGGTACTCTTACCAGTGTATGATATAGTATTTGATCTATTTTTAAGTATAATGGATTATAGTTGTTATATATTTATGTGCTTTATAATTTTAGCTATACATTCTCACAGATGTTCATGCCTACATTTCACTCATTCTGTAAGTATTTATTGGGTTTCTACATGTTTTAGGTACTATTCAACACAAAGGACATATGTATTTTTTTGCCTTTAAACATTTGATAACTGATATTTCAAATAGCACATTTGAAGCTCTCCATCATTCAGTACTTCATCAAGTTAAATAATTATATTTTTATAAATTATTTTGTTTCTCAGAGGATCACTAGACAGAGTGATAATATATTGATACAGTATAAAGTGAGAAAAGATGTTATTATGTGATATATAGACATAAGTTTGATAATCTACTTTTTGCACAGTTAGGACACACTTAAAGAACTTATCTAAATTATGTTGACAGGTTTTAGACACCACCTATAGCCTATTTAATACTTAACTAGATACAACAGATCTCCCTTGTTAAAATTTACATGGTATACCCCAATATTTTGTACACCAATATATAGCATTTTCTTCAACTACATTAAAGTGTAATTTAGGCCAGATAGTAAGCTTTAGAAAAAATATCAACAGAGGCATTCTGTACTCTGTGTTTTAATTTGATTCTCAGTAAAAATCAAATTATTAAAAACAGAACTGTTTAGGATTGTGAAATTGTTTTTCCCAAATTGATTGTTTTAATGCTGCTTCATTATTTTTATTGTTTTATTAGTGGCCCAGTGCATGAAATTTGTGCATGAGAGGTGCGGAGGGGGGTCCCTCAGCCTGGCCTGCACCCTCTCCAATCTGGGATCCCTCTTGCAATCCAGAACCACTGGCTCCTAAGCGGTCACCTGCCTGCCTGAGGCCCCTAACTGCTCCCCTGCCAGCCTGATGGCCCTAACTGCTCTCCCCTCTTGACCTAAACCCCCTAACTGCCTATGTGCTCTCCCTTCCTCTCTGCGCCTTCAGAGCCTGGTGCAGGAGTGCTGAGAGCTCTCTGCCGAGGCCCTGCCCCCGTCCTGATGCCCCCCTCCGGGCCCGGAGGCACCGAGGGCCTGCAAGCGATTCCTGGTGGGGGTGTCCTCCTCAGCCAGTCCTGATGCCCCCCTCCGGGCCAGGCGGTGCTGTGTGCCTGTGCATGCTCCGCCAGCACCAGCGGGCCCACCCCTGGCAGCAGCCTCATGTCCTGGTGGCGCAAGTCCCCGCCCCTGTCCCCGCCCAGCAGCTCCTGACTGTGCTTGCCTCCATCGGGGAATGGCCTCCGCTTCTGAGTTAGCATGAAGTTAGCTTTGGGCAGGCCTGTGCGCGCCTATGCTGGGGGTGGAAGTTTCCGCCCCCGTCCCCACCCACCAGCTCCTGCCTGTTGACTGGTCGTGACTGGGACACCATTAGGACTAATTAGCATATTACCTCTTTATATATATAGATTATTTTTAACATACTTTAACATGTGATAGTATTAAGTTTTCAAGCATACGTATGGTGTAAGGTATGTACTTACATATTTGGAATCCTCCCATCTTTTGTCAGTGTTTTGATTTTGCATTTTAAAGGGAGATCTTAAGTTGTTGATTGTTTGTGGCTACCCAAAAAATACAGGAAAAATGTCCTGGAGAAAATATATAAACTGTTGGCACTAGAAGTTTTAACAGTCTTTATTATAAATTTAATTATATTTGCATATTATATTTCACAATATAGTTAAATCCTGAGAGACTGTAAAATATATGTGAATCTATATATTTGAGTAGTGGTAATGATTTTGAGAACCTCTGCTAGTAAGTACATCCATCATTGACTTTTGTTTAATCTATTAACTGTTAGTCTATCTTAAAATATTTTATCTTTTTTAATATTAAGATCTGGACTATAGTTTCTAGATGGACAAAGTTATTCTCTTCTGCAAACTGAGCTATCACTTCAGTTCATGGCTACAATTTTGCCCTCATTATCTTCATAGTTAATACCATGTCTGCTAAACTTGTGGGAAGCTTTACAGCATTATTTTGTTTACAGTTATTTATAGATGTTCATATGACAATAAGTAGCTTCTTACATTTCTATTTTAAGTAATTTAATTGGAATCATTTTAAAAGATATTAAGCTAACAAATAGAAGAATGTTTATATTAACACTTATTATGATAGCCTCAATTCTCATAGAATAAATTGGCTTTATAATACTAATAAAAGGAAACTTCAACTAACAACATGAATGAATTTCATAAACATAATTTTGATGAAAGAACCCAGACATAAATAAATACGCCTATATGATTCCATTTATATAAAGTTTAAGACTGCCAAAACTATGGTTTTAGAAGACAGGATAAAGGTCAGTTTCTTTTGTGGGGATGGGAGCGGCATGGAAGGGGTCTGGATTCTGGTTATATTCTGTTTCTTGACTTGGGTACTGGTTACACAGATATGTTCACTTTGTAAAGATTCATAGGGCTGCATTACTTATGACTTGGGCCTATACATCTATATCTATATATCTATACACTGAGTGGCCAGATTATTATGACCACCTGACGTTTGTAGGCAAATTAGCCATACACTGCATTGTATGGGATATGGAAGTCGAAGGCCTGTTCGAACAACTTTGCTGTCTGCAGTTACCAAGATAAAACGTCTCCAATTTGCACAGGAACACAAGGATTGGACAGTCGAGCATTGGAAAAAAGTCATGTGGTCCGATGAATCACGTTTCCAGTTGCATCATGTAGATGGCAGAGTGAGAATTTCGCAGAAACAGCATGAAAGCATGCACCCCATATGCATGAGTACAACCCTTCAATCTGATGGGGGCAGTGTTATGGTTTGGGGCATGTTTTCCTGGCATTATTTGGGCCCTTTAATTCATGTGGAACAACGTCTGAATAGCACAACATACCTAAGTATCGTTGCTGATCAAGTTCATCCTATCATGTTGATGACGTATCCCAATGGAAATGGTTTCTTCCAACAAGACAATGCACCATGCCATGGTGCTCGTATTGTGCAGGAGTGGTTTCAAGAACATGAGGGAGACTTTACCTTGCTTAGGTGGCCCCCATAATCACCAGATCTGAATCCAATTGAGCATTTGTGGGACGAAGTTAAAAGAGCCATCAGGCAGCTGGTTCCACAACCATCAAATCTCACAGAACTGGACAGTGCTTTTCATCAGGCATATGACAGATTCCTCGCATCACCTTTCAATGTCTCGTGGAGTCAATGCCAAGAAGAATTGCCGCAGTATTGAAGGCAAAAGGTGGCCCAATGAAGTACTGATGGGGTGGTCATAATAATCTGGCCACTCAGTGTATATCTATATATCTACATATCTATCTATCTATCTATCTATCTATCTATCTATCTATCTATCTATCTATCTATCTATCTAAAAAGCCAGTGTCCGTGATGTCCAGGATGACCAAACAACCAATCACCATGAGGTGCATTGAACACTTCTCGGTCCCTCCCCCCGGCCTGCGAGCAGCAGCTCGTGGCAGCGGGGTGGGGCAAGGCAGCTCTTGCGGTGGGGCGCTGCGAGCAGTGGCGGGCTATTGCGCACGATTTCACACACTGGGCCTCTAGTACATATATAGCTTTAAGAAGAAGTATGTATACAGTTGACTCTTGTTATTTATGATAACTAGACTGTACATATAAAGTTGCTGCTTACACTGAATTAGTGAATATTGAGCCATTGCCCTTAGGGGAAATAAAGGGTTAGTTTTCTATAGCCTTTTGTTATAACAGTTTTGCCAGTCAATCAATACATAACCTTGTTTTATGTGTGTTTCTGTTTACAAAAATTATTTAATACATAACATTGATTCATTAACTGAACTCATGCCTGAGTGAAGCTTATTTCATACATATTTTCTCTGTAAGAGCACATCTCAGCCTCCTTGTGCTTAGGAACACTAGATAGCACTTGAACACTGTGCTGGGGGCCATTTTAATAGTGAAATCATCAACAAAAAGCACAAAACTATGCAAAACGTGGTACTAAATACACAGAGGAAAGGATACTTGTTTACAATATGAGAGCTGAAATGAGAAGGCACAGTGTCACTGTATTCTACACCAGGTGGAAATGTGTTCTTTGGGCAATGTAAATTTTCCACTTTTCTGTGTGTGAGCATGTTTACCACTGACCGTAAAACCTAGAGTATTGATCTTGGAATTAAAATTTAATTTTAGTGAGTAGGTGAATTAACAAATACAGAATCTATAAATAATGAGGATTGACTGTATATACTAGTATATAATTCCTGTTAGTACTTAAATAAATATTTCTAGATCAAGTATGTAAGTGGACTTTTTCTTATTATACTAAATGTTTTTAATACCAATTTGTGATTAAAATTAGGTAAATTCTAGAGTACTAATTTTGTTAATATTTTTTCCCAGACTACAGGTTTTCATGATAACCATAATTTTTGGTGACAAGCTTTATTAGATTTAAAATTATATCTTCTGATTCTTTACAGATTCATTATAACATTGCACATTAGTTTGCTTTTGCCTGGTAACAACTTACCATTAGGTTATTACTTTTCAAGTGCTGTAATTCTTATCAGGGCCAACCTTTAGGAGACTTCAGATGTACCATTACAAAAGACTGGGATTAAGAATTAATTTTCAGATATTAAGTTTACTCGGTGGTTATTTGCAATTATGCATATCTCAAAAATAAATACTATTTAGTATGATTTGTTTTACACACTGATTCCTTTTAACTACCTTTAATTTAATTTTTCCCCAAGGAACAGAAAATATGCCATTTAGGTCAGGCCTAGCCAGTCGTTTGTATAGCCCAATACATTGTTTTTGACAGTGACGTGTGGCTGTTGTTTCAATTACCTCTTGCTGTATGTGCAAAATGCAATTAATATAGGTTTGAGTTGGCTCTCCTTAGATACAAAAATGCTTACAAACATGGCCTTTGGCTGGCATCTGTGAGTGTGAATGGTAAACAGTTTCCTACACAGATATAAAACTTTTCCTAAATGGTAAGAGTGGCTCATTGTGCTTAAATTATTTGTGCAAACAATCGTATATAAAAAAAGCCTAATATGCAAATTGTCCCTTGGGCAGTCGTTCGACCGGGAGTTCAACTGGGAGACCGGGAGTTTAATCGCTCGCTATGATGTGTGCTGACCACCAGGGGGCAGCGGCCAACCTCTGTTGGCGCCCTGGGGAGGGGGAGGGGCTGCGACCTCTCACAGGCTACCTGGAGATGGAGTGGGGGGAGGGGGGAACGGGGATAGAAGTGCGGTGAGAATGTGGTGTGTCCACTGAGCTTGTTCTCGCTTTATGTGCTACCCTCTCCCAGGACACCAGGGCTTGTGTGCCATGGAAGCCCCCGCACTCAGATGCTGGGCACCTGTGAGGAGCCTGCCCCACACCCCCATGGCTCTTCGGGATGAGCCGGGCCGCAGCTGCTGGGACCGCAGGGGTTTATGCAGGAGCCGGTCTGAGAGGCCGGCTGGGAGAGAGTGTGCTGCCCTCCCGGCTTCTATGCGGCGCCATTGGGCAGCCCAGAGGCCCACGCTGCACCCCAGCCCACGGCGTCTGCTCCGCTCACCACATCTCCACATGGGGACTCGGGGGCCGTGACTCAGGCGGAAGGGGGCGCGTGGGGTCCTGGGCCCAGGGCCCAGAGGTCAGCTGGAACCTACCCTTCCATGCCAGACACTTGCGCTTCAATTGCAGGCCAGGCCTAGGGACCGCACCCATGCATGAATTTCATGCACCAGGCCTCTAGTGATATATAATGAGCACCTGCTTTTCTCTGGGAGTCTGGAATTTGGTATGTGCCAGGCAGAGGGTGCCTAAGTGACTAGCCTCCATTCAAGCCCTTGGGCACTGTCTTCAATGAGCTTCTCCAGTAGATAGCACTTCATGTAGGTTGTCACAGTTCAGTGCCATTTTAGGATTCAAGTGCATCTTGAGCAACTTCACTGGGAGAGGACTCTTAGAAGTTGACATTGTTTTCCTCTGGACTCTGCCATATGTCTGTTCCTTTTGCTTATTCCACTTTGTATTATTTTGCTGTAAGAAACTTTAGCCATAAATTTGACTAGTTGCTGAGTTTTGTGAGGCCTAGTGAATCTCTGAGCTTGTGGGTGTTCTTGGGGACTTCTGACACACAAAACTTGGTATCAAAACAACAACCAATTTATTGTATTTCATGATTTTGTTGGTCAAACACAGTTTGATTTGGTGTTGACAGAGGTCTCTGCGTGGTTTTCATTTAATAGTTGTTCTGGACTGGAGAGTCCAAGAGCTGTATGCACATATATGGCATGTTGGCAGCAAGGGATGGAGGGTTGTGCTCAGCTTGTATGGTAGCTTAGAATGTAGCCTCTCCTGTTTTAGAGGTCTGAAATGCCAGTGAAGAGTCAGACCACCCTGGATAGATAGATTGTTCATTCACTTACCTTCTTACTTCTGAAATAAGCTTATATTTTCATTCTTAGCTGGAATAATTGGAGTAATGAATTCCCTATATTACCACATACTTTATAAATTTGTTATTTCCTCTTGTTTTTTCTCAGACCACCTTCTCCGAGTATTAAGGAATTTCTTTTTGTTTTACTGAAGAATTCTATGTTCATGTTATCCATACCCTGTATGATTTTATTAACATGTAACATCTTCTCTTGGTTTTATTTTTCTAAGAAGATAATTGTTTTTATTGTATCCTTTTTAGAGAGTGATTATTCTGGTTGTCTTTATCTTTAATCATTTCCAGATTTTCATTTTGAAAATGAAAAAAATCTGATCTACATGCAGTATGATAGGCTCAGATGCACCATAACGTTTGTTCTCCAGAAGAACTATGGAAGCATGAATTCCCTTTGCATAAAATTTTATGACTAGAAATTATTTTTTAATATGGAAAATTTTTCAACCTGTGATGAGAAATGTTTTCTGTTTACTCACTGGTTTATAGTTCCTAGAGATCCCCTGGAGCTTTCTTTTAGGAATAACTGAAAAATTATTGAATTCTCTCAGTGGCTGTTACATCTTTTAGCTTGTAGTTTGATATTTTCATATTTGAGTTCCTTCAGAACTCCCATGTGAATGTTATTCAATCCTAATTTATTTATATTCAATAATTATTTTTCAGTATTAACAATAAATGACTTCTCTATGGGATATTGCATGGTAGAAAATAATTTAGTATGTATTATATATATGGCAGGCAGGATATTGGCCACTCCACTTGCCTCAGGTTTTGGAAATTTGATGTTCTAAGCTAGATGTTTGGATACTCAGTGTGAATCCTGAACATTAATGGTCACCGTGAGCCTCCCCTCTGCTTTTCCTCATTTAGAGTGCCCAGTTTAGGGAGGAATTTAGAGTGCCCTAGAATTTCAGTCTTGATTTTTGATTTAACATTTTGTTTCCCCCAGTAGGACTAAACTCTGCCTTAAACCTACACTTTTCTAGTTCTTGCTCTTAGAAATTGGATCACAAAAGCTCCACCTACTGGCTGGAATCTTGTCCCAAAGACAGGATCATGATGGTACCACCCACCTGACTCTTCTGACCTTGTCTCACTTACTAGTTGGAGTTCTTCTGGCTATTTATCACCTTTTCAGTACCACTAACAACATGGTAGTTTGGTTGTTGGTCACCTTCTTTTTTGGACAGTCCTACAGTATGGGCTTACTTATACTCACCTTCCTCATTAGCATATATTGAAATTGAAACCATAGTAAGGACTTCCATTCTTCCTTAGAATAATCCTAAACTGTTAATTAGATTTAGATTCTTTTCACTTACCATTTTTTCATATATGTCTTTGAAATGAAAATGAAATTAAGAATTCAGACTGTGCCCTGGCCAGTTTGGCTCGTCTGCCTGAGTACCGAAAGGTCCCGGGATTGATCCTGTCAAGGTCATGTACCTTGGTTGCAGGCTCCTCCCAGGCTGGGGATGTGGTTGGGGCTCGTGCAGGAGGCAACCAATCGATGTGTTTCTCTCACATTGATATTTATCTTTGTCTATCCCTCTCACTTCCACTCTTTCTAAAAATCAATGGAAAAATATCCTCGGGTGAGGATTAAAAAAAAAAAAAAAAGAATTCAGAATGTTTTTAAAGTAACAATTTTCATGAATGGTTCAGAGCCTAAGGTATACATTTGTGGGTCATTTCTAGGTAGGTGGTAAGTTAAATGAGGCTATGGATGATGTTATCTAGTAGGAAAATATAGAGTAAAAAGAAAAGGGTATTTAAGTTTGGGCCTTGAAGAACTTGAGTATTTAATAGCCAGGGGAGAACCACAAAGGAGACAGAGAACATGAAGCTAGCTAGGTAGAAGGATAACTAGGGGAGTCTGGTATCTTGGGAACAAAGGAAGAAGAGAGTGTTACTAGAGTTGAATGCTCCGGTGAGATCAATTAAAACGAGGACAGGGAAACATCTATTAGTTTTAGTGACATGATGTTCATTGATGGTTTTAGTAATAGTGTTTTAGTGGAGTGCTATGTTGGAAATCAAGCAGCATGGCTTAAGGGGCAGTGCTGTATGAGAGTGGCTTTTTCTTAACAGCTTTTTCAACAAAGTTGTTAAATCTATCTCTGAGTATTTAATATTTTTGATGCTATTATAATGATTCATATTTTGTTGATTTAAATTTCTAATTGTTTGTGGCTAATATATAGAAATACAATTCAATTTTGTATATTGACCAGAGACGTTTCTAACTTAACTTATTATTTGCAGTACATTTTCTTTTTTTCTTTATTGATTAAGGTATTACATATGTGTCCTTATCCCCCCATGCCCCCCACCCCTCCATTCATGCCCTCACCCCCCTGGTGTCTGTGTCCATTGGTTAGGCTTATATGCATGCATACAAGTCCTTTGGTTGATCTCTTCCCCCTTACCCCAACCCTCCCCTACCTTCCCTCTGAGGTTTGATGGTCTGATGGATGCTTCTCTGTCTCTGGATCTATTTTTGTTCATCAGTTTATGTTGTTCATTATATTCCACAGATGAGTGAGCTCATGTGATATTTATCTTTCTCTGACTGGCTTATTTCATTTAGCATAATGCTCTCCAAGTTCTGTCCATGCTGTTGCAAATGGTAAGAATTCTTTCTTTTTAACAGCAGCGTAGTATTCCATTGTGTAGATGTACCACATTTTTTAGTAAAAGGCGAAAGATCTATGCGATCTGAAGAGAAACCAGAGTATAGATGTACCACATTTTTTAATCCACTCATCTGCTGATGGGAACTTAGGCTGTTCCAAATCTTAGCTATGGTAAATTGTGCTGCTATGAACATAGGGGTGCATATATCCTTTCTGATTGGTGCTTCTAATTTCTTGGGATATATTCCCAGAAGTGGGATTACTGGGTCAAATGGGAGTTCCATTTTTAGTTTTTTGAGGAAACACCATACTGTTCTCCACAGTGGCTGCACCAGTCTGCATTCCCAGCAGCAGTGCACGAGGGTTCCTTTTTCTCTGCATCCTCGCCAGCACTTGTCATTTGTTGATTTGTTGATGATCGCCATTCTGACATGTGTGAGATGGTACTGCATTGTCATTTTGATTTGCATCTCTTGGATGATTAGTGACTTTGAGCATGTTTTCATGTCTCTTGGCCTTCCTTATGTCCTCTTTCAAAAAGTATCTATTTAGGTCCCCTGCCCGTTTTTTGATTGGGCTGTTTATCTTCCTTTTGTTAAGTTGTATGAGTTCCCTGTAAATTTTGGAGATTAAACCCTTATCGCTGATAACATTGGCAAATATGTTCTTCCATGCAGTGGGCTTTCTTGTTGTTTTGTTGATGGTTTCTTTTGCTGTGCAGAAGCTTTTTATTTTGTTGTAGTCCCATTTGTTTATTTTCTCTTTAGTTTCCATTGCCCTAGAAGCTGTACCAGTGAAGATATTGCTTTGGCATATGTCTGAGATTTTGCTGCCTGTGGATTAAATATATTTCTTTAAGTTTTTAAAAACCTACATGGGCATATGTAAGTCATTTTTAAATGGTGATATGGTAAAAGAATTTATTTCTGTTGTGGAAATTTTGTTAGAAAAAGATATTTTACAAAAGTTGAAAGATTTTCAATTTAGCTACCTTATAATTGCTCATAGACTATAAAATCTTTCCTACGATATCAACGATCAGCTAATTCAAATTAAGAAAAATTGCAGATACTTTTATTTAGCTTTATATGTCATGTGATAAAAGAGATACAGCCCAATTAATAATTTGGGAAAAAATATTTTGGGTAAGCTCAAATGTAGAAAGAAAAGTTGTCAATTTGTAACCTAAAAAATTAAACTCAAGGTATAGATATTTTTTGATTCTTTCAAATCCTTCAAAGAATTTCAGCTAAATATGAAAAAATTCATTTATTTCATGTGGATAGTATCCCAGCTATGGTAAGACAAAAATTCAGAAATTTTAAAATTTTCACATAAGAAATATTTTTATTTATTGCTCCATTTAAGCATATACTATATATTGAATATATTTGTACCTTAGTTTTCTAAAGTAGTATCTCTGAAAAGTATCATGTATTCAGTTGTAAAAAATAATTATGTATATAGTATGTACAAATGCTATGACTTACCACTGGCTAATGGTGGAACAATTGAAAGAAATAGAGGACAGTGAACTTAATCAATTGTTATATGCTAATTCTTGTTGGTTGCATAGTAGAAGAATTTTACAAAAAAATATATGTATTGTTAACTCCAAGTTAAAATGTTTACCAAATGTTCAACAAACAAAAACAACAACAAAAAATGGCATTGTGATTAAAATTTTTTCACCATTATTGTAGTTTATGCAGGCGAATTTGAAGCTCCAGGAAAGGAAATTGCAAGAAAAACTTGAGGATTGCTTTGTTGACATTGATAAATTTGAAATTACTTTTCAATTTATGAAGTAACCCTTTGAATTTGACATTAGTAAAACTGAGTTGACATAAGATTTAGTGAATTTACTTACTACACAGTCATGGATTTTAAAGTGATATGCTTTTGCTTCTGAGTTAAAGCAGTGATTTTAAAAAGATGAACCAATTTAGTCAATGTGAATGTAAATATTGAAGGAATGTATTTATGTGATATATGAATGTATTATTGGAAAACTTTGAAGTATGTTGGAACAACTTAGATGTGTGAAGTACGTTTTAAACTCTTATTGATAAAATCTAAATACCGATTAAGTATTTATGATTAAAATGTAGCCAACTAAATTTTATATATGTTCTGTATATATAAAATACACAATGGCTTTCAAACACTTAGTTTTAAGAAAAGAATATAAAATCTCAATAATTTTTATACTATTATAAAATAACTAGAGTCCCAACGCACAAAAATCGTGCAAGCGTAGGCTTTCCTTCCCCCGGCTGCTGGCACTGGCTTCCCTCTGGGGCCCGGGCTTCCCTCTCAGCCCTGGCTTTGTCCGGAAGGTTGTCTGGTATAATTATCATATTATGCTTTTATTATTATAGATTTTATAATAATAGTTATTATTTTAATAGTAATAGTTATAAAATAATTTTTTATTTTGGCTCTTTTGGGTTAAATAAGATATATTAAAATTAATTTCACCTTTTTTGTTTTACTTTTAAAATGTATCTATTAGAAAATTTACTGTTACATATATAGGTTGAAATATATTCTCACTAGACAGTATTGAGCTAGATTATTGTATTATCTTGCATAAAAGTTTGTGGGCATTTTCTGGATGCTTGAGGTTAAGAGAAGTTTGAGTTAAGGGTAGTTTGGTCTTTAATTCAATCACTAGTAATTTCTTGGTTATCCTGGTCACTTCAACAACTCCGTGAGAAAGGCTTATAATACATTTTTTAAAAATCTTCAACTGAGGATATGTTTTTTAAAATTGATTTTTAGAGAGAGAGGAAGTGAGAGCAAGAGAGAGAGAGAGACACATTGATCAGTTGCCTCCCATATATGCCCAGATCGAACCAGCAACCTAGGTACAGGCCCTGACTGGAATCGAACCAGCCACCTTTTGGTGTACAGGACGATGTTCCAACCAACTGAGCCACCTGGTAGGGCAGGTTTATAATGCATACTATTTATTAAATATTAATACCTGATCCAATGAATCCTACTGGGTTGTAGTCATATGTGCAAGCATCTACTAACATGAAATGAATTTGTGTTTGTATATATTAATTACTGTAACTTCTAGTAAGCTGTATTATGATACTGATGGTCTTTGTCTCTAATTGCTTGCATTCTTTCAGAGGAGTACATTATTCAGAACTATTTGGCATTGCCACAATTGGGAGTACATACATACTGTGAGTGGCAGTATATACTCTATAACAGTGGTTCTCAACCTTTCTAATGCCGCGACCCTTTAATACAGTTCCTCATGTTGTGGTGACCCCCAACTATAAAATTATTTTCGTTGCTACTTCATAAATGTAATTTTGCTACTGTTAATGAACCGTAATGTAAGTATCTGTGTTTTCTGATGGTCTTAGGCAACCCTGCTAGCGGTTCTCAACCTGTGGGTCGCAACCCACAGGTTGAGCACTGCTGCTGTAGAGCCTCAGCTTGAATAAAAATGGAAAAGTCAGAATAAAGAAGCCATATTTAAAAACATTTTATTTCATCTAGAGGTTACTGATGAAATCTCATTATTGATAAAAATCCTATCTAATAATAGAGTAATATGCAAATTAACCATCACTCCGTGACAAAAATGGCGGCACCCATAGACACAAGATGGCGGCGCCCAGTCCTCTCAGGCCCGCAGGAGTCCCCCAGTCCCAGGGAAGGCTGCCGCTGAGAGAAGGCAGAAAGCAGCCCAGCCTGTTGGCCTAGGAGGCAGCTTTGCCCTCCGGCCAGATCCTCTCCTAGCCCTGAACCTGGCCGTGGGTCTGGGAGGCGCCCTTGCACAGCCGCCATGATCAGCTGCCCGCCCAACCCGGGACATGGGTTTGGGAGGCGCTTGCACATGGCCGCCATGATCAGCTGCCTGCCCCAACCCGGGCCGTGGGTCTGGGAGGCTCCCCCGAGACCGGCCGCCTTGATCAGCTGCCCTCCGCGACCCGGGCCGTGGGTCTGGGAGGCGCCCTCGCAAGGCCGCCTCCATCAGCTGCCCTGCGCAACCCGGGCCGTGGGTCTGGGAGGCACCCACGCACGGCCGCCTCCATCAGCTGCCCTGCGCAACCCGGGCCGTGGGTCTGGGAGGCGCCCGCACACAGCAGCCTCCATCAGCTGCCCTCCGCGACCCGGGCCGTGGGTCTGGGAGGCGCCCGCGCACGGCCGCCTCCATCAGCTGCCTGCCCTGACCCTGGCCTTCTGTCGAGGCCCGGGCTGTGGGTCTGGGAGGCGACTGCGCAAGGCCGGCGCAATCAGCTGCCCACAGCGGCCTGGGCATTGGGCCTGTGAGGTGCCCGTGCAGGGCAGGAGCCATCTGCTGCCTGTCCCAGCCTGGGCTGTGGGCCTGGGAGACCCAGGAGCTGCCTATACACCTCCCTCCCTACCCCCCCACCCCGCCCCCTCTGAGATCAGCTCCCATCTGCAGCTGGGGGTGTAGGCCTGGGAGGCAGCCGTGGCCCCCAGAGCTATTCCCTCCAAGAGGCAGCCTGGGGTGTCAGGCTGCACCCCCATGGAGTGATCCCCCACACACACTATAGCCTTGAACTTCCCTTGCTGCCAGCCGAGTGATTCGAGATGGGCGGTGATATCTGGGCGATGCTGCCCAGCAAACCTCTCCCATTGGGTAGAAAGTTCTGACCAGGTTAGGGAGGTAAATGGGTTTTGTTTAAAATCTTTAGGAACCACATGGAAATGTCTGAGGTAGGGTTTCACATGGGAAGTAACTTATAACTAATTTCTGAAGGCAAACCTGGACATTGCAGTTACAGTACTGGAGAGTACCCCGAGGTCCGGAGGTTGGCTCTTGCAGTGGCAGTGCAGAGTGCTACCCACCCTGGTTCCTCAGCACCTTGGGCAGGGCTTGAGCCCACCCAGGAAGGCCTTTTCCCCTACAGTTTTCACCAAGGCAGGGAGGTTTTGTAGACATGAATAAGAAGTGCCCATGCACAAGTCCTGAAGATGCCGGGGCCGGCAGAAATGACAAACCGGGAAAAGAGCAAAACCAGAAACACCACCAATCCCATCATAGATCATCTTTTTCTTCAGATGACTGTGTGTTTCCCTCTTCTTTGTCTTCTGGAAGCAAGGCAGATTCAAGTACTGACAATTCTACCAATGGAAAAGTTAATAGAAAGAGAGGACAGAAAAGGAATAAAAGGAAAAAAGAAAGAAAGGACAAAAGTTGAAACATCAAGAAAAAGAAAGAAAGAAACAACCACATCATATCACCTTTCTAAGGTCTCATGAAATTCCTGTTTAAGTTTATTTTATGACACTTTTAGTTTGGGTTTACATTTTTACTGGTTTGTGAAGACCACGGCAGGTACACGTCCAATATGTTAAAGAAAAAAACCCTATCTACTAAAGAGTTAATATGGAGGGGAGAGCATTTGGGGGTGACCGGGCTGTCAGGGGAAGGCAGTTGGGGATGACTGGGCCGGCAGGGGAACAGTTAGGCATTGATCAGGCTGGCAGGAGAGTGGTTAGGGGGTGATCAGGCTGGCAGGCAGAAGTGGTTAGGGGCAATCAGGAAGGCAGGCAGGCAAGCAGTTCAGAGCCAGCAATCCTGGATTGTGAGAGGGATGTCCGACCAGTAGGATCGGGCCTAAACGGGCAGTCGGACATCCCTTGAGGGGTCCCAGATTGGAAAGGGTGCAGGCTGGGCTGAGGGACACCCCACCCCGTGCACGAATTTCGTGCACCGGGCCTCTAGTCTATAATAATAAAAGCGTAATATGCAAATCGACCAAATGACCAAACAGCCGGAGGACCTTCCGGACGACCACGCTATGACACGCCCTGGTGCCAGGCCAGTCGAGGCGGATGTGATGCAATTGGTCGGGGGGCCCAGCCATGGCCCCACAATTGGTGATCGATGTGGGTGGGGGGACTCTACGATCAATTGTCCCCCAGAGGGAGGTCCAGGCCACTGACCAGCAATGCTGTGGCAGGTGTGTGGGACCAGCCAGCGATCGCTCTGCAGAGGAAGACCCAGGCCAGCCAAGCGATCGCACCCTATGACTGTCACCTACAGAGGGAGGCGACCAGTGGCGGTGGAGAGGGGGCAGCGCCACACAGATGGCAAGCAGTGGCAGCGGCGGGGGCGGGGCCAGCTGCCGGCAGCTGGGGGGAGGAAAGCCCCGATAGGCCCAGATTGCCGGCCAGGCCTAGGGACCCTACCTGAGGGATCCTGGATTACGAGAGGGTTCAGGCTAGGCTGAGCGACACCCCCCCCCTCGGCCCCTGCACGAATTTCATGCACCAGGTCTCTAGTTGTTATATAAATATGTAAGAGTTTTTCACCCTGCAAAATTTCACATTTAGCCCTTTACACATTTTGCTCTATTTTTATCTGCTTAATAATGAGCTGTATGCATTTTTAAAATATTTTTTTACCTATGTATTTATTTGATTTCTGAATTAAAGAGTAATTCATATAATTAGCTTTTGAAATTGAAAGCTTGTGAAATCAGGATTTTACACTTGGGTGACTTGCTTTAATTTGTATTCTTAGGATAGCATTCTGTCTAAAAGTAAGGTCCACCAGTTTTCAATGCTAAATAGAAATTTAAATGAAATAATTAAAAGTTTAAAAACTGTAAGTTTATAAATGTGAATTACTGAGGAGTATATAGAAGATTGTCTGCTTAGAACTTTAGTGTACTTGGTGTAATGAAATGTGCATGATAGGGTGTATGGCAAAATGTGTCTTAGCTCAGGTCCTGAGGTGAGACTGCTGGCTTTATATCTGTCTCTACAACTTTCTGGCTATTTGACATGGCAAGTTACCTTTCTGCTGTTAGATTCCTCATTGGGAACATGGAAATAATGACAGCATTTACTTAATAGGTGCTTGTGAGGTTTAAATGAGATAATATATCGCAAAGCATTTAGCATAGATCCTGGCTTATAGTGAGTATCTACCAAGTATTATTTATTGATAATGTGTATAACAGTATTTAATTATTTTTGTTGGGTAACTGAACTGGGACTTGGCTATTTACTTTAGCTTTTTCTTTGTTAATAGATTATACTTTGCATCACATTATTACCAAAGAGTAACAGAATGAAGTATATATTTCTGAAGCTAGGGTATTTTAAATTTTAATAGAAAGTTGAGTGAAGTTCTTCATATTTTCCTGAATTATTTTTTTTAAAGGGTGCATCTCAGAAAGCAATGATTTAATCACTTTCTTGCATCACAATAATTAAATAATTGTTGAAAAGACTATAATTAACATTTATTGTTTGGGATGTAATACTTTATAAAAGTAATATGTTCATGTGGCTGAAAATTCAAAAGATACAAGAGTATACAGTGGAAAGTTTTCCTACTACCTATATGCCCATGTAAAAGAGGTGACCAATGTATCAAGATTTTTCTGTATTTTTTCAGATTTATTTTATTTATATGCAACTAAATACGTATATATATTCTCCCTTAAATATATGGTAGATACTGTGCTCATTTCATTTAACAAGTATCTATGCTATCTTCCCACCATTTTTAAAATCTAGAGATTAAATCTCTGAGTGGTAATGAATACAAACCCCTATCTCTGATCTTTTTACTCTCATCCTTGTCTCTTTACCAGATTGGAGTGTACTTCCACCATGTAAAATTTGTGAAACAATGAGCCAGCCCTGCTTTAGTCCTTGCAGATAGCATAGACACTTGGCATTTCATTTAACAATGCCTTTTAGGGCCTGTTCATATCTGTATATACACAGCTCCCTCATTCATTTTTAGCTGCCTTTTATTTGGTTTCGGGATATACTGTAATTTATTGCTTGATGTTAAATTATTCTTCCCTTCACATTTGTTTTTCCTGTTCATTTTTCACCTTAATTTTCTGGTAATAGCTATGTAGGATCCTGTGCTGGTTTCCTTTTTTGTTTACGCATCTTTCTTTGAGGTTTTTTTTTTTTTTTTTTTTTTTTTTTTTGTTATTTGTAGGTGGTACTTGTGAGGGAAGGATCAGAGCCCTGGGAGGAATTTTTTTTTTTAAATCTTGGGTTTGTCTAGATTTTACCAAGAGCATCATTCATAAAAGAATAAATTGACTTGGACTCTCATTAAAATTAGAAGCTTCTGCTCTTCAAAGACACTGTTGAGAGAATGAAAAGGCAAGCCACAGACTGAGAGAAAATATTTGCAAAGAATAGATTTGAGAAAGGACTTGTGTTTGGAATATATAAAAATTTTTCAAAAAGTTAGGGGAGGGTGGGGGTTAGGTGTAGAGGTCAACCAAGGACTTGTATGCATGCATCCTATCTAATAAAAGGGTAATATGCAAATTAACCATCACTCCGACACAAAATGGCGGTGCCCATAGCCAGAAGATGGCGGCGCCCAGTCCCCTCAGGCCTGCTGGAGTCCCCAGTACTTTCAGCCCAAACTGATTACTATGGCAAGTGGACAGAGAAGGTTTTCAGCAAGTGTGAGAAGCAAGCCTTGGTGGGATCGAGGGAGAGTCAGTGGGCTCAGGGCCTCTGCTGCCTGGAGGCCGGCCCTCGGAGTTCGGTGCTGAAACTGCAGGGACCCGCTCCAGCGCAGGCTGGGGAGGAAGCATTGCTGCTGCTGGCCCAGCACCAGGCTCCTGGTTAAGCGGGTCTAAGTCGCAGCCACGAGGCCTGGCGGGGCTGTCTCACCCCGGACCATCCATCGTGGCTGAGCTCTGGCAGGGGCGGCCAGCACCTCCGGGATCACTGTCTGCCTCCGGGCCGCCTGCAGACACCGCTGGAGCAGGTCCGGGTTGAACATTTTAATGAAAATGGGATGCCTGTGCCCCGCCCCACCGCGCCCTGTCCTTGGTGAGAAGAGGGCAGTGGGATCGGGGGTGCAGCCTTGAGACCCCGTTAGGAGGCATTGGGGCTCAGAAGGGGCTGGTAACAACCTGTAGGCGTGCTACAAGGAAGAGGTGCTGAACCGCCAGGATGCCGAGGGCTGGCTGCTGGAGGTGCGCAAAGGTGCAGACGAGGCACTGAGCTTGAAAAGTGCATCAACAGCCTGATGGAGGAAATCGCCTTTCTGAAGAAGGTGCACAAAGAGGAGATCACGGAGCTGAAGGTGCAGATCCAGTACACTCAGATCTCCGTGGAGATGGACGTGTTCTCCAAGTCTGACCTCTCTGCCGTGCTCAAGGACATCCGCGCCCAGTACGAGAAGCTGGCTGCCAAGAACATGCAGAATGCCGAAGGATGGTTCAAGAGCCGCTTCACCGTGCTGACTGAGAGCGCTGCCAAGAATACCTATGCGGTGTGCGCCGCCAAGGACGAGGTGTCCGAGAGCCGCCGCCTGCTCAAGGCCAAGACCCTGGAGATCAAAGAATGCCGGGGCATGAACGAAGCACTGGAAAAGCAGCTGCAAGAGCTGGAGGATAAGCAGAACGCCAACATTAGTGCTATACAGGACACAATCAACAATTTAGAAAATGAGTTGAGAACTACAAAGAGTGAAATGGCATGATATTTGAAAGAATTCCAGGACCTCCTCAATGTGAAGATGGCTTTGGTCATTGACATTTCAGATTACAGGAAACTCTTGGAAGGTGAGGAGACCCGGCTCAGTTTCACCAGCGTGGGAAGCATAGCCAGTGGCTACTCCCAGAGTTCCCAGGTCTTTGGCCGATCTGCCTACGGTGGTTTACAGACCAGCTCCTACTTGATGTCCACTCGCTCCTTCCCTTCTTAATATACCAGCCACGTCCAGGAGGAGCAGATAGAGGTGGAGGAGACCATTGAGGCTGCAAAAGCTGAGGAAGCTAAGGATGAACCCCCCTCTGAAGGAGAAGCTGAAGAGGAGGAAAAGGAGAAGGAAGAGGAAGAAGAGGAAGGAGAGGAAGAGGAAGAAGGTGCCAAGGAAGAATTTGAGGATGCAAAGGAGGAAGAAGGAAGTAAAGGTGAAGGAGAAGATGCCCAAGAAACTGAGGACAAGAAGAAAGATGAAGGTGCTGGGGAGGAGCAAGCAGCCAAGAAGAAAGATTGAGCCCCCCTTTCCTTAATTATTTTAGGAATAATCCTCTCGAAACTAGGTCAACCCCGTCACCAACCAAGCAGTTGAGTTCCTGATACTATATGAATTAAGAAGTCAATATATGTAACATTCTGAGGTGACTCAGGTTGGACACAAAATGTTGTGTTATGACTTTTCTCCTTATGCAGAGTATCTGTTTGCTTGCAGAGTGGCTTCCTGGCTTGCTGCCAGCCTGTGCATGGTCCACACTTATGAGTTCAATATCTATGACAATGTGAATAATTAAGATGTTTACAATAAAAACACATGAATACATGAATTTACTAATGTTAATGTTAAACTTCATGGAAAAAATAGTCCTTTGAATCTTTGGTGGTTATAAATTAAAGACCTCAAATCATGTGCAATAAATAGTAAATAAAGTTACACTGAATGACAAAAAAAAAAAATATACATTAGGGGCCAGGAAACGTTCAAAGAACTGGGGAAGCATTCCCAAATCAGGAAGGGAAGTCACAGGGTGTATATTATTGCTATGAATACAGTATTTCCTACTATTTACAACATATACAATGTAATATATTAGATGCCTTCCTATCGCATGAAGTACGTATTCTCATAGAGTAATACTGGTAGATATGTTATAGTTATAGCGGTATGTCATATCCTATCTATACTAATAAAAGTGTAATATGCTAATTAGACCATGAGACCTTCCGGACATCCTTCTGGACAGAGCCATGGTGGCAGGGCCGAGGCAGAGGCAGTTAGGGGTGATGAGGCTGGTGGGGGGCAGGAGGGCAGTTGGGGGCAAGCAGGCCGGCAGCGGGGGGGAGCAGTTGGGGGCGAGCAGGCCAGTGGAGAGGGCAGTTGGGGGCAATCAGGCCGGCAGGCAGAATGGTTAGGGGTGATCAAGCAGGCAGGCAGGTGAGCGGTTAGGAGCCAGCAGTCCCGGATTGCGAAGGGTGGGATCGGGCCTAAACCGGCAGTCGGACATGCCTCGAGGGGTCCCAGATTGGAGAGGATGCAGGCCTGGCTGAGGGACACCCCCCCACACACACGAATTTCATGCACCGGGCCTCTAGTATAAGCATAACCAATGGACATAGACACCAGGGGGGTGAGGGCATGAACGGGAATGGGATGGGGGAAAAGGGGGGATAAGGACACATATGTAATACCTTAATCAATAAAAAAATGAATTAAAAAAATAAGAAAACCATCTCAATTTTAAAATGGTCAAAAGTTTTGAACACTTTGTCAAAGATAAGTGAATGGTAAATATGCATATGAAAAGATGCTTAAAATTATTAGAGAGATGAAAGTAAAAGCACAGTGTGATATTGTTACACACCTATTAGAATGGATAAAATTAAAAAAGACTATCTACACATGTATTGACAAAGCTCTAGAGCAGGGGTCCTTAAACTTTTTAAACAGGGGGCCAGTTCACTGTCCCTCAGACCGTTGGAGGGCCGGACTATAGTTTAAAAAAAACTGAACAAATTCCTATGCACACTGCACATATCTTATTTTGAAGCAAAAAAACAAAACGGCAAAAACACCCGCATGTGGCCCGCGGGCCGTAGTTTGAGGACGCCTGCTCTAGAGTGACTGAAAATGCTAGTACACTCCTAGTGGCAATGTACAATGAGATAGCCACCTTGGAAAATAGTTTGTCAGTTTCTTAAGAAGTTAAGCATACATCTAACATGGGATCCAGCCATTCCACAACTAGGTATTTACCGAAGGGAAATGAAAGTTAATGTCCATACAAAAACTTATACGTGAATGTTTATAGCAGTTAAACTTGTAATAGCACCAAACTAGGAACAACCAAAATGTCTATAAATAGGGGTATAGTTAAAAAAATGTGTGGTATATCCATATAATGGAAAACTACTGAGCAGTAAAAAGCAATGAACTCTTGATACACACTACAACACGGATGAATCCAAAAATAATTATACTGAGTGAGAGAAGCCAGATAACTGTATGATTCCATTTACATAAAATTCTAGGAAATTCAGATTAATCTATACTGTCATAAACAAGATTTTTGCTTGCCTGGATGGGATTGGGTGGGGAGAAAGGGAGGGATGAGAAGAGATTACAGGATTACAGGGTGATGGTTATATTTATCTTGATTGTGGTGTTGGTTTCACAGATATATACACATGTATACATATGACATGTGCTTTAATTCTGTGCAGTTTATTCTATATCAGTTTTACCTCAGTAAAGTACTAAAAAATAATCTAAGTGAAGCAGACAAAAGTCCACATAGCTAGAGTAATTTGCAATGAAATCCAGACTTCAAAAATTATTGCTAGGATGTGCACAGTTGCAGATGGTAATGTCAAGTCAGTAAGAGTCACATTAAAATGTCTAGAGGTTTAGCCATTCCTCTCGGGCCCAATCTTTTATATACATAAGGCTAAAGTAGTATATTGATCTGGATATGTGCAGGAAACCATCTCCTGTGGCTGGGTAAACACATTAAACAATCTGAGCTGTGAAAGTATAGATCTGTACAATTAGATGTGAACACAGTCTTAATTGATCACCCTTAGGCTTCCTAGACTGTCAAAACCTGATCCAAGCACATGGCTAAACTGAGTGTCAGTTAATAAGACTCAAATTAACTGGAAATCTCTGTGACTCACTTTAATATGCCCTTGGATCAACTTTATTAGGCTCCATCCTTATATTCTGACACAGATATTTAGAAGATTGAATGTTATTACACATTTTATTTATTATTTATTGGGGTAATATTGGTTAATAAAATCACATAAGTTTCAAGGGTACATTTCTTTTGATTTTAGAATAATTGTAGATCCACATACAGTTGTAAGAAATACTTCAGAGAAACATTCAGCTTTTTAAACCTTATAATTTCAATACAACTGTAATATAGCTGAAATAATATTGTCTTTAACCCTTTTTACTTTTCTGACTGGGGCCCTGCAAATTAGACTGACCAGCCGGACCCCACCCGTGCACGAATTCTTGCATTGGGCCTCTAGTTTATATATAATTTTTGTTATCACTATTATGCTGTCATTGTAGAAACAGTTTGGCTTGGGTGCTTTTGATGATTATTATTTTTTAAAGAATAGTAAAATTTTATAACTAAGGGTGCTGGTTCTGTCTCATATTTTCATATAAGGAGACTAAGTCTCAGGAAGTTTAAATAACTTGTCTGATGTTACACAAATAATTAATTTTAAGTGGGAGGGTTTTTTTAAAAGGCAAGTGACAATTGAATAGTTTTTAGATTCATAACTTGTGTGCCTGATTGTTCTAAAATGGAACATATTAAGTGGTTATTTTAGAGGAGGTCAAGTTTATTAGGAGAACTTTTACTGTTTTACTAAGGACATTCTTAAGTGAAATTGGATGTATGGATCTATCTATATACTTATCTCTATCTATTTATATTTGTGTGTGTAGAGAGCCATTGGGGGGGTGGGGAGTAGCCTGAGATGTCAGTCATTTTGGTTATATTCTGTTTCTTAAATAGTTAGAAGATTCAGGGATGTCAGTTTTAGTCTTATACTTCATAACTCAAATATTACATATTTTATTTTGTAGATATAAATATTTTTATAATTACATATTAAAAACTAAAGTATTAGAAGAATAAATACCATTAGTAAATAGTCTTATCTCTGGGTGGTGACATTACAGGTCACTTTACTTTTTATATTATTCATTTCTGTATTTTTTAGGTATTTTATAATTAACATGAAATTCTTTATATCTAGAAAAGACACTGGCGAATATAGGAAGTAAAAGCACAAATGTAAAATTTTTCAATTATTTTGCTAACAAAGATGGTAACCTTGCGTTATACACTATCTTATTAAGTTGTCATGTCAAACTTAATGCTAAAGATATTTTTTTTGTAAATCACTAGGCCCAGTATTTATTTTCATTTCAGACTTCCAGATAAGCCTCTTTATCTTTCATCAGAATTTTAGTAAGTCCAAATTTGGGTCAGCAAATTCTCCACTGGTATAATATATAGGTAAATTTAAAACCAAAGTTGACCTTTGAATGATCAAAAGGTAACTAATATATACTATATTGTTACAGCAATAGTACTTAATTATCCTCTCCTATGCGGTATTATTAATTCCAAAACCACACACTTTAAGTAAAAGTTTATTTTATAAGTTGTGCAGCAATGTCCTCTGTCTTCATGATACTTCACATCTTTAGATATTTTTTAGAACCTATAGCTAAATATTAATATATTATGAAAAGTAAGAGTAAAAATGATAAATATTTTAATTTTAAAGAACAAAATATAAATTCTGTGGTTATTAAAACAGTCTCTGATTATTTTAAAATCTTTTAAAAAACTCTAACTTTATATAGAACATTAAATGTTTTAGAAACATGAATGATATAATTGATCATGAAACACTACCTTCCATGATACTAACTTTATATATATTTCTTGGGTTGACGATTTAGAAACTTTCTGGCATCTCCATTTTTATGGTAAAATAAAAATGTGTATATATATATACCAGTTGATGAAAAAGTTTTTGTGACATTTAATTTCTTTATATGACTGTACAGTTTAAAACATTGCATGATACTTATTCCTTTATAATTTTTTTCTCCAAATGAGTGCTCTGAAAATGTCACTTTGAATTAAAGCATAATGTCTGGAAAAGATAACTTATTTATGTTCTTGATGTAGATTTCAATAACATGCTGAGTTTTGCTCTAGTTGATTTTTTCTTGTATCCCTAGAGAAATTGCTGAAAATATTTAGATAGAAGATTTTCAGATTTTGCATCATAGAGAACAAGGTTAGAATTGCATAGAATAAAATAAAGTAATCCTTTTAATATTCTTAGAAAAGGATAGGATAAACACTACATACTTTATAATTAAGCGGAGTTCGTATTTGATTCATAAAGTCTACGTACTTTTTATAGATGCCTCAGCTTAAATGCAGATGTACTATTTTTGGCTGAATTTCTAGTTCTTGTAGGATTTGTGTGCCATCAGTGGGCTCTCCCTGCTATATAAACTTACTAACATCCCTCAAAAGAGGTAAATTATGACTAGTATATATTTCTCAATTCCAGCCTTTTAATGTAAAACTGATAATCAACTAAAGTAGTATTTTATCAGCTTCATAAGCTTAAATTCAGACACTAATCCCTAACCTCTTTATACAGATCCTTTGTCCACTTCTCATTTTTACATCTGCTTCCCCAGTAAAGTCACCCCCCCTCCTCAATTTAAGTGTTAACTGCTGGGTTTGAATTCATAGATAAATAGGCAGTCCTCGGGTTACGTCGGACTCGACATACGTCGTTTCGTGGTTACGTGGTTACGTCGCCATCTCCCATTTATTTATAAAAAAAAAAGTTCCGTCATTTCAACATGTACATATGTGCTTTATGTTTTTTATTATTTATTTACTACAAGTAAAGGTCAGGAATTGTTATCTTTCTTTTAAATTTTTTTTACTGTTTCACTTCATTACTGCTGTGTATGTGCTCCACGTGAGTGATGTAGGTGGGTTCCAACTTACGGTGAAGTCGCGCAGTAGGAACGGATCTCCGACGTAACCCAAGGACCTACTGTAGCTTGTTTTCTAATGGCTGTGATCATTGTTCATTAACTTAACCAATATTTATTGAACACCAGCCACGGGGTGTTGGGCACTGTTCTTGACACCAGAATACAGTGGTGAGTAAAACAGGCAGACAGTCCATGTCCTAATGGTGCTTACATCGTGGGAAATACACAGCCAGTTAGATCAGTATATAATTATAAATTAAAGTAAATTTTATAAGGGTGCTTAAAATGGGGATTTGATTGAAGTTGGGGTTCACAAAGACCTCTCTAGTATTTGAAAACTAAAGGATAAGTAGTAGTTAGCAAAAAGAGAAGGGTAGAGAAAATTTCATACATAGTCTGGCTGATATATAGTGATGGAAGTTTGGAGAGAGTAGTATTGATGAGGTGGAAGATTTATAGACCACGTTCAGGATTTAGCTTAGTGGCAAGCTAAGGATTTTAATCTGAGTGATAATGTGATCAGTTTTTGTTGTTGTTTTAAAGAGCAATTTTAGGTTCACAGCAAAATTGACAGGAAAGTAGAGAGAGTTTGTGTTTTAAAATATTTTATTATGACTTTAGTTTTTCCTTTATGATCAAATATAATGATGCAGCCCTATAAAACCTTTAATTCCATATATTCCATTGAACATTAGGAGGAAATATCAGGTTACTTTCTTGATAAAACAGTGCTTCCTTCAACATTTAGAAACCTGTAATCCATCCTTGCAAAGCCCTGTATATTTCCTCTGAGTGAAGACCATCGTTTTATGCCTCTTGTTCCAAACACTGCCTATTTATTATTTATTTGTTAGATTTCATAGTTACACTGGTTTGTTTTTTAAAAGATTACTTGGGTGACACAACGAGAATGATATAAGAAGACTTAAGCAGAAGCAAGATTATTCAGATAGGCCTTTGCAAACATTCAGGCTAGAAATGATGGTGACTTGAAATTGAGTACTGTCATTGGAGAGAAAGTTATTTAAAAATAAATGCTATGCTATATCAACTGTAACTGAAAAATCAATTAAAAAAATTGATAAAATTCATGATAGTAGTTGCAAAGATTTTGTGTGGTTGGTTGTGTCTCTGGCTTAGAATGTTGGCCTTGTTTAGTAGAAAGAGAACTAATTAATATAGATGAAATTAGGTTCTAGATATTGCCAATAAATTAAATACACACAAACAGCTTTTCATGGGTTAAAGAAGTGATGAGAGTCTTAATAAGATAATAGTAAGTTAAAAACTACAGGAGGAGCTTTCATTAAGCAGCTTGTGAAAACAATATAATAATAAACCACAAATTGTT
The DNA here is from genome assembly GCF_951640355.1 of Cnephaeus nilssonii. Classification (NCBI taxonomy): domain Eukaryota; kingdom Metazoa; phylum Chordata; class Mammalia; order Chiroptera; family Vespertilionidae; genus Cnephaeus; species Cnephaeus nilssonii. Next base: position 45,042,117 of record NC_137073.1, read on the forward strand.
AAATATTTTATATTATAATAGCGATACTTTTATTATAATTAATGCCTTTCCACAAAGAAGTGTGGTATTAACATGTCACTGGTTTTGATTAACAATTTAATAGAATTTTCATTTAAATCACTTGCAAAGATGAATAAGCTTTGGGAAAATTCACTTTTAATTTGAAATCAGAATATTTTTCCTCCTGAATAGAAAATAAATCCCTGCCATTTGATAAGAATTCTCCATTTCATATTCTTTTCCCATATTCTTTTTATTCTTCATTGCAGTTATTAGTGCATCATCATTTTGGGGAGTGATAATTATTCAGCTTTAAATGTGTCATTAAAAACATTCATTTGTCAAAAAACACTTATGCATGTTTCCAGTCTAAAAAGTTGACAGAATTTTACTATCTTTCTGAGTGGAACATATTGTATCATTAATGGCGATTACATAGGACTTTATGTTGTGCTTGAATGGATTCATTTAAAAAATACCAGTTCACTTTTTTGGATTTCACTAGCTCTCTTAAATAGTCTAAGAAAGTAATTAACAGAACAAATATAAGTATTATCTAACATCTCAATATGTTGACTTACACTTAAATGGACAGTTGTCAATAAAATTAAATTCCACAACACCACAAAATATAATGCATGTTATATTTCTCTTTACTACCTTTTCAGCTCTCACACAGAATGGTTATTATATATTTGAGTTTAAAGATGTATTCTTCAATCAGCAGCTATTTATATCCCTGCCATTTTGTTAGGCTGATAAGATAGTAAATTCAGGGTCAAATATTGGCTGATTATTGTTCCTTAAATAATAGACAAATACTATGTTTGCATGTATGTCTATATGCAGTTTTTTTTTTCACTTTGCTGCACAACAAAGATGGAAAGAATATACATGTAATTCAGTCAGGGTCTCCATTTCATTTAGTTCCTTTTCTGGAAATTTGTCCTGTTCTTTCATTTGGGACCCATTTTTGGTCTCTTCATTCTGGCTGCTTCCCTGTGTTTGTTTCTATGTATTAGGTGAGATGCTATGTCTCCTGGACTTGGTAGAGTAGCCTCCTGTAGTAGGTGTCCTGTAGGATCACAGTCTACCCAGTCACTTGAGCTGGGTGCTCTAGGTGTGCTGCCCTTGTAGTTGAACCTTGATTGCTGTTGGCAGGTCCCTGGGAGGGATTGACCCACACGCTGATTCTGCTGCAAGGACCAGCTGTGACTACAGTGGAGGCCAGTGGTCTGATTTTTATAGGTGAGGAGGAACTGAGAAACTGGATGACTTGACTGAGATTGATTAATTATTGTCAGGTTTGATATAATAATCCTGGTCTTTCAATAAATCCTCTTTCTATATTCCAAGATGTTATCATATGTTAATTTTTTTCTTTGAATAATTTTGCCTTGAATTTTCTTGTACATTTACTTAAGAAGATAAAACAATCTTTGACAAATTATTTGTTATGATGCCTGTGACTTCTCAAAAATATAGATCCACATTGTTTCTTTTTGCACTTGCTTATTTACTCATTGAATCAAATATGTGATGTAGGTGAAATAGCACAAAAAAGAGGAGCTTGGAGAATGTCATATTAGTATACTCTAATAACATCCTATATAATAAAGAGTTAATATGCTAATTAGACCAAACAGCAGAACAACCGTCCGGACGACCTTCCGATGACCTTCCGGATGAAGCCAGGGCTGCAAGGGCCAGCTGAGGCAGTCAGGGCTGTGAGGGCCAGCCGAGGCAGGCGGGGCTGCGAAGGCTGAGCCCCTTGCACAAATTTCATGCATTGGGCCTCTAGTGTATACTAATAATATGACAGATCTAGTGCATATTAATATGACAGATCTGAGTTATATACTCTTTTAATATATCCAGTTACTGGATAATTCCCGGAGAGATGATTAGTGTAGGATATTCTGAAGTGTAACACATGATAAATGTCAAAGTCTGAGTTTTCATATAGCTATGTGGGTCACAGTAAAAATTAAAACACTTCCCTGAAATGAGAAATGCCTTTTAAAAATCAAATTCATTCCAATAAACAAAACTTACTGTGAATTTTGCATGTTTCATAAAGATTTTGTTATAATCAGCTGTCTATTATAATTCCTTCAGTGATGACTTGAAATTGAGTATTGAAATAGTAGTTGTCTGTACTCTGTTCTACTAGTTGACCTGATGAAATATTAAAGCCATTAGTAATTACAGTTAATCAACATCATGAATTATTCTTACAGTTATTTAATCATAGGTTTTCTTTCATCACTGTATATGTTTTTCAATTTTTTCCTCCATCTCTTTCCTTCCCTGCATCTAATTTTCATTTTGTCTATTGGTAGAAATGTAAAATAATCTTACTATGATCATATCTAAAACATTATTGCTTTAAAACAAATATGCTTTAAAAGATGTATCCCAAAACCAAATACATTATGTAGTGAATCTTGATGATACCCACTGTGCTTTCCTCCCTCCTTCCCTTCCTTTCTCTCCCCCTCTCCTCCCCTTCCCCTCTTCCTTTCTTCTTTCCCCCTCTTCTCCTCTCTTCCTCTTTCTGAGGAAAGAAAGGAAACAAGTTGTAAAAGAGAATTCTTTGAACAAAAAGCAATTCTAATAGAACTATATTATGGGGGGACTGCATGAGAAACAAAGGAGGAAAAGGATTGAGGGACAAGATGCCATGGATGGGTTTTAATGGTGTAAAGTAATGAGAGACTCATAGGACTTTAGAGATATTAGAAAATAAGAGAGCCCAGCTGGCATGGCTCAGTGGTTTGAGCGTCAGCCTATGAACCAGGAGGTCACGGTTTCATTCCCGGTCAGGGCATATGTCCAAGTTGCAGGCTCAATCTGTAGTGTGGGACATGCAGGAGGCAGCTGATCAATTATTCTCTCTCATTAATGTTTCTATCTCTCTCTCCCTCTCCCTTCCTCTCTGAAATCAATAAAAATATATTTAAAAAAAAAGAGAGAACACCTAATTTTAATAAGTTGCTTTGTATTAATACTTAGACACCACTACCTTCAGTCCCCATGCTTACGTAGTTTAAGAGTAAAAGCTGAAATTCTCATCTATCCACACATTTTAAATGTGATTCTGATCAGAGTGTGGGCTAGGAATATGGCTTTGTGAGTGTAAAATTATTTGTTCATTTAATTAAAATAGGAATCTAAAGGCTAAATGTGTTGACATTCAAATTTTTATTGCCTTTTTATATCTAATTCTATCTCAGTCATTAGGTCTCAGTTAAAATATTATGTTCATGGATAAAATATGTATAGTATGTCACCTTTTATCTAAAAAGAGAGGACACATACATACATATGTATATGTCTATATTTATACACATTTCACACCCATATGGACATACATCTATCAGTTTATATTAAGAAATAATGGGAGGATAAATCATGAAATAAATTCTCCAAAGTGATTACACCATTTTCAGTGCCACTACAGTGTTAGAGAGTTTCATTTGCTCCATATCCTCCCCTGGTGCTGTTAGTCTTTTTTATTTTAACTGTTCTGGTAAGTATGAAATGTTATATCATTGTGATCTTAATTTACATTAAATAATTCTGAGCCCTTTTACACATACCTATTTGCCATTCTTATTTCTTCTTTGTGAAGTATCTATGCACTTTTTGCACATTGAGAGGGGGTTATTAGTCTACTTATTTTTGATTTGTAGGAATTTGTATATATGTATTCTGGTATCCTCTTATACTATTTGAAAATAACTAACATAAGGATATATATATACACATATACACATATATACATATGTATGTATGTATGTGTGTGTATATATATATATATATATATATGTATGTATGTATGTGTGTGTGTATATATATATATATATGTATATACACACACATACATACATACATATGTATATATGTGTATATGTGTATATATATATATGTATATATATATATATATACTAGAGGCCCAGTGCATGATTAAATCATGCACGTGTAGGGTCTCCTACACGCTTTTGCTTTCGATCACGGGGGAGCTGGGTGCCTGTCTGCTGGTGCACCAGGCCTTTCAGAAGCCTCCGGCGCGGCGAAGGCTTCTGAAAGGCCTGGTGCCGGAGCGGACAGGCACCCAGCTCCCCCGCTTTTGATGGTCTGTGGTGGGACGTGAGCTCGCTGCCCCAGAGGCCCCTTCTGTGCCGCAGCACAGCCATGGCGCAGACGTTGAGCTTGCGCTGCCGCTGGCGACGCAAGCTCAGCGTCCCGCTGGCCCAATCGGCCACCCCGCGCCTCCTGGCCAATCGTGGGCATAGCGAAGGTACGGTCAATTTGCATATTTGTCTATTATTAGGTAATATATATATATATATATATATATATATACACACACACACACACACACACACACACACACACACATACACACACACACACACTTACACACACACACACACACTAGAGGCCCGGTGCATGAAATTCATGCACGGGGGGGGGAGGGGTGTCCCTCAGCCCAGCCTGCACTATCTCCAATCTGTGATTCCTCGAGGGATGTCCAACTGCCTGTTTAGGCCCGATCCCCTAAACGGGCAGTCGGACATCCCTCTCACAATCCAGGACTGCTGGCTCCCAATTGCTTGCCTGCCTGCCTTCCTGATTGTCCCTAACCACTTCTGCCTGCCAGACTGATCACCCCCTAACCACTCCCATGCCAGCCTGATTGATGTCTAACTGCTCCCCTGCCATCCTGTTTGCCCCCAACTTCCCTGCCAGACTGATCACCCCCTAACCACTCCCATGCCAGCCTGATTGATGTCTAACTGCTCCCCTGCCAGCCTGTTTGCCCCCAACTTCCCTCCTCTGCCGGCCTGGTCACCCCTAACTGCCCTCCCCTGCAGGGTTGATCACCTCCAACTGCCCTCCCTTGCAGGCCTGGTCCCTCTCAACTGCCCTCCCTTGCAGGCCTGGTGCCTCCCAACTGCCCTTCCCTGCTGGCCATCTTGGGGTGACCATCTTGTGTCCACATGGGGGCAGGATCTTTGACCACATGGGGGCAGCCATCTTGTGTGTTGGAGTGATGGTCAATCTGCATATTACTCTTTTATTAGACAGGATAGAGGCCTGGTGCATGGGTGGGGGCCAGCTGGTTTTCCCTTAAGGGTGTCCCAGATCAGGGTGAGGGTTCCCTTGGGGCATGGGGCAGCCTGGGCGAGGGGCCTGTGGTGGCTTGCAGGCCAGCCATGCCCCCTGGTGACCCAAGCGGAGGCCCTGGTATCTGGAATTTATTTATCTTCTACAATTGAAACTTTGTAGCCTGGAGCAGAGCCAAGCCTCCTGTTCGCTCCATGGCGGCAGCCATTTCCATTGGAATTTATGTATCTTCTATAATTGAAACTTTGTAGCCTGGAGTGGAGGCCTAGGCCGGCCAGGGCTGCAGAAGCTTGGCTTCCTCCATCACCGGGGGCAACCCTAGCCTCCTGCTCTTCCAGCTCCGTGGCTGCCGCCATTTCTGTTGGAATTTATTTACCTTCTGTAATGAAACTTTGTACCCTTGAGTAGAGGCCTGGGCCTGCCAGGGTGTGTGAAAAGCTTGGCTTCCTCCATTGCCAGGGAAACCCAAGCCTCCCTCCTGCTCTCTGTGGCTGCAGCCATCTTGGTTGGGGTTAATTTGCATACTTGCTCTGATTGGCTGGTGGGTGTGGCTTGTGGGTGTAGCGGAGTGATGGTTAATTTGCATATTGCTCTTTTATTAAATAGGATATATAATACTGATACATTTAATTTTTCTAAACTGGCAATTTCAGAAGGAAATTAATTAATATTTAAAACACAGACTTTATAGTTTTAAATTTAAAACAAATTACATTCTATTCTGTTTTTGGTTTCAGGTGCAGTTAAAAACTAGCATTTCTAGTCAGTACGTAATTCGGGCACAGCCAACTAATAGGTGCCTGTCTACACTGGAGTGTGCAGCTGTTGCTCTTTCCATCTTAGAGAAAAATAATTACATACAAGAGGTAGGTATGTCTTTAAAAGATTATATAGTTTTTGAAAATAGGAGTTTGATTAGATTTTTTCTAGAAAAGTTAGAAATACATAGCTTGTTAAGTTTGTAGCTCAAGTGACAAGTAGAATGTATCTGTGATAGAAGTTTGTGGCCCTGGCCAGTGTGGCTTAGTTGGTTGGATCAGTCACCATTAGACCAAGGACCCATTAAAAGTTCAAATCTTGAAGGGAAAATATAATATTCTTTGTGTATAGATTTAAAACTTTCTTTCCTTGCCCTGACCAGCTGGCTCAGTTGGTCAGAGCATCTTCTTGTATACCAAAAGAGTGTTGATTTGATTCCAGGTCAGGGCACATAGGTTGGTTTGATCCCCAGTCAACTGATGATGTTTCTCTCTCACATTGATGTTTCTGTCTTTCCCTTTGTCTTTCTTCCTCTCTCTCTCTCTCTCTCTCTCTCTCTCTCTCTCTCTCTCTCTCTCTCTCTCTCTCTCTTCCTTCCTCTCTCTCTCCCTCTCTCTCTCCTTCTCTTTCTCTCTACCTCTTCCCTTTCTCTAAAATCATTAGAAACATATCCTTGGCTGAGGATTATGAAAAACAATAAAACTTACTTTCCTTTCCTTCTTTTGGGTTCTAAAAAGAATCCTTTATGGAGGTATATCTCTTACTCTCACAATTGGAATTTGATCTTCACTGCAATCCCAAACAGAAGCTTTAATGTTGGTAGTGGTGGTGGTTTAATAATAATAGTTGTAAAATAATAGGGCTGGGGTTCAGGATGGGGTTTATATTAGTACTACTACTAATGCTGCTACTGCTGCCCCCTTTCCTGGTTTTATAAGGTAGATTATTCTGGTATTAATTAATGTACCATGATAGCAGGAAACCTATCTTATGTTCTGAGTATAATATCTTAACAACAGACAAAGTTTAAGATATAGAATGATGACATGATCCTTCAGTTTTTGTTATTGTTATCTATGAATAAAATTGAAAATAAAATCCCAAAGTAATAGTCTCATTCTCTTTGCTTTTGTCAGCAGTAGTAGGAAAAGGATGTTTGACAATCAGACGTGTGATCTGGGAGGTATTAATAAGATGGTTGGTTAAAGTATGAGCAGAAGAAATGCAAAATGAAACATCCCAAGTTGCTTATTACTGCAGATGGCAAAAATGTAGCTTTCTTAGTGGGGGCACCCCAAGTCCAGCCTGTTCAGATCTAGCTATAATAAAAAAAAATTGGTACATTCTTCTGAGAAACATAAAGGTGTTTTCTCTTTTTCCTTTGCCAACCCTTCCCCCCACTCATAACCTTTAATTAATGGCATCGTTATAGAACCTTAACATGATGGGGGAGAGTAGTAATTTTTCAGCCTGCTTCATTCTGTAGAGGTAGGGCTCCTCAAAATAATAGCTTTCTTAGTCTGTTGATTTATCCGTATCCTTTACTCTTTGAGTAGTTTTTCAAACACTTGGAAGTCTAGCATGATAGGAGCTTTGAAGCAGGTTTGACAAACACTTGGAAGTCTAGCATGATAGGAGCTTTGAAGCAGGTTTGAATTAAAACTTCATCATTTATCATCATTTTTCGCCAGTGGGCAATTCATGTAATCTCTTAATGCTTATTTTCTTATCTGTAATATAAGAACATTAGTTACCTCATAGTGTTGTGAGAATTAAATGGGATAAAGTGTAATTGCCTGACATCAGGCACTCAAAATAATTAATCTTTTGCCCTTCCTTGTCCCTCTGATAGGATTGACAAAAAATTTGAACTAAAAGTTAGTGATTTTCATCAGCTGCAATAGTATTTACCAGGGTTTCATACATTGGAAATCTTGAGCTTGGGAATCTTTTTTATTATAGAACTCCCTCTGCTTGTGAAGTTTGACCTTATGAACTTTTATAACCAGATGTGGCCAAGCTTTGTGCTGTAGCCTAAGTGCCTTAGCTACACTCAGCAGCAGCAGTTGGTAATAATGGCCCCTTGAAAACTCACTTTGTACCTATAGACAAAAGGATTTACAAAACACTGATTTTACCCCAAGTAACCTTTTAGAAACTATCTTGTTTATTTTATAAGTAGATTTTCTTTGTTCCTGATATCTGAGTGCCTCAGATATAATGCATATAATGTATATCTGAAGAAATCTGAAACACTGATTCGAAAGAGTATATGCACCCCTATGTCTATTGCAACATTATTTACAATAGCCAACATTTGAAAGCAGCCCAAGTGTCCATCAGTAGATGAGTGGATAAAAAAGCTGTGACACATTTACACAATGGAATACTATGCAGCTGTAAAAACGAAGGAAATCTTACCTTTCCGACAGCATTGGTGGACCTGGAGAGCATTGTGCTAAGTGAAGTAAGCTAATCAGATAAAGATAAGTATCATATGATTTCTCTCATATATGGAATCTAATGAACAAAATAAACTAACAAAATAAAAACAGACTCATAGATAGAGAACAGACTGTTAATTGTTAGAGGGGAGCGAGGTTGCAGGGTTGGGTGAAAAAGGAAAAGGGATTAAGCAAAAAGCCCCCACAAAATAACAACACCTCATAAACACAGACAAAAACATAGTGATTACCAAAAGGGAAGGGTAGTAGGGGGAGAGGTAAAAGAAGATAAAGGGGATAAATGGTGATGGAAAGAGACTTAACTTGGGATGGTGAACACACAATAAATTATGTAGATGATGTACTATAGAATTTTATACCTGAAACATATAATTTTATTATTTAATGTCACCCCAATAAATTCAATTAAAAAATAGGTTGAATTAGGCTCCAGTAACTTAAAAACCCAATATTAGAATGGCATAATACAACAACGGTGTATGTCTCTCTCACACTGCCTATCCATTGTGATTGCCAGGGGATCTCTGCTCATTGCAGTCACTTAGGGAACCAGGCTGATGAAGGCACTATCTAGACATGTCATTCTATTTTCTTCAAGGAAGGAATAAAAGGAGGTGGTCAATCATATACTGCCTTTAAAGCTTTTGCCCAGAGGTGGCATGCATTATTTGTGCTCACATTCTGTTAACCAAAGCAACTTATGTCGCCACCTAACTTCAAAGGGGAGTAGAAAATGCAGTTTGATCATGTACCAGGGAAGACTGGAACATTTGTGACTAGTTCTAGTGACTGGCACAGAGATGGAGTGGGGATCTAATTCAGGTCTCTCTATCTCCAAAATTCATTCTCTTAATCACCTCAGAAAATTAATAGACGCTTATGTTCAGGAGGTAAAAGTTAGTCTCTTAACCAGAGGAATATAGTATTCTCCTGTCTATGCAGAATTTAATAAATTCCATAAAATTGCAATAGAACCTTCAATTGTCTCAGTCTGTACATAGTCCTAGATATGTTTCCTAAGTACAGTGATGCAAAATCCAATCAGTCCACTTTGTTGACTCTGTAAAGTAATATATAGTCATCTCCAAATTTCCTGTCTTGTTTGAAGAAATGAAGATGTTAAAAGAAATTATAAGAACACTAGGGGCCCAGTGCATGAATTTGTGCACCTTGAAAGGCACAGGGGTGGGTCTTGGCCCATCCTCCGTGCCCCTGCCTGGCCCCTCCCGCTGCGGCCTCTGATCCCCTCTCTACCAGCAGCCCCGCTTCCACCACTGCCGTTCCCACTTGCTGACGGCACCAGCCCCGCTCTCACCCACTGACAGCACAGAGCGATTGGGGCCGGCGCCAGCAGCAGATGCGAGTAGTGGCTGCTTCCCTGATCACCCCTCAGGAGCAGGGGGAGGTGGAGAAGCCCTCAGGGGCAATCAGGGTCGGCAGCCACCACTCACACCTGCTGACAGCGCCGAGCAATTGGGACTGGCACCGGGTGCCAGCAGCGGGTGTAAGTCGCGGCTCCAGCGCTGGCTGTGGGTACAATCAGGGCCTGAGCCAGCAGTGGGTGCAAGCAGCAGCTCCGACTCGGACAGTGGGTGCTAGCGGGGCTGATACTGGCAGCGGGTGCAAGAGGTGGCTGCTGGCCCTGATCGCCCCTCAGGAGCAAGGGGAGGTGGAGAAGGCCTGAGGGGCGATCGGGGCCAGCAGCCGCCATTCACACCCGCTGATGGCACCAAGTGATTGGGGCTGGTGCCAGGCACCGGCAGCGGGTGCGAGTGCAGGGCGAAACCATGGCGCACCCATGGCGCACAGGAGCAAAGAATTTTCAGAGGCTCGCCCTGATGAGTTACTGGCACTCCACCTTGGTCTGGTGCCCCTGCTCAGCTGCTCCACCATCCCGCCGTGGCCGACGCCCGCCATGTTCCCTGCTCTACTGCCTGCTGCCAACACCCGCCATGGTTCGCTTGCACCCGCTGGTGGTCAGTGCATGTTATACCAACCGCTTGGTCAATTGTTCTGCCGTTTGGTCTATTTGCATATTAGGGTTTTATACATATACAAATCTAAGGGACTATTTACAACAGTGTCATGCAGAGCTTTTCCAGGATGTTTGTCTTATGGAGCACTTACTGCAGTGGTTGAACAACATAGCAATTTCTTTTCTCCTGTAAATAAGAAATGCTGAGGTGAGCAGTCCAGGGCTGGCAATGCATCAGAGACCCAGGTTTTTTTTCTGCTTTTCTGTTCATTATCATATATATATATATGGTTCAATCTTCATGTTTTTTGCCCTGTAGTCACAAGGTGGTTATTCCATCTCTAACAATCATATTCCAGTCCAGAAGAAAGAGCAAAAGCCTCTGTCTGCTAGGTCTGTTACGTTTTAAAGAGAATCCCTGGGAGCCCAACCCAGAGACTTCCACTTACATCTTATTGGATAGACTGTGTCATATCACTAGCTGTACACATTGCCACCTTCAATACAATTTTTGATTTTTTAACTAGTTAACTGCCACGCATCCACGATATTTTGAATTTAATAAAAAATCAATTTTCAATGAATATTATAAAAATAAATATATTACTCACAATTCAGGTATTCTTGAATATTTTCAGTTGAAAATTTTCACGAAAAATGATTTTTTAAAGCATCTATAGATGCTTATGGTGTACAGAGGATTAATAAGGAAGAAAAGAATGGATATGAAGAAGCAACTACTAGTGACTGCTAAAATTTATAAGAGTTCCTTGTACATTAAAGCTATTAAGAAGCCCTTTCTACCACTTGTGTTGTATATGTGAGGGAATAATTTTTCACACAGACATTTTAAAATTTTTATAGTTAAATCTGTGAGTTTTTTTTGTTCCTTTTTTTTTTTAACTGCTCAAATCAAGCGTTGCTATTATTATTTAAAAGAATTAGATCAGGGATCTCAGGCTTAAGGAAAGAATCTGACTCAAAATATGTTTAAAACACTGAAATCTCTGGATGGTATAAAGCACTGGTATAGTGTTTTTACCTAAAATTTTTAAAAATTTGCATAACTTTAGGAAAAGTATATGCTCCAGTTGTTTACAACCTCCACCACTCTCTGTTATCCTATGGATCCACCCAATTCACATGCATATGTTAAATGGCTGGCCTTGTAGGTATTTAAATTTGGACTGGTATGTATACAGTTAGGATTATTTGGAATGCACCAAAACCTGGTGTCTGACTGGCATGTGGTCCATGTATTAGTGTGCTTTAGTCAACCACTTATCCATCACTGCCATCAGCTAATTGTTATTAGGTAGCAGGAAGCTTGTGTCTTTCTGTTATTGAAAATGAATCAACTCATCTTTATTATCTAAAGGTCTCTTGTTGTCTGTTTGTTACAGATTAAATTATAATGGCAACACTTTTGTGGTGTTTGAATATCTTAATGTATAAAACTAAATTCAAACTTTATCACCTATATGGAAAATCAATTTGTGTCTTTTTACTGGAGTTACTTAGTGGTATGTAAGGTATGAATTTAAATAAATTACTTGTTTAGAAATCCCATATATTTATTAGAATACTTGTTGCTCTTCATAGTTAAAAGCTAATAATAATAATGATAATTAAGATAATAATGCTTGTTTCTGAAGGAAAAATCTAGATAGAATATCATAACTTGTCACAGACACATTTTTAGTATTTTTTTTTTTATCTTAACAGACTTTGCTTCGCCCTCTTCGAGCTTTATGCTCCTTCCAGCTTCAGCATGGTGCTCAAATTCGCCTCAGCAAGGAACACCTTCTGAAAAATGGATTATATCCTAAGCCGATGCCAAAGAACAAACGCAAACTCAGGAAGATGGAACTGTTAATGAACAGTGTTAAAATTTAGCACAAATGTTCTTATGGTGCTATTTATGGTGTCTTCAGTTGACAGTACCATCTTAAGTTTTTTTTTTAATTTCTTTATTGATTAAGGTATTACATATGTGTCCTTATTCCCCTATTACCCCCACCTCCCATTCATGCCCCCATCCCCCTGTTGTCTGTGCCATCTTAAGTTTTCATACACATTAAGTCTGTGGGGTTTTTTGGTTGTTTAAAGAATGAGGGTTGCATACTAAAGTTGTCCAGAAGAAGGACATAAATCATATAGCCATGAAAGCAAATAAAGAAGCAAAATTAAACTGACTCAGTAAAAAGCAAGATTCCATGCTGTATTTGCTTTTAAAAATGTGCCTCTAATACATTTTTTCAAGTCCATAATTGAAATGGGATTAGTTGTTAAGCTGGGTTAGAAGTACTTTTTTAAAATGGAAGGAAATCCTTGTGCCTGACTGGGACAGTCATGTTTCCATTACTGTTTTATAGATAATTAGGTATAGACCTGTAATAGATGACACCCCCATCAATTTGCAATAGTATACATGGACTTTATAGTTTAAAATAAGGAACAAAAATAATGATAATCAAGTAGTTTAGATTGAACTTATTTATTTCATATAATAGTATAAAGAATAAGGAAACTAAGTATTTTTAGGGATTAAACTTGAACTCAGTTAATGTGATTAAATGTTCTATTAATGCCCATAAATTTTTTTATTACGGTATAATTGACATAATACTAGTTTTAGGTGTATAACATAATGATTTGATATTTGTATATTGTAAAACGGTCACTACAATACATCTTGTTAATGTTCATCATCATACAAGTTTTTTAAGGTTTACTTACTTTTTAAAAAAATATATATATTTTAATTGATTTAAGAGAGGAAGGGAGAGGGAGAGAAAGTTAGAAACATCAATGATGAGAGGGAATCAATGATCAGCTGCCTCCTGTATGCCCCACACTGGGATCAAGCCTGCAATCTGGGCATGTGCCCTGACTGGGAATTGAACTGTGACCACCTGGTTCACAGGTTGATGCTCAACTATTGAGCCATGCTGGCTGGGCCTAAGGTTTACTTTCTTTGCAGTTTTGAAATATTCAGTACAGTATTATTAACTACTAGAGGCCCAGCGCATGAAATTCATGCACGGGTAGGGTCCCTAGCAGCTGCGGGCTGTCAGCCTGGGCCTTCCTTTGTTCCGTGTCACCCCCTGGTGATTAGCGCACATCATAGCAAGTGATCAAATTCCCGAGGGGACACATTGCATATTAGGCTTTTATATATATAGACTAGAGGCCTGGTGCATGAAATTCGTGCACTCGGAGGGGGGTGTCCCTCAGCCTGGACTGCACCCTCTCGCAGTCCAGGAGCCATCAGTCGGACATCCTTAGTGCTGCCATGGAGGCGGGAGAGGCTCCCACCACTGCTGCTGCGCTAGCCAGCCATGAGCCTGGCTTCTGGTTGAGCGGTGCACCCCCTGTGGGAGCACACTGACCACCAGGGGACAGCTCCTACATTGAGCATCTGCCCCCTGGTGGTCAATGCGTGTCATAGCGACCAGTTGTTCTGCTGTTTGGTCGATTTGCATATTAGCCTTTTATTATATAGGATAATGTCTTATTATGGGCAAGGCCTCTAATTCAATTTTTTTTAGGTAGTTAAAGGGAGGGGCAGAATTTTTACTTGAGCCTGAAGCTAAAATTGCCCTTAGCTCAAAACTCTGCATAGCACTGAGACACATCTTGATGAGGCTCATTCTGAACCCCCACACTGTCTATTATGTGGATAAGTATTGGGAACCATCTTATCTCTTTAGTGAAAAGAACCTTTTGTTATGTTACAATGACTAACTTTATCTCATGAGTTGTGTTTTGGCTTCAAGCCCGTATCCAGTATTCATGCAGCAACTTCAGCTCTTCTGTTAATATTTACCTGGCATATCTTTTATTTTATTTTCTCTAAATCTTTCTAGATTTCTATGTATTAGATAGGAATAGCCCTTGGACACAGACGATAGTCTGGCGAAGGCCTGGAAGGGGCAGATGCAGGGTGGAGGAGATCAATGGGAAAGGAAAAAAAAAAAAAACTAAAAGAAAGGGACATCTGTAATACTTTCAACAATAAAGATACATTTTAAATAAAGGAAAATATTTTAGTTGAAAAGAGTTTTAGGTGAAATAATATAAGTAATCGCTCTACACTGTACTTTATATTCTCAGCTCATCTCAAAGAGATATTAATTGACCCTGTGTTCACTTAATATTAATTGACCTTATGTTCACTGACTGCAGGACTGACTTCTGCCACATCGACCCAGCACTGACTGCCACAGGGGCTGTGATCAGACCCTGCTTTTCTCTCCCAGCCTCTGTCCGGGCCAGATTGCAGCCCCGGCAGTCAGTGCTGGGTCACTGAGGCACCTGCAGCATGGCAGAGGGGGCTGCGATCAGGCCTGAACAGAGGCCCGTAGAGAAAAGCAGGGTCTGATCAGTGCTAGGTCAGCGTGGCGGAAGTTAGTCCTGGCGACCTCAGCAAACCAGCACTGACTGTCGAGGGTGCTGCAATCAGGCCCGGAGAGAAAAGCAGGGTCTGATCACAGTCCCCATGGCAGTCAGTGCTGGGTCGGCGTGGCGGAAGTCAGTCCACCACTGACTGCAGGATTGATTTCCGGTGGTCAGTCGAGCCTTCGGTCATTTTGGACATTATGGACCCTGGCTCTTTATATATATAGAAAAATCATCAAACTGGACATTATATCCCCATGACTTATTTATGTTCTAACTGGACGTTTTTACCTTTTGATTCTCTTCACCCATTTTGCCCCTAACCGCCCCCCCCCCAAAAAAAAAAAAACTTCATCTGTGGCAACTACCATTCTCTGTATCTATTAACTTGTTTTTATGATTCCAAATATGAATGATGTCATGTGGAATTTGTCTTTATCTGACTTAACATAATGCCTTATTGATTTTCGAGGAACTGCTATGCTGTTTTTCTTAATGGCTGTCCCATTTTACAATTCCACCTACAGTGTATAAGGGTTCCCTTTTCTGAACAACCTTGACAATACTTAATCTCTTGTCTTCTTGATAGCCATTCTGATAGGTGTGAGGTAATATCTTGTGGTTTTGATCTGCATTTCCCTGATGATTAGTGATGATGGGTGAAGCAAGACCCAACTGCTTGCATTTTATAAGAAGTACCAGGCATTTTAAAAAAAAAGCTAATCCAAGGATATGTTTTGCTGATTTTAGAGAGAGGATGAGGAGAGAGAGAAACATCGATATATAATAAAAACATCAATCCGTTTCCTCCCATATGTGACCCCACCGGGGATTGAACTCACACTCTAGGTATGTGTCCTGGCCAGGAATTGAACTGAACCTTTTGGTGCATGGGATGATGCTCTAACCAACTGAGCCACACCAGCCAGGGCAGCACCAGGTATTTTAAATACTATAAAGATAAGGTT
Organism: Cnephaeus nilssonii; assembly: GCF_951640355.1. NCBI lineage: Eukaryota > Metazoa > Chordata > Mammalia > Chiroptera > Vespertilionidae > Cnephaeus > Cnephaeus nilssonii. Next base: position 45,057,818 of record NC_137073.1, read on the forward strand.
AAAAGGAAGAGGATGGAAAAAGAAATACTATGTAGACCTTGACTTTCTTCATATTCTAATCCTTTTTATTTATTATTCATTAAATAAATATAAGTTTATCACCTAGTAGGGGTCAGGTATTGTCTTTAGTAAGTAAAAAAGAAAAAATCTAGCTACTTGGATTTTCCAACATTTTGGATTCTAGATAGGAAAATTTGATAGTGTTAGGATATTTTCAAATAAATACTTGTTCCTAAAAACATCATGTTCTTAAGGAAAAAAAGCCAATTGTACAACCTGACTGTTTAGTTAATTCTCTTTTTGTAGTTTAAATGTCTGCCAGAAAAAAAATAGGATACTTTTAATCACAGAGTTGGCATCAGTAGGCTTTAGTAAATCCTTTAATCCTGTCTGGATCTTTATAAGGAAGCATACAACAGTAATATTTTAAATATACTTGTTTGATTAAAATATTTGTCTCAATTCTTGTGATCTAGTCACTAATTCCTTAATTTACCACTTTAGAAATCATGTCACATCCACTTCTTTTTTGAATGAAGAATGGAATCTGATTTTTCCTCTTGAGCCCAGGATGTTGCTCTCAACATGTGGTGAATCCCTGTCAGAAGTGAATAAATGCTTCATTAGATGATTCTTATAAAGAAAATTAATTTTCCTTTCTTAACTTACTTCACTTTATCATCATCTGAATATAACTCAGAAAAAAGGATTGTAATATATGTTGACAGCGCCTTCCTGCCGAGAGGTTGCTCCAGTTAACTTGCTGATTTTTATAGGAAAATGCCTTGCCTAGTCCACAATTCAGGTAAGACAGTGGCCAGGGATTGGACTGAGTAGTGATTTCAGTGAGGAAATAATGTTGGGACCAAAGTATTCTATGTAAAATGTATGATATTCTTAATGCTCATATTTAATATTTAATAAATCCTGTCCTGAAGGATAGTCTTTGAAATGCAAGTTCAGCTGCATGACTGGCATTTCTGTGTGTCACAATTAGAACTGTCAAAATGAACTCTTTTAAAATAGAGCCAGAAGGAGCTTGAGTGCTTGTTGTCTGGAGTTGTACCAGCATTACTTGAGGTGAATACAGAGTTTCCTCAAAACATGAGGGAAGAAAAAACTGCTTTCTGGTTGTAAGTATAGAACTATATATAACATATACCAATGGAAGTGAACATACTTTTCAAGGCTAATGGTAAGATCTTTTTCACTAATTATCTAGATATTTGTGAATAAGCAGACATAGCCAAAAAATCTATGAAGAAACACATAGATAAACGTTTCTGAAATTAATTTATAGAATAAAGAGGCCTCAGATATATCCTTTTAATATGGAAAAGAAAATTGAGTGATGTATGAAGAATCCTAAAATAATGGTTTATTAATGAACATCATATATTTGACAACTACTTTTTTTTAGATATTCTTTTAAAAAAATGTATTGTTGAATGTATTACAGATGTCCTATTTTTGTTCTCCATTGACCCACTCCACCCTGCATCTTCTCCCCAGGCCTTCATTGCACTATTGTCTGTGTCCATGGGTTATGTATATATACGTATAAGTTCTTTGGTTAATCTCTCCTCCCACCTATCCCCCCCACCCCCAAATTTTAGGATTGCATAGAGTAAGTGAAGTAAGAAATGGCTCATAGGTCTCTAATCTCTTCTTTCTGCAAAACATTTTCTCAGATGATCAAAATCTGAAATCTGAGTTTCTTAATTCACAAATCAAATTCTCATTATGCATTATTGCTAGGATCCCACAATCAGCCATGCAAAATCGCAATATTTTACAAGATATGGTTCTTGCATCAACTTCTTGCTCCTCCTTCAACTTACTTGCCCTTGCATTTGAAAAAATAATCTGGAAAATTTTATTAGAAGCCAGGCTCCTGATTGCCAGATTTAAAAATTCTGATAGGAATTCTGCAACAGATTCTGTGGCAGCAACTCAAACATGTCAGTTATGATCTTCCCACTCCTTTTAAGTAGGAAAATAATGAAAAATCTATACCATAATACCAAGTATTCTGCTCTCAGACTGATTTGCTCAAAAATCAGGAAGATCAAAGAGAAACGTTGGTCCCTGCAATATGTGGAATTTTAAAATGTTGCCTTTTGAAGGAAAGGCTAAATTTATTGGTGAAGGGTTTTATGCCTAAATTTAAGCCTTACTGTTCACTCCTCAACTACTCCCCTTGACTTTGTATTGTGACTGTCTCCAGCTGAGTGCTGGAGATGGAATAGCTAATGGTTAGTCATTGCATTAGAGTAGTGCGGTCAGCTCCATCTGAACTTTTGTTAGAGGGTGAAACTCTCAGGACTAGCCAAAGAGGAGCTCCTAAGGTTGACAGTTACATTAGCAATTCTATCATACAAAGGAAATCCTATGGATGGAGCCTGGAGCAGGCTGACTCATGCTGATTTTCTCTGTGCAGAATGGGTGCTCTGGATCCTATATCCTGTGATCTATATTAGGATCACCTTTCTAGGTGTGGGGGTTTTCCTTACTGTATCTTTGGAGCTCCTGATAAAATACACAGACCAAACATACATAACTGAGAAAAAAACAAAAGTGTTCACTGGTTTACAAACTGGAGGGAGCAGGAGAGAAGAGGGGCAAAAAGATAGTTCAAAGGAGGAAGAGTTCAAGTCTCCTAAATTGCTGCACCAATTTTGCTCAGTTTCTTTGGCTGATTTATGTCAAATCACAGATATCTTCTAAGTCTGGTTTCTGGAGCGTCCTTCTCCCCATGCACTCCTCTTGGGGTTGCTGCTTACTCAGTAGTTGTGCAATGCCCTGAAGCAAGGGTCAGCAAACTACTGTCGAGGGCCAAATCAGGCCTCCCACTTATTTTTGCAAGACCCTGCAATTAAGAATGATTTTTACATTTTAAAAAAATACATTTTATTGATTTTTTACAAAGAGGAAGGGAGAGGGATAGAGAGTTAGAAACATCGATGAGAGAGAAACATCGATCAGCTGCCTCCTGCACACCTCCTACTGGGGATGTGCCCGCAACCAAGGTACATGCCCTTGACTGGAATCGAACCTGGGAGCTTTCAGTCTGCAGGCCAATGCTCTATCCACTGAGCCAAACCGGTTAGGGCGATTTTTACATTTTTAAGTGGAAGTAATCAAAAGAGGAGTAGTAACATAAAAATTGTATAAAATCAAAATTTCAGTTTCCACAATTACATTTTTACTGGCATATAGCCACATTCATTTATTTACATACTAGAAGCCTGATGCATGAAGATTCGTGCTAGAATGGGCTTTCCTCTCCCTGGCTGCCGGCACCGCCTTTCCACTACGGCCCAGCCCCTTTCCGCTCAGGCCCCAGAGCCGCCTCTTTCTGCTCCGGGAGCCACCTCTTTCTGCTCCAGCCCTGCCTTCCCACGCTGCCCAGAGGCCCTGAGAAACCAGGGGTGGGACAGAGTGCCTGCGTTGTCACCATGGCGATGACGCAAGTGTCCCACCCGCCCCCGTCACTCGGTGCCTGTGTATGCAAATTAACCGCCATCTTTGTTGGGTTAATTTGCATATCACTCCTGATTGGCTGGTGGCATAGCGGAGGTACAGTCACTTTACATGTTTGTCTATTATTAGGTAAGATTGTCTATTGCTGCTTTCACACTACATACAATAATGGAAATGAGTATTTGCAATAGAGACTGTATGGTTCGTGGAGCCTAAAATATTAACTCTTTGGCTCTTTACAAAAAAAGTTTGCCAAACCCTACCCTTAAGAAGAACACACTGGTGATCTTTTTTTTTTTTTTTTTTAATATATTTTTACTGATTTTAGAAAGGAAGGGGGAGGGAGAGTAGAGAGATAGAAACATCAATGATGACAGAGAATCATTGATCAGTAGCCTCCTGCATGCCCCACACTGGGGACTGAGCCCAAAATCCAGGCAAGTGCCCTGACTGGGAATCTAACTGCGACCTCCTGGTTCACAGGTCGACGCTCAACCACTGAGCCAACTGGCCAGCCCGATGATCTTTCTAAAGATCTGGGCATCAATGACATTAAATCACCTGTAGCAATTGTGAAAATACAGATTCCTGGGTGTCAATGCCACACTTTCCACTAAAAAGAAACCCATAGTCGTGCAGACTACAGAGTCAACATTTTTAACTAGTGCTCCAGGTGGAGTATTTATGAATATTGTGAAACCAGAATCTCTGCTTTGCACAGGGAAAGGAAACCGGGCTTCCGGATCCCTAGAACTAACAGTCTGGGCAGACTACTGGGTTCTACATGAAATGTCATTAAAGGATTATTTGAGAAGGCTAGAGCATTCTCTTTGAATTCTACATTTTTTTCTGTGACTCCCTCCTCACTTACGTAGTTTCTAGGAAGCCTTGCTATTGAAGTAAGATTTTGTTGTATAAAATGGTTTCCAAAATGGAATGTGCATCCTCAGAATCCACAATCTTCTCACTTCCAGAAAGAAAAAATTACAACTATTAATTTTTCTCTATAAGAATGAAATACATTTACAAAGCTTAAAAATTAAAAAAAGTTTATAACAGAAAAATAGTATTTTTCAGTTATACCCATTACTACCCTCATTTCTTTTCCCCAAAGGCTACTGCCTTTGCCATTTACCCCTATATTTCTATTTGATTATTCTATTGTAGACATTATCTGTTTACTTCTATTATGAAAGATAAGGATTGTGTTCTATATTCTACTTATACTCATACTCTTGCCTTAATACCATTGTCTCAGTATGATTACATAAAGATTTTGTTTAATATTCAGTGTTTCCATTATTAAGGCAGTGGACTGGTTGCCTTCTAGATATGAGGTGTAGCTATTTCCCTCTGGCTTTTCTTCACCATTTTAGAATTCTCTTTGCCTCTTTTCTTTGTTCGTTTCCTACTTTGTTGTATTTAATGTCTTCCTTTTTCTTGCTTTTCTCCCTCACTTTGGTGGATCCCATTCTCAATGGCTTCTGATAAAAGGCATGTGGGCCCTGACCGGTTTGGCTCAGCGGATAGAGCATCGGCCTGCAGACTGAAGGGTCCCGGGTTTGATTCCAGTCAAGGGCATGTACCTTGGTTGTGGGCACATCCCCAGTGGGGAGTGTGCAGGAGGCAGCTGATCGATGTTTCTCTCTCATCGATGTTTCTAACTCTCTATCCCTCTCCTTTCCTCTCTGTAAAAAAAAAAAAAAAAGACATGTGGGAGAGAAGCTGTGGAAGAACTTGCATGTCTGAAAATGCCTTGATTGATAGTTTTGATGAGGATAGTATTATAGTTAATTTTTTTCTTTTTTTAAATGAGATTTATTCTCTTTTTTAAATATTCATTATTATTAGTTTTTAAATCCTCACCCAAGGATATTTTTCTATTGCTTTTTAGAGAGAATGGAAAAGAGAGAGGGAGAGACAGAGAGAAACATCGATGTGAGAGAGACACATTGACTGGTTGCCTCCTGCACACGCTCCAACCAGGGCCAGGGAGGAGCCTGCAACCAAGGTGTGTGTCCATGACCTGAATGGAACACGGGACCCTTCAGTCCATAGGCCAATGCTCTATCCACTGAGCCAAACCAACCAGGGCAATTTTTTTTCTTTATAATGCATTGTTTCATCTACTTTAAACTTTCAGAGATGCTATCAAGAAATCTAATGCCATGTTGATTCCTATTTCTTTGTTTCTCTCTGGAAACTTGGATAAATGCTCGTTTTTCCTCCAGTGATCCTAACTTTTAGGATGATGTGCCTTATTGTTATGCCTTATTGTTACTCTGTCTTCATTTATTGTGCAGAACACTTGGTGGTTCCTTATAATCTGGATACCCCTTCAGTTTTGAAAACTTTTTTCTTGTATTTGTTTTAGTTCCCTTTCTTTTCTCTGTTCTCTTTTTATGGAACTCCCATTAATTATATATGTGAACGTCCACATTAATTTTTGTTTTCTGATTTCTTTCCTATTTTCTATATCATTATTTTTTAGTTCTACTTTCTGTTGTATTTTGTTATCTTTATCTTCCAGTCTTTGTGTTGAATTATTTTAATTTTGGCTGACATTTTTATTTCCAACATGTTTTCCTTTTTCTACGACTCTTCTTTGATTATAACCCATTATTCTTGTTTCATGGTTATAATATCTTCTCTTAGAGCTCTGATTATAGATTGCTCTTTTAGTTCGTTTGCCTTTTTAATTTTTGAAATTTGTGCTCTTTTTTTTTTCTGAGTGCCATTTCTACTCTGGTAGTTTTAGTTTCTATTTTTGTTTGTTTGTTTGTTTGTTTTTTCTTATGTAGCCCTGCTGCAAATTTCTGTTTATCCTTAGCTCTTTGTTTATGTTAAAGAATGAGACACTAAAAAGCTTAATGAAATTAGCATGTGTAGGTTTGAGGCTTATCTGTTGGTGAGCTTCAGAATAGGGTAGTAAGGCAATGAACATGCTTTTGAACTCTGGAATAGCCAAATAGTGTAGCTATTCTTTTAGCAGTTTCATTTCCTCAGAGGAATTTCCAGTCTCATGCATGGATGGAGTAAACTTGACTTCTAGTATTCTGGTTGCTGAATAAAGGAAGGGGTCTGGATGTCTCACCTTCAGTAAAGTGCTTTGCTCTACCATATAAAGCTTTCTAAAGTAAGCTTACTGTCTTCTGCTAGAATGTATAGGTTGGAGTGAGGGGAGTCATTTAACCAAATAGAGTGCAGATGGGTTTTTTCAATCAATCCTCATGTTTCCACTAAGACTTCTACGCAGTGTTTCTAGTTTCCAAGTCCTTCTGAAATCTGATAGGAATTTGTGAGTTGGACCTTTCTAGTCACTTTACTTCTCTCAGTCCCCTACCCTCACCCCTATTACTTGCAAGATGTCAGTTTTGTCATCTGTAAATCTTTTACTGTCAGTTTTTTTTTCAGGTTGCGAAGAGAGTAGTAGTAAATGTGTATATATAATCCACTATGTTTAATGGGTGGAATAGAACTCTTTATTTTTGCAGATGATCTTATTAAATTTATATTGATATATCTTATACTTACATAATAGTAAAGAAAACATGCATATAATTTATACATATATATTTGAAGTTGCACTAAAATATTTACTGATAGAGATACTGGATAAAATACATTTAGCAACTAGGCATTTTACATATGTACAGTTAAAATCTTGAAAAGTATTTGTATATAAATATGGAAGTTAAACTGAGGTTTCATTAAATAATAAATACTAAAAATTTTGCAAAAGCAAAATCTAACAAAGTTCAGTTATATAGCTTTGTATGCACACAAAAGCAAAATGTACTAGATTAATCACATGCATTTCCAGAAGGTGACATTGGGTGGAAATTTCAAGAATCCTATTTAGCTCCAATTTATAGGAGCGTTTTCTTAGAATTGCTCAAAAATGAATTGTGCTACTTTGAGATTTTATTTTTACTTGAATAATTATTTTTCTCCTTTCCTTTCATTATACACATTTATGTCTAATCTCTAGCGATATTGTACATGAGGTTTCTCTTTTGGGTGATTAATTAGGCTACTAAAATTCTAAAGTCCTGCCTCTAGCTAATATTCTATAGATTTAAAATGTGATATAAAGTTATAAAATACTACACTAGAGTCAGTTTTGAATAAGCAAAACAGAATTCAGAGTAATAGTTACATATATCATGCGTTTGTAGTTATAACTTCTTCTTTACTTTTTATAGCAGAAGAATTGTCTCACTGGCATGACTTACAGAAGGTGTTTCTCAGTAGGCTTACACAGCTCCTTGACCCTTTCAAAACAAGGCCTTGTCTTAGTGGGAAAGATATCCATCCTGAGCTGTTTTCATGTGGGATGAAATAATTAGATGTCTGGCTTTAATAGTATAGTGCAGTATAGTCTTATCTTGAGGACACATAAGGTTTATGTAATATCCAAACATCAGTCAACTAGATCAATTTAAAAAAACAAGTCAATTTTATGAGTCTACATGAGTCAGGCATTTGATTATCCTGAGAAAACAGGGGGTCTGGCTCCTTTCACTGAAGCTTTCCTTTTGCAATCAATTAACTGCTGACTCTTGTTCTATTGACCCTCGCTAATTTTGTTGCATGGTATGTCATTCCTTATCTGGAGCAAGAGGGAGACTCCTCTATAAATATCAACAACAGATGAGGTTAAAAAGGGCTCCATCTATTCTGAGCCCATTGTTCTTAGGGTGTGTATGTGTGGAGGACCATGTGCAAAGCTTGGTGCCTAACACATTTTCCAAGAACAAATAAGTTATAGCTTTTACACATACAGTAAATTGTTGAACAGCCAACACCAGTGTAGATATTTACAAATTAAAATTTTATTTTTTCTTTACTTTATTCTCTAATTTTTTAAAGAGAATAAAGGACTTTTTCTAAGTCCTTTTATTTATTTTTAAATATATTTTTATTGATTTCAGAGAGGAAAGGAGGGGGAGAGAGAGATAGAAACATCAATGAGAGAGAATCATTGATCGGCTGCCTCCTGCATGCCCCCTACTGGAGATCAAGCCTGCAACTCTGGCATATGCTCTTGACCGGAATCGAACCTGGGACCCTTTAGTCCGCAGGCCTAAAACCGTCTAGGGCTCTTTAATTTTCTTTTGGTGTTAATCCTCACCAGAGGTTATTTTTTTCCATTGATTTTTAGAAAGTGAAAGGGAGGGGAGGAGGAGGAGGGAGATAGAGAGAAAGAGAGAGAGAGAGAGAGAGAGAGAGAGAGAGAGAGAGAGAGAGAGAGAGAGAGAGAGGTGAGAGAGACACATAGATTGGCTGCCTCCCAAACTCCCCCCCACCAGGGTGCAGGAAGCAAACTTGCAACCCTTCAGTGCATAGGCTGACACTAACCACTGAGAACACTGGCCAGGGCTATTTAAAAATTTTTTTTGCATCATATTCTTATTAGTATAAAAATTTGCCTTCATGTTTGAGACTCAATAAATAAATTACTTTTGTCAGCCAAAGATTAACTGATGCTCTTTTATTTTACTCTCAGTTTCTTTGTACCAAAAATCTTAGTGACTGAGATCCAAGATGGTGGCAGAATAGGTGGATGTTATATGCACCTCCTCCCAGGACAAAACTGGAATTACAACTAAAACATAGAGCAGTCAACCTGAATAACCAACTGAAGACTAGCTGAAGAGAAGTCTTACAACCAAGGATTTACAGAAGAAGCCACATCAAGACTGGTAGGAAGATGGAAAAGGACTAGCCTGGCTCCCACAGGCAATGACTGAGATTCTGGAGAAATATCTCAGCTGTAAAGCTTCCCCCTGAAAAACCAGGCTCCCTAGTACAGAGCACCAGAGCTGGGAAGAGGTATCCACATAACCTCTGGCTGTGAATATCAGTGGGGATTTTGTTGACAGTCTTAAATGACAAACTAGATTAGATGGATTTAATTGATATTTTCAGAGCATTTCACCCCAAAGAAGCAGAGTATACATTTTTAAAAAAATATATTTTTATTGATTTCAAAGAGGAAGGAAGAGGAATAGAGAGAAACATCAATGATGAGAGAGAATCATTGATTGGCTGCCTCTTGCATGCCCCCTACTGGGGATGGAGCCTGCAACCCAGGCATGTGCCCTTGACCAGAATCGAATCCGGGACCCTTCAGTCCCCAGACCAACTCTCTATCCACTGAGCCAAACCAGCTGGGGCAAAATATACATTCTTTTCAAATGCACATAGAACATTTTTCTAGGATAAAACATATGTTAGGTTACAAGACAAGTCTCAATAAACTTAAGAAAAATGAAATCATATCAAGCATGATTATAATGGTATGAAACTAGAAATCAATTACAAGAAAAAAAGACACTGAAAAACAAAGACATGGAAGCTAAATAACATGTTACCAAACAATGAGTGGGTTAACAATGAGATCAAGGAAGAAAAAATATTCCTTGAAACAGGTGAAAATGAGAACACAACAACCAAAAATCTATGGGACACAGTGAAAGTAGTCCTAAAATTAATAGCATTACAGGCCTACCTCAAGAAACAAGAAAAATCTAAAATAAACACTCTAACTTTGCATTACATAGAACTAGAAAAAGAACAACAACAAAAAACTCACCTGAGTCTGAAGAACATCTTTTGCTTCTCTCTACCAACTACTTGTACTCCTACTGGATAAAGCCATATGCAGGTCCCTGAACATCTTGTTTTATTTCTCATCTCTGCATCTCATTGTTTCTTCTACCTATTAGAATCTTTCTTCTTAGTCTGCCTGGACATTTTTCAAGACAAAGTTCATGTGTTTTTCTTTCCTGTGAAAGAAAAATATGTACCATATGATTTCACTTATATGTGAAAAGCAAAGTAGAGAACTCCTTCCTTTGTGCCACTACCTATCAAATATTACAGCCCTTGTCACACTATATAGTTATTTTTTTATTCACTCATGCGTCATTCCTTCAGGACTGTGAATGCTCAATAAATGTTGAATGAGTGTTATTTCTTATGCCTAGAATGTGTTGGATCAGTTATCAATTGCTACATAAACTCTAGATTTATGGATGAAGGCACCATAAATTTGCACATTTTCCCCCTTGTTCTCACTTGAGCTCACTCATACGGTTGTTCCTGACTTGCAGTTTGACTGAGATAAAGGGTCAAATTTGGCCTTACTCATGTATTTGTTGCCTCAACTGGAACCGTAGGGATTATTGACGATTCTCTCTTTGTCCTCTTTCATCTGGGCTTCTTCACATGTTGGTGGGCAAGTCCTAATGGACAGGTGCTATAAGCCTCCATGGTGTCGTATTTGCTAATATTCCCTTGGCCAAAGCAAGTCATGTCAAGCTCAGAGTTAGTGTGGGAAAGGACTATATGAGGGCCTGGATGCCAGGATCCATGCTTCTTTGGGGGCCACTAATGTAATAATCTAGCATGTATACTTACCTCCATTGTCTAACTGTAAATAACTTTTGTTCAGAACTCCTTTTGATCATTTTTCTCCATTTAAAAGGCCTTTAGTGTCCTCCCCAGAGCTTTCTTATGCATTTCTATTGCGCATGGGATAGTCTCAAATTATCCCTCTTGGAATCAACAGTGAGATGCTCAGGCAGAACTTGGAGAATGTATTCATTTATACTTCACCTTGTTCCAAAAATAAGGCATCGATTTTGAAATAGAGGACATAGGATCACCTTGGAAACACTAACTGTATAACCTGTAAGATTTAATACATAAGTCAGTCCTTACTAAAGGTATTAATTTTTTCAAATACCAATTTGAAAAGATAAATGTCCTAAATCCCCAATACTCTGTGCTAGTAGGGTTCAGGGAGAAGGCCGCTTTTACATGCTGTGGGATTGACATTGAAATTGTAATTTTTCTGTAAAGCAATTCGGCAGTCTGTATTGAGACTTTAAAAAGTTCATATTCAGTCAATTCCAGTGACTTCACCTCTAGAAAATCATTCTAAGGGAATAATCAAAGATGATTTTGTGCAAAGTTGTTTATGGATGCCTCATTTATGTAGAGAAAAGGGAAAAATCCAAATTGGGAAATGATGAAATTATGGAACAGTTGTGTAACGGAATATTATGCAACCAATAAGAAGTAGTCTATACAGAGAAGCATCAATCAGACCTCAGAGGGAAGGTAGGGGAGGGTGGGGGTAAGGGGGAGAGATCAACCAAAGGACTTGTATGCATGCATATAAGCCTAACCAAGGGACACAGACACCAGAGAGGTGAGGTCATGAGTGGAGGGTGGGAGGGCAATGGGGGGATGAGGACATGTATGTAATACCTTAAGAGAGAGAGAGAGAGAGAAAAGAAGTAGTCTATAGGAAGAAATTATTGACTTGGGAAATTGTTTACAATGTAAAATGTGACCCAAAGTTATGCTGAGCATTAATTCAATTTTATAAAACCCTATATGTACAGATGTTCATGAGTGTGGATATGTTTGTGTGTTCAGATATCACAGTGTGCTTGGCACTGGGCTCATTCTGCTTACAGATAAATGGGGAAATAGAAGCTGAACAGTGCTGATGCTGATGGGGTGAGAGTCAGATTTACACTGGGAAAGGACCAAGAAGAAAATGGAAAGAGCAAGAAAGCTTGCTCATTTCAAAAGAATGAGTGAGTTTTGAAGGAGGTAAATAATTTTTGGAGGTGGGAGAGAATTATAGACTTGCAGCATTGAGAGACGAAATAAAATAAAAGGGTTTAAAAGAATTATTGTTAAATATATTTCTGCTTTGTCTTTTTTTTTTTTTTTTGCAAAAGACTATTGAAGACGTTAAATTACTTTTCAATTATTCTAGATGCTGCACTGAAATATCTTTGAGTATGACACCATGCTGATATGAAACATGTCAGCTTACCATAGGATACATATACACATATGTATATGATTATCCATCCATCCATCCATCCATCCATCCATCCATCCATCCATCCATCCATCCATCTATCCATCTATGAAACTGTAGTAAAGAGTGGAGAGAAAATGCATTCTAAAAGCTAGGAGATGATTACAGGTAATTTTAATTTTGTCCTTAACTTGTCTGCAGTCAGAAAAATATGTGCATCATTAAAATTAGATACATTAAAACTTTAAAAAGATAAGTTAATATGAGTGTAGGTTGGTCACTGGGAAAGCATGCCATTGCTTGGCCAGGAGTAGGGTGACTGTTACCTTAACTATTCAGGTATCCCCAGCCGGTTTCAGTAGTGTGGAGATAGATTCTTTGTGCTTTCACAGCCTGCAGTCATCAAATGTGTTGCATTCAACTAAGTTCTCTATACTCATCTAAACATTCTTGTGAGAATAACTGAGAATGTGTATGTAGATCTGTTTTTGGAAGCAGAATGAGCTGGCTGTGTCATCTTAAGCCCTCTGTCCATAATTCTCAAGGAAATGTAAGTTTCTTTTCTTTTTCAAAGTAGGTTTTAACAGCTGAAGCAAGGGAGGAGTTTGTTTTTATAAACTTTTTTTGGGAGGCAGATAATAAAAATTTCATTCTAAACTAGTTAATTAGAATTAAAATTCCTGATTATGCATTTGTGTTGGTAAATTCAGTTAATATATGTTAATGTCCCAGAGACAGATTTATGCTCAACACGCTGACAGTCAGATTTCTTAGTTCTTCAGTGAGCAGACCAGGCCAGGTAAGTGGAAATTTACCAAGGCAGGCTGTTCTGAGAAGCATCTTGGAAGTTAGCCATGTGACCCATTCTGTTCACACTTGCACTTTAATATATGTTTATTTTCCTTCATATTCTATATAATTTAAACTTTATAGAACCATGTGTATCTTCTTGTTTTCCTTACTATAGGGAGAAACCTTTGAAGGCAGATATTCCTTTTCATTTATGTGTACTCTTAGCACCCAGCACAGTGCCTGGCATAAAATATGCATTTAATTAATATTTATGAATGAAAACATACACATGATTTGAGGTTAATTACCATACATATTTAACCATATTTTCAAGATAAATTTTGAGACATCTACTCTTTTGGGTTATTCAGACCTTACTTTTACATACATTAGCCTAATAACCAAATAATGGCATTTGTAAACTATTATTCCATCTTCTCTGTCTCTCAATACTGCAGTGTTTCGTTTTGTATGGTTCCTCATTGAAGTGCTGACCTCACACTCTGCTCCCCAGAGGTATGGACAGTAGCTGGAGCTGAGGAAATTGTATCCCCTTGTACAATTCTTTATGTGAATGTTGTTGCAGTATTATTAGACGTGGGTGATATTTAAGGACATGTTAGGCCACAAATGCCACCACCACTCTGTTCTGACTTGTAAGAAATGATAAGACTAGGGATAAATGGTGATGGACGGAGACTTGCCTTTGGGTGGTGAGCACACAATACAATATTCAGATGATGTATTAGAATTATACACCTGAAACCTATATCATTTTATTAACCAGTGTCACCCCAATAAATTTTTTTAAAATGACAAGACTGGGTGGATGTAACCCAGTGTACCTAAAGTAAGAAATCAGTTTATCTGTGGCTAAAGCTTAAGTCTATTCCAATAACATTTTCTTTTGTTGTTTTAAATAAAAGTCTACCCTTCCATAAAAAAAATCTGCAGGATGAATGCATTGAGGGCTCAAGAATGAGGAGAGCATTGGCATGTTCTCTTCTTTATAAAACAAATTGAGAGACAGGGAAGAAAGGTAAATACCTGTGACCTCCTTTCAATAGGCCTCCACTGAACTCCCTTGGAATGAAATGAGGCCTGCAGTGACGGGTCGTCCAGGAGGCCCCTCAGGTTTCCCCTCACGTGATGGGAACTCTTTTGTGCTCTCCCAGGAAAACAGCTAATAAGCTTAGATAGGAACAATGGCTCCACATGTATCGTGCACATTTCTTAATTTTCTTTTGCACAAAACTGCTGCATGACATTTCCTCAGCTCCAGCTACTGTCCATACCTCTGGGGAGCAGAGTGTGAGGTCAGCACCTCAATAAGGAACCATACAAAACAAAACACTGCTGTATTGAGAGACAGAGCCAACGTGGGCTGAACCAAGGGGAATTAGGCTAACCTTGCCCATTGTCCACACGGGCTCTGAGGTTGATGCGGCATGACTTGGGTTTGAAGCTGGCAACTTAATACGTGATCAATTTAGAGTAACCCTTTGTTTTCAGACTCACATGTCTGAAATTCACTTGACTGTTTCAATTGGGTTTTTGGTTTTTTTTCCTTGTTTTGAATTGGGGCCCTACTCACATTTTCAATTATCTTTATATATTTTATACACAACTTAATGTTATATAGGCCAACTCCCCTTGTGATACATCCCTAAGAATAATTTATGAATCTACTATTTAAAACCCACTGTTTTTAGTTATTGCAATTTTCAGGGAAAGTTTTTTATTCTAGAAGGAATGTTTTATAGTAGAGCTCAGTGAAAAAAAGTTAAGGAAAATTTAAGAAAAATGTTACTGAAAAAAAACTTAAGAAAAATTCAGTGAGAAAAAAAGAATCCTGATTTTAGGGTTATAAGAAGTCAAGGAGACATATTCCTACATGCTTTAGATCATAGCTGCAAAAACTAGGAGTTATTTTGTTGCTGGAGGGTTGGGTTGGGGGATTCCTCCGTTGCTAGTGGGAGTGGGGTGGCTCTTGCAATATCTTCAGAGAAGGAATTTTCTAAGACTTGAACAGGAGAATGAATGGTTTTTATTGGCATGGAATTATATTCCTTGGGTTGCAAAGTTTTACTATTGTCCTTAAACCAGTCCTGGAAAATATGTAGCTGGGGCTCCAGCAGAACCCAAAGTAGTACGGGCCAGTGTCCAGAGTTTCCTTTCCATGGTGGAGTTGAGTCCCATGGAGCATCAGGCTAAATTCAGTCCATCAGTCCATTGTGTGGGTCCTGGGTCCCAAGAGAGCAAGAGGGCCAAGAGGGCAAGGGCACAAGAGAGGAAACTCTCACGTTCAGGAGCTGAAATATCAAATCTTCCCGAGCTTGCAGTGGCCACACCTATTCTGGCCACTGACTTGCTTCCAAGTGTGACTGAAAGGTACTCTCCTTTCCACGTTACCCAGATGTTACTGGGCATGTGTCTAAACTGCCTTTGTCCAGACCTTAACCCCATTGATTTGTGGGGAATAATAGACTTGGAGAGTGTTAAACTGCAGCTTCCTTGCAAAGCTCTATAAATGGCATGCGTGTATTATCTAGTTTTCCCTTACTCCTTTCCTGTTAAATAATAACCAGGTTATTAACAGTATCAATATGTTCAGAAAGAATTCATAATTCCTGAGGTTTAGCATAAAGGATCTAGAGATAAAAGTGGAAAGTAACTGATGCATAATTATATTGGCTGTATAAATATTTGTTTCCATATAGTAGCATCTCATCTGAAATCATTACAATCATTGATTTTAGTGGTAGCTAACAGAAAACCAACACAGATGCAAGAGGAAAAGAATTTAATGCATATCAAAAGTGAAAGGTGTAAGTAGGGCTGTTTGAGGATGATATCACCAAGACTCCATTTCTTTCCGTCTCTCGTTTCTGCTCCTCTAGATTGTCTTCCCTCCATGGTCAGCTTTACCCTCAGCATCGTTTCCAGTTGGTCCTACACAGCTTATGGGATTCACTCTGATTGAACTGATTTGGACCCCATGCTTGCTCTGAACCTTGACTGTGAGGTAGGGAAATACTATGCACTGGTTGACTTAGGCCTGGGTCATTGACGTCCCCTGGGGCCTGTGGAACCCTGAACGTCCAGTGGATTGAGAGAGAGCAAGGGACAAGGTCTCAAATGAAGATTAAGGGCATAAGGAGGCTTACTGGAAGCTGGAAAGGCAATGATAAATGTCTACCACACGTACCAAAATTTATCTTACTTAAAAACATAGTTTTCTTGTCTTCTTAAATAGTTTATTAGAAAAAGAAATAATATTTTGTAAAAGCCCTACCTGGGTCCATAAAATGTACTGCTCTCAGTACTTGATTGTCAAATTTCCCTGCTGACTCATATGAAACTAATATTTCATGTTCTTTGCATATAAGCTTTTCTAAAAAGGTTTGCTGAGATGGAGTGGACTAGGTGGGAAATGCACTTTATATTCTGCCTCCTCCCCTTTCAGATCTTGGATTCTCAGTGAACCTCTCACAATGGCGCTCCATCAGCTAGTGTGTCTTTTTGATGTGAACATAGTGGGTGGGGTGGGTGAGCTCTTTTTAAATGGATGGTAGATTACTCTCTATAGGAGTAGTACCAATAGGTATGTACCCAAGTCAGAGTGAGAGTTAAGCAAGTGAATTGGGATGAGAAGATTCTTACCTGATGGTCTGACCACCTGATTTAGTTAGGAGCCTCCATACTCTCACCCCCACCTCTGGTTTCAGAAGTGAGGGACTGTGGGGATAGGTCAGCTTGGTGAATCTCTAATCCATGTGGAATCTAATACAAATTATGTTATTTCTATAATAAATTATCTGTCTTCAAGGTTTTTGAGAGAGACTGGAGTCCCACTCACATCTGAATTTTTGTGACATACTAATCTTTTCTACATTTCCCCCCCTAGTACAGCATCTTACCAATAATTACGTGCCTCTCATCAGTCCAAGACTTGAGAATTTAGTGCCTTTTCAATGTTAATTAACTCTGTTATGCCTAGGGATGCACTTAAGGTGTTAAATAATTTTAGTTACTAGAAGGACACCAATGTAGAATGTAGCTAATAAGGTTGTGAAGCTTAATTGGAGGTAAGCATTCCTAAAGTCATTTAATTCCATTCCTCCTCCCCCTATTTTAAATAACTCTGCCTTAATTGTGAAGTTTAACATTCCAATGTCCTCAAAATTTTAAGGCAACTAGTAGTCTTTCCCTCTGTGCAGATGACCCAGGTTGTTAAGCTTTCTTAGTTTTATGTTATTTCTCTATTTCTAATAACTGTCACTTCTTCAACAATCAGTGTACCTGCTTTTAGGAGTTTTCCCACCTTCCCTCTTACTTTCTGTTTCTAAGATGAGGACAACTGAGATGGCTCACACACCATCCACATGAATGTGTTTAAAGCACAGACTGTGGAGGGTTCCGTTTGACTTCTTGGGTGTCTCTCCTCTCCCTCTTATTTTCTGGGTTCTGGGCATCAAGGAAAAGGTGAGGAGCGATGAGGTCTTTGCATTTCACAAGGCAAATGTCTCATTTTTAGTTTGAAGGACCTTAGATCAGACAATCTAATCTTGATGATGTCATCCTTTTTGAACAAGTGGTTTTTGTTCAGCTCTTCTTTTCAGAATAATTTTTTCAAATGATTGGAGAAACTTATGGAATGAACATATGCTTACTTTGCTGTTGGCAGAGATGTGAAATAAAGCAGCCATAGGTTGGCCTGGCCCTCAGCTGAACTATGATGTGGATGAGGTTTGCCTCAGGGGCGCTTTGTTGCCCTTCTCCTGATTTCTGAGCCTCATTCTCCACCTGCTGTACCTCCAGATATGCAGGGCCCTCAGGCCATGGGCAGGCAGTCGGGTTCCTCCCTGCTCTGCCTGGCAAGGCCCTCCAGCCCCAGGCAGTGCATCAGCCCTGCTTTAGGGCTCGCAACCAATCATCTAAACTAAACAAAGTAGATTCCTAATCTTGGAGTCTGGGTCCCAGTTAGCTGCCACTACTGGAAATGAGTACCGCTACTGGAATTAAGCCTCATTAAAGTATTGATGTAATGTAATGCTTAGTATATTATTTCTCCCAAGGATGCTGGCATTTTGGTAAGAAACACTTAAGGACCACTTACATTTAAGTCAAAGGAATGATCATCCTAAAGTAGAATTTCAGGCTGTGGTCCAGTAGGTCTAAGAAGGGGTGACTTTCAGTACCTCCTCTGGGGCAGACAAATTCCTTTCTTTCTGGGTTTTCTCCATGTCTTGCTCCTTCAGTAGAGCTTGTAAGAAACTCTCCTTCATACCCAGGCTGGCAGGGGATTGCTTTCCAGCTGTGTTCATGCCAGGTCCACATCCAGGGTTCCACCCTATTTGCAAAGCTCCCCACCAGTATTGGAAGGACTTTCCTTGGCTACAGCCCTACCCGAGATTTGGTCCTCCTGCCACCTCCACCGCATTTGACTATTCTGAAGCCACATTCCCTCTGCTTCTTTGTGACAGAACCCTGTTGCCTTGCATCTGCAATTGCTCCAGAAATGCCATATCTAGAATATGGACTTACTTTGTAAATGTAAACACCTCCCTGGGGCTGCTGATTATTCTCCCAGGCTTCCTAGTTTTGCTCTCCCTTTCTCTCTAGCTCTGGCTCTGTCTCCTGGTGCCCTGCATTGCCCGCCTGCCCTGTAGATACTGTTGCAAACAATGGAGTTATGGTACAGAGCATGGCAAGTGCATGGGGGTGACACAAGGCATTTTGTAGTAAAGGAAGATTCATGATTTGAACTTTGGTTGCCACCAAAAGAGTACTCACTCTACTCAATCACAGATGCTGACCCCCATCCCCGCTTCACCTGGAGTCTTCATTTTTCTAAAATAAAATATTCCATCCCTGCTAGGATAGGATTACCAAATTATTTGTCATTCTACTCATTTTCTTTCTTTTTTCTTTTTAAAAATATTTTATTAATTTTTTACAGAGAGGAAGGGAGAGGGAGAGAGAGTTAGAAACATCGATGAGAGAGAAACATCGATCAGCTGCCTCCTGCACGCCCCCTACTGGGGAAGTGCCCGCAACCAGGTACATGCCCCTTGACCAGAATCGAACCTGGGACCTTTCAGTCCGAAGGCCGATGCTCTATCCACTGAGCCAAACTGGTTAGGGCCTAGTCATTTTCTTAAAGGAAAATTCACTTTGTCAATATCTCCTTGGAAATTTGGTGTCCCAAAAGGAACAAAATATAGGCGGCATGAGAGTTCACATAAGTGTTTTATCATCCAGCCCACATTTCTCCATCTTGTCTGCAAGGATACTGTGGAACCTTTGTGAAAAATGCCTTCCTGAAATCCTCGCACATCTTCACCATGTCAAAAAAAAATCAGCCTATTTGATATAAAGTTTACACACACAGCACACATGGAGCAATATTTATACATTACACCTTAAATGTGAAAAAGAAATGGTATGCTTTATTTTCCATAAGTGATCTCATCTTGTCCTCAATCCCATATTCCACTTGGGAGCAAGAAAACCAAATCTACAAGAGTTCTTGGTAAATTGGTCTCTTTTGTTTTTAAATAGTCTCTGCTAGGTTAGCTCAGTGTCTTTCAGACAAAATATTTATTCAAATTCAAGATTTGAACTTCTTACCCAAAAGGAGATAATTCTGCTCTTTCAAAGATTTGCCTTCCACTTCCTGCTCTCTAAGGTGCCATGTGGGTATCAGCGAGGGGGCCTCCAGGAAGTCGGTGTAGAGAAGCTGTCCTTGTCTGGTTCTTCTCTGGTTACCGTGGAGATGTTTCTTATCTTTCCTGGTC
This sequence comes from Cnephaeus nilssonii, assembly GCF_951640355.1. NCBI lineage: Eukaryota > Metazoa > Chordata > Mammalia > Chiroptera > Vespertilionidae > Cnephaeus > Cnephaeus nilssonii. The sequence goes on from NC_137073.1 coordinate 45,077,741, forward strand.
CTTTGGTGTCCTGTTGGTATTGGCTGTAGGAGCCTGTAGCTGGTGAAACTCCCAGTCAGGGCTCAGTATAAAACATCTACCTGCTATAAATCATAGCCCCATTTCTCACCCTCAAAGGGGACAAAAGATGATAAGTGCAATGAACTGTGTGGGACTGAGATGGGCAGTACATTTAGGCTGCTGACTTGGCAAGAGTTGGAACAGCTGCCGTGGCTCTGGCTGCAGAAGAGCTATGGCGGAAGCCAGCCCAGAACCCCTGGTCCATTTCAGCTGAGTTTTCCATAGGAAAGCTTTTGCAGATTGTCGACCCCATTGTGGAAATCCATGTCTCAGGTCTTCGTTTTCAGAAATATGTGCTCATGTGCAGGCTGTATTTCGTGAGAGCAAACCAACATCTGTAATCATGGAAGCAGGGGCAGAGTACACAGAACACAGGCTTGGAGACAGAGCTGGGTTTATTTCTACCTACACCCTGTTGACCTTGGTAACGTGACTGAACTTTCTTGAACCTTGGTTTCATCATCTGTAAAACAGGGGCATAAATGCCTGGTTAAAGAACAATGTCCATCAATAAATGGCAGCTGTAATTGTAAATCATAACATCTTCTAAATACACTGTTTTTCTAACATTCTGAAGAGATAGCTTGTTTCCTTTACTATTGGTTAGCTTCATTAAGTTTGACATTTCCCCCCAGCAGGACCATTTTTCTTGGAGACAAATGCCTTTTTTACTCAGAGGGATGTGTTTCTCTCTCTTCCTGACAGTGCCCAGAAGATCCCTGTGAACATCCTTCCTCCCCCGCCCCCCTGAGGATGCTGGGGCGCATGGGCCCCGTGTCTTTGCCATCAGTCCTCGGCCCACGGAGGACTGGTGGAAACTCCCTCTGTGGCTTATTGACGTCAACTCTGAGGATGTGCAAGATGGATTAAGAAAAAGCCTCTAATAGTTTTTACTTTGCAGGAAGCCAAATGTTTTTCAAATCAGAAGCCAAAGGATTTAGCACAGGCAGGCCAAGGCCCATATCTCTGTCAAGGGAGAGACAGCAAAACTCTGACTTTCCCTGCAGGCCCTTGTGCCTGTCCCACTGGGCCTCACCCTCTGTCACGCTTTAAGCCTTCCTTTCCTGATCCTCCTCCGAGAAGCCTCTAAGCCGGATCCTGCCCTGTTCCGTATCCAGAGTGTGACGGGGAAGAAGGCCGGAAAGGCAGAGCGCTCCCGTCTGTGCGGAGCAGGGCCGGTTCTATTCTCGTGGTTGTGTAGGTGGGCTTTTCCCAGCAGGTTCTGTGTGCTTTCCCTATTTACTTAATTTAATTTCTGCAGCAAGACTTACAAAACAGAAGAGCAACTACTTTTCCAACCAGTTTTTGACCCCTAAAATACTCTCATGGGGAGCATGGCAGCCTGGCTAAAGAAGCCTGGTCCCAAACCTAAGAGTTCCTTTCCTCTTTATCAGGGGGAGTGACTCAAAATAGTAATGTACCTCTTGCCTTCTCCAACGACAGCCCTTTGCCTGGCTATTTTGGGGGCATGGAGGGAGCTGTGAGTGGAAGCTTAGTAGTACAGTCATATTCCTCTTGCTGACAGATAATTCCCAAGCTTTTGGAGCCAAAAAGTAGTATTAGAGGTGATCCTGGTCTTTGCAATGTGGCTAAACTATAGTCTCAAAGATGCATTTGCAGCATTAAAAGTCAATCCAAAGGCAACTTGGTCGGGGATCTTGTAATATGTAAAGACATGTAGAGACTCCTGCAGATCTCTTTTCTTAGGAGTCCAAGATTCTACAATAGGCATTATTCACTTGCCTGGGAAAAATGAGGCCAGCATGTGACTAGTGGCATGCAATGGAAACAGATGACCAGAGGGTGGCACTAGCAGTATTTATAAAGTGCGGCTGCAGACCATTTGGTAACTGCTGCAGCACTTGCCTCTTTCCAACTGGCCAAAAGTGAAACAACTGTGTTTTGTTAACACCGAGTTACACAGAGGCTTTTGTGTGCATTTCTGCTTTTACCCACACCACCGCAGCCCACTTTCCTGCCGTGTTAGGGGAGTTACTTGCAGTGAATTCAAAGGCCGGAAGGTTTTGTTTGTTGAAGTTTGCTCCATGTATTTATGATGCTTTCTGTTCTTTGAAGTTTTGACAAAAACAGTCCCCAATTCTCTGGGAACTAAGAGAACCCATTTGTTTAGCAACTGTTTTCCCATTTAGGGAGTGTTCCGGGGATCTAGATGCAAGGTTGTTATTGTCCATCCTGTCAAATTTTTGCTCATAATATTCTCTTTAGTAAAGGCACCAAGTTAATGCGGCCTTTACATGACCAATAGACAGCCTCATGAATAAGTAACTCTGTCTGTATATTTTAATGGTATAAGAACTAACTTAAAAGGAACTTGAAAGCCACCAAGAAACTTGGGAGAAACTCAGGAAGAAGCCTCCTTGACTGTGAGCACTTGCTCAGCGGAGGAAGATTTTTCCAGACAAAGTAGTTGACATCAGTCCTATTGCTGGCGACATAGAAGCCTGTCCTCTTATCCCTGCAGCAAGGGGCTGCCAGTCATGGGAACAACTCCAGCAGAGGCTGCAGATTTTCCTGTAAAGATCCAAATAGGAAATATTTTAGGCTTTGTGGGTTGTAAGGTCTCAGCTGCAGCTGCTCCACTCTGCCGTTGTAGCTTAAAGCAGCATAGACAATATGTAATTGAGTGGGCATGGCTTTATTCCAATAAAACTTTATTTACAAAAACAGGTGGCAGGCTGGATTTGGGAGATGCCATTCACCAATGGGCCACTGTTTGGAGATCCCTGAACTATAGGAAGGAGACTTAGCTTTTCCCTTTCTGATGTGGACATTCCCTTTTGAATGTCTTGTTTTGCTAGGGAGGTAGCTGAGGATTGTCCAGATGTGTTTGGCCTTGCCCTCACAGATTTCACACTGTTATTAGAACAAAAGGGCAGGAGCAGTTTCTGTTTCTGTGGCCACTGCAAGTAGGGAAATCACTGACAAAAGTAGGAGACAGAGGCCATTTGTTCCTTGTCCTCTTCAATTTTCAGAAGTGAGGGTTGTATTGGGTCAAGTGGATTCAGCATAATCTCTTGGTGGCATCATATTTGGCCAATAGTCATCCTTTAAAATAGGAGCTGGCACAGGACAGCCTGCGGGCCGAATCTGGCCATCCCCTGTTTTTGTAAGTAAACAAAGTTTTATTGGAACACAGCATGCTCATTTGCTTACACATCACCTTTGCTGCTTTTGCTTTATAATGACAGTCAGGTAGTTGCTACAGAGACTTTATGACCTATATAGCTTCAGATATTAGCTATCTTAACAGAAAAGGTTTCCTGGCCCTTGTTCTAGGGTAGTGATTTTCAGACTCTGTGACGAAGTACTAGTCTTTCTTTTCTTTTTTAAAACCCATGAGGATGATGTGGGACTCGCTTGCCCATGACTGGTAGAAGCTTGTGCCACATGTCATTCCCCACACAAGTGCTGAACCCCCACATTTGTCCACTGCTCTTGAAAGACATATGTTCACTGTTCATATGCTTAGATTTGAGTACAATGTCAAATGACTATGAAAGTTTTAAGTGCTTATGGCCAAAGTCTGTACTTACCTAGTAGTTGACTAGGACTAGCAGGTTGTTAAATCAGCAGCATGGTTTTAGGGCAGTGCTACTTAGAGGGCATGAAGCCATGCACTTCACTTGAATACGTTGTTAAAATGCAGATTTTGACTCATTCAGCAAATCTAGGGTGGAGTTTGTCATTCAGAACATTTTACAGACTTCTGGATGATGTTGATGCTACTGGTCTGTGGGCTATCTTTGAGTGGCACTGCTCGAGGTATTTCTAAAGCAGTCAAAGTAGGCATCAGCTATAGCCTCTACTCACAGAATAGTGCTGGCTGCGTTATTCGCACTGGACTGATGACGACTATGATGCTACTTAGAGAAGTGAAGCAGTCTGCATTGGGCAACCAAGAAAGAAATGCAGATGCCATTAACCAAGGGATTCCTAGTAGATTACACCCTTCTCCTTCCCCTTCATAACATTCATTCAGGAAATCAGCTGTCCTAGTATTGACACCATTGCTAAAACCAAATCAGTAGTGGTACTGATTATAGCCCATTAAACAAGTGTGGGGCATAGAGAGGTGCAAACTGCTCTTAACCTTTCTTCCCCTTTCACCCCTCCTCCTTCCTCCTCTCACATTATTATGTATTTTTTGGAGATGCTCCAAATCTGCAAGACATTAGGAAAGAATATATCAAGCAGGAAATAGAATCCTTTTTACATTCTTGTAACAATAATGTGCAAAATATATACTTAAGAGATCAGGCAAATGCCTTTCTGTGTCATTTGGGGGCACTGTTGTAGTCACATACGCCAGACTTTGAATTTGCATTAAGATTTATGTCACTAGAGCTGAATTTTCCTGGTTTCCTGCCCTCCCTTAGCTACTGCTTCTCAGGAGCTTTTTGTGTAGTTCAGCTGCTGCTTTTCTGTTTAAATGATCTGGGCCACTGAGAAGAACAAAAAAAGAGGCTAATAAGGGGATCTTAACTTCCTAGGTTGCTTACCATGAAAAATTGATTTAGGAGCCAAATCTTTTTAAAAAATTGACTTCAGGCCTGGCCGGCATGGCTCAGTGGTTGAGCATTGACCTATGAATCAGGAGGTCAAGGTTCGAATCCCGGTCAGGGCACATGCCTGCGTTTTGGGCTCAATTCCCAGTAAGGGGTGTACAGAAGGCAGCCTATCAATGATTCTCTCTCACCATTTATGTTTCTATCTCTCTTTCTCTCTCCCTTCCCCTCTGAAGTCAATAAAAATATATTTTAAAAATTCACTCCATATATTACATTAACAATGCTGATGCTTATGATGTTTGTTCATCAATTCTACAACAAACATTGCTTTGGTTTTGCATACATACTATTACTATGTAGTTTTCTCTTTTTAGAAGTGTTTTCATTGGAGTTCAAAGTTGTAGGCATAGTCACTTCTAAGGTAAAGTACCAACCTGGGACAAAGTCATTTGTATCAAATTCTTTGTTAGGAGCTCTCTTCTTCTCTTTATAGTACCTTGGCCTCTCTCATGTTTTCTTTCTAGTAGTTTGCCAGAGATAATATCAAAACTATGACAACTTTTCACTGCTAATTGGTTCAATGTTGGAGTCATGTCAGAGTGGTATTTGAAATGAGGTAGTCTAACATATGGACAAAGCATGACTGTGTTGTTTGTGATGCTTTGTGTGTTAGACAAGTTACCTAAGATGTAAGGATCAAAATACAAGCATTCTAGTTACTTGTCATCTCAAACATTTCCTCTTTGGAAAAACCAGGAAACTGTCAAGATGAAATAGATTTGTGTAGGCCAGTGGTCGGCAAACTGCAGCTCGTGAGCCGAGGTTTGCCGCTCTGTTGGCTAATGAGTTTGCCGACCACTGACCTAGACTCTCAATTCCAATAATTACAGGCTGTTGTTGTTCCTTGTGATTAAGCCCCTATCCCAGTGGTCGGCAAACTCATTAGTCAACAGAGCCGCAGTTTGCCGACCACTGGTATAGGCTAAGATCTTAAATTAACCAACAAGAGCAGAAAGAAGACATCCACAATTCAACACATGCAAAATTTCTTTGTTCTTCTCAGTCATGGAATGTGATCGCCTATCCTTCTGTATGCTCTTATCATCTGCTGCACTGCCACCCATCCAGGCTTCCTGCATACATTCCAACCTGTTCCTGAACCCCCTGCTGCTCCTCCTACAGGTGCTTTTCATCATCTGATGTCTTGACTTCTGACATAGCTCCTGTGTGATCCGACTGCCTAAAGTCTTCTTCTTCTTCTGTCCTTTTACCATCTGTCTGGAACTGAAATCCCATATGTCATTCTCATTCTGAGATTCATCATTACCAGAGGGGTGACATTCCTTTACCTCTGCATGCTGTAACAGTTCTCATTCCCGCTCCCACGCTTCTCCATTCCCACCGCCCACCACTCCCTGCATTGCTCTTTATACTTCGGTAACATAGAACTACTTGTAGTTTTTAGAAATGTCATGCTCTTTCATACCTTGAACTTTTGGTCATGATTTCCCCTCTACCTATAAGAGTCTGCTTCAGTGATTTTCAACCAGAAGTGATTGTGCCTCTCGGAGAGATGGTTTCCAATGTCTAAAGATATTTTTGGTTGTCATACTTTGGGGAGGGGTGCTACTTTTATCTAGTTGGTAGAGGCCAGGGATGCATGAACAGCCTCCCACAACAAGGAATTATCTGGCCTAAATGTCAGGCCTGCTAAGGTTGAGAAATCTTGATCCATCTCTGCATTTCCAGCAGGATTACTTCTGCTTTCCAGTTATGACCCAGGTAAGACCTTCTCTCCTCTAGCATACTGTCCTTGACCCTTCCTCTTATGGGCTCGGTGAAGTGCCCCTCCCCCGTGTTAGAAAATGTCATCTATGTATAACTCTGATATTACTGCACAGGTCATATATTATTATTAGTTTATTTATAATAAAGGTAATACAATAGGCAGTGACACAAGCTCCAAATTGTCTCAGGAGGATGCTAAATCCCACATTATTGGTTGAGAGCAAAGCCAACAGGTGGTTCAGCTATCTCCCCTCAGGTGAAATATAGAAACAAATTCTGAAACAAGCTCTACACCAACCACCTTCCCTCCACACAGTCAACACAAGAAGAAAGGCTTCCCCCCCCAATCACGTGTCTGTGGAGGACATGCTTTCTTTGCTGAAGGCCAAGTGGAGATCCCAAAAGAATTCCTGTTTAGAAAAAAAAGGTAAACCTATGAAAAGGGTGACTGTCATTTTAAAAACTTTTTAAAAAGATGTTTTTATTGATATTTTGGAGGAAGAGGAAGGGAGAGGGAAGGAGAGAGAGAGAGAGATAGATAGGGAGAGAGAGAGAGAGAGAGAGAGAGAGAGAGAGAGAGAGAGAGAGAGAGAGGAGAGAGAAACATTGATTAGTTGTATCTAACTGAGGATCGAACCCACAACCTGGGCATGTGATCTGACTGGGAATTGAATTGAACTTGTGACCTTTTGGTGCATGAGACAACATTTCAACCAACTGAGCCACACTGGCCAGGGCAGGTTACTGTAATTTTCATTTTTATTTTTGGTTGCTTTGCCAGAGAACTGGGGATAATCAGATGGGGGAAGTGAGCTTTTTAAAATTGTTTTATTTTTATTTTTAAAATCCTCACCCAAAGATATGTTTTCATTGATTTTAGAGAGAGAGGAAGGGAGAGGGAGAGAGGAGTGGGGGGGAAGAGAGAGAGAGGGAGAAAAAGAAGAGAAGAGAGAAACATTGATGTGAGAGAGAAACATCAATCGGTTGCCTCCCACACACACCCCAACCAGGGATCAAACCTGCAACTTAGATAATATCCCCTGACTGGCCTTTTGGTGTATGGGATGACATTCCAATCAACTGAGCCACACTGGCCAGGGCAGGAGTGAACTTTTTACCAGTGGATTGTGTTGGAGCCACCATCTGTACACTCTAGCCATACAGAGTGTAAGAACAGCAATTACCATCTACCACAAGCAGGACTGTGACTGGTATTTTTTGTTTGTATCTGGTATTTAGTTCTACCCTGACAGGGAAGGAAGCAGCAGTGGGTAGAGGAAGGGTAGAGGAGAGAAGCAAAAAATCAGACCATATGTCCCCATCCCCTCCATTTCAGGTCAGTCCAGTCAAACTGTAACCTGTGCTTGGGGTGGGGAAGGGTAGAGAGAAGAGATTTGAATCAAATATAATACTGAAGTTTTTAAAATAAATGGTGCTGAGTCTTGGAAAATGAAAGGATATTGTTTATATAAGTCAGAATGTCTGAAAGCTTATGGAATTGGGTCAAGATGATATTAAGGAAAGCATTACTTATATAAAACATCTAGGAATAGTTACTGGCAAAAAATATCAGGTTTATATTTTAATGAGTTGACAGTCCTCAATAAGTCAGTTTTATATATCCATGATAAAAATTTCAAACAGTAGAGAAGGAGATAATATTTATCTCATAATGACATACAAAATACGGTAATCTATTTTGCAACACAACACTGGGCGTCTTTGGGCCCTTTGGTTTTCTTATGGGTCAAGTTTGGGGCTTCTTGGGTGCTTCCTACATTGTGGGAGACTGTTACTTCAGAAAGCCTCCTGCAAGCCCAGGGTGAGAGGTGATAGAGAGCTTGGTACCAATGCTTTTCTCCACTGGCGCTCAGAATGAAAGGGACAAAGCCAAGCTGTCTGTTCCAGTCCTTGTCCCATCAGCTGCCACTAGACCCTCATGACTCACTCTAATATCAATAGATAAAGCTTTTTTAAAAAAATTTTTTTTGTTTAAAGTATTACATAAGTCTCTTTTTCCCCCCATTGACCTCTCCTGGCTGCCCCCACCCCCCAACACATGCCCTCACCCCCCTACTGTCTGTGTCCATTGGTTATGCTCATATGCATGCATACAAGTCCTTTGGTGGGTCTCTACCCACTCCACTCTCCCCCGCCTTCCCTCATAGGTTGGACAGTCTGTTTGATGCTTCTATGACTCTAGTTCTATTTGAGTAGTGTAAGAAAGATTTTATAGAGGTCAAAGTTCTAGTGAACTCAGAAGTTGTCTTGTAATCCTCAAGGGAAGGCATTTCAAGCTTATGACCTGTGCCACATACACACACGCACAGACACACACATTCTCATGAAACCCCATTGTTGGGTCTCTTAGTCTGATAGGATGACTCTACTCCTTTCCATAATTGAATTCTCTCCCTGGGTTTCTTTTGTACAGTTCGGTACAATATGAGAAATGTCTTAGACTCTGTGTTCTTGAGCATTGCCCTTCTTTACTGCCTTTCACACGGGCTCTGGATGACTGGTGACCTGCCTCATTTCCTGAGCCTAGAATAAGGTGATACCTCTTGGAACTTGTATGCATATATGCATAACCCATGGACACAGACAATAGGGTGGTGAAGGCCTGGGGTGGGGGTGGGGGTGGACTAGAAGGGGTCAACTGAGGAAAAAGGGGACATCTGTAATACTTTCAACAATAAATATTAAAAAAAAAAAGAATTTCAAAATTGTGATAACAGACCAGTCAACCACACGTGGGGGCCTTGTTTGATGGGGCCCTGTTTCTCTAGTGAGCAGGAGCCCAGCTGCTGCTTTGCTGGGTCACCTATAAAGGGAACATAGTTTTTAAAATCACTAATTTTCCCTGAGATAATGTAGTCATGTACATCTCCCAGAAAGGACATTTCCCTGCTGGTATGACTTTGACTTTGCCCTCCAGGAACAACACAGGACCCACGATGGTGCTGCGACACATCTGAGTCTTTGCCAACTGCCTGGGCCTGACAGCTTTTTAAGAGGAAAGCCCCGCACACCGACTTCATGCTCTGCTCTTGCTCAAGCAATCATGTTGGTGCCAGTGGATTTATTTTGATTTATTCTACCTCTGCCAGAAGGGGAGGAGAGAATCTCTATTTCTTTTCTTTTGTGTGTGTGTGTGTGTGTGTGTGTGTGTGTGTGTGGTAAAATATACATACCATAAAATTAACTATCTTAGCTATTTTTAAGTGTACAGTTCAGTGACATTAATTATATTCACACTGTTGTGCAGCCACTACCACTATCCAACTCAAGAACTTTCCTGTCATCCTAAATCAAATTCCTTTTATTACATCTGTTAACCTGGACCAGAAGCCCCTTGAAGGCTGAGAGCATAACGTACCCGTTTTTGAATTTCCATGGCCTTTCATAGAGTAGACACTCAATGTGCTTATTAAACTGCATTTACATTCAGCAGAGGAAACAGAAAAGCAAGCCATTGTAACATTACCCATGGAGATGAAAGGAAGCTGATGGCACAGTTAGTAATCTTTGCCTCTGTTACTGATGTCCACCCTTTCCTTTCCCAGGACATTATGTGAATAGATTTTTTTCATATATAAATTATATCCTTTATAATGGCCTGCTTCTAATTAGCCTTCCTAAGTTAACTATATACAGATAAAATGTGTTAGCCTGTGTTTCAGCAGGGTGTACCATTCAAGTTCAAAAAGTACTCATGCTCAACAATTAAGGTTGGGGAAATTACCTGCTTTTCCCTTATATTCCTCTACAGCCCTCTGCTATAAGCTGAAGGAATTCAGACTCCTGGAAGGAACAGCAAGAGAATTGATATCAGAAACATTTGACTCTTGATAATACTGGGAATATATTCATGGCTGTCATTGTGAAATGTGGATTCTGGGTGATATACGAGGATTTTCAGTTCGATTGGGGTCCTGTAGCAGAAGAGAGTGTGAAGTGGGAGATTTCTGCTCAGGACCATCAGAGCAAGGTAACCCAGGTGCTTTGTCACTGCACAGGTGTGAACAAGTCTCCAATTAATCTCCTCCACTTTTCAGCTAAGGAAATGGGCTAAGAAAGTGTGAGGAACTCGAAAAAGCCGTTGGTTATCGAGTGGCAGAACTGAGGAGTCAAGGACTGTGGTTTGTCTAATGCTGATTTTCGTTTGTTTTTTGCTTTTGAATTGCCAACAGGCCCAGAAGGAGTGAAGACTGATGGATGATTCCCGAGGGACTGGACAGGGCTTCATTGCAGAGAACACTTTGGCATTTAGAAGTTGGATGGAAGGTTCCTGAAAACCACCTTAGTGCGCAGAGACTTGAGCTGTACTCAGGGAAGGCTTAGCCAAAAAGCCTTTTTGTGTCACTGGTGCTGAGAGTGTGAAACAGGTTAGGAAGTGGGTTTCTCTCCCGCTTCTAAGGGCACCCTGGCTCATAGGCCAGTCAGACTCCTTCATATGAACTTGGGATCATTAGTTCTTTCCTTCAGCCTTTTGTTTTATTTATTTACTATTATTTTTTTTTATTGCCTAAAGTTTTACATATGTCCTTCAGTCTTTTGAATACAAAAGAAGGCATGCCTTGCCTCTTTGATAATGCAGATAGGATGTTGATTTCTATACTCACTAACAGCTACATCTATAATAGTCATTATATTTTTATTTATTTTATTTTTATTTTATTTTATTCCACTTCAGTCATTATCACTTAAACTAAATAATTTACCTGGGGCATGTTGAGTTTCTGGTGGCACTTGGGAGAAATACCAGCAAAGACAGTTTATACATATTTCAGATGATGGAGATGATGACAAATGACAATAATGAGGATGACAATAACAATAATAATAGCAAGCAGCAACTACTGCTTTCTGTATACCATGCACTGTTCTAAGCATTTCCCACATGGTAACTCATTGAATCCTCATACAACCTAGAGGTAAAGCATGATTAGGGTCTTTCATGTGGTCACACAGGAAGAAGAAGGTTAAGTAGAGATTTGTGTCTATAGTTTTAATCATTATGCCATCTTTATACTCTTTTAGGTATTTTAAAATCAAAGTCAAGAAAGCACTGATATTATTTAGTGTGAAGTACACGGAAAATAAATACTTTTTGCCATTTAAGAAGCTTAAGTTAAAGTACTTGTTTTCCTAATGGTATAGAGGGGATAAATGGTGATGGAAAGTATAAACTTAAAAAAAGTACTTGTTTTCCTAAAAGTAGTTGTTTTGAGACTATTTTAAATATTTCCCCTAGTTTTAATAATAGTGACAAACTTACTGTAAGAAATGAAAATTCTTTCTATTTCCTCAAATTCACCATTTTACAAAATTACCTTGGAATATAATTTTTCTTGCTTATAGTTTAAAGGAAATGAATAAAAATATTTTAGTTTTATGAAAAACTTTAAACCAATAAGTAGGTAAATATGTCTTTCTTTTCTACAAATGCTAAATTCTTACTACCTATTTATCAGAGTACAAACTCAACTAGGTTTTACATTCCTTGTTTCCTTCATAATAGTCTGCAAACATTGCTATCTATCTATCTATCTATCTATCTATCTATCTATCTATATCTATGTATGTATGTATCTATATCTATTTCTATACAAGACTAACATAGCTACATCTATAATAGTCATTATATTTTTATTTATTTATTTTATTTTTACTGTCCTAGATTGTTTATTAGGTAAGAATTTTACAAACATTTCTTATATTAGTGGTTAACGGTGGAGCTGAAGAGTATTGCGCCTTCTCCAAGCTGCACGGCAAGAACCACCAATAGTGTGGTGGAACTTGTGGCCCTTCCCAGGGCCACGGCTCTTGTGGCCTGCAGATGTCAGCCCTCACATCTCCCTGTGCTTGTAGACTGGTTTGGTGATCTATTGGGTTTCAGGATTTTGTGTGATAGCTTTATGGAAAGGATCAATGAGTATAATCTCAAAGAATTTATACGTGGAATCTTCACCAACCCAGTAAGAATTCAGGACTGTCAGAGCCCCATCATGGTGTCCAGCTTACTCTTCAACAACACACAGACCCAATATATGACATAACATTGCTTGGCCTTGTATCCCAGCAGTGCACCCTGAGAAGGAAGCGCATTACATCTGACTGCTTCTTCCTTCATAGGTTCTGGATGTACCTGTAAGTGCCCATCTTAGTTTACCTATGGCTGTGGCCAGATGGAAAGCTATATTTTTAAATTAAAGTAACTTCTTCCCTAACTGGTTTGGCTCAGTGGATAGAGCTTCAGCCTGTGGACTGAAGGGTCCCAGGTTAGATTCCGGTCAGGCTCAATACCTGGCCTTGACTTGTGGGAGGCAACCAATTGATGTTTCTCTCTCATGATTCTCTCTTTCTGTCTCTCTCCCTTCCTTCCACCATCTCTAAAAATCAATGGAAAAATATCCTCAGGTGAGGATTAACAACAACAATAACAACAACAAATTAGAAAAAGTAAATAAATTAAAGTAACTCCCAATGATACTTTGGTTTTATTGTTGACTTATTATTTGTATCTTTCCTCACTCCACAAGAATAAAGTGGCTAAAATATATTACCCAGTAATATATGACAATAAAGGAGAAAATTGGAAAAAAGAGAAAAATAAATTAAGAAGATAAAATCAAGGTAATGCTTTACCCAAATATATACCTAGATACTTGGTCATAAGTGTGCTACAAACTGAGTACAACATTTCTAACAATTGATTTAAAAGTTATAGAACTTACTGAGTTCCTAAGGTAAGAAATAGGTGATAGGATCTGAATTTTAATTCCAACCACACTGAGATTCCAAAGAACATTCAACATGGGGATGTGTGTGGTCAATTTGAACAGTGGTTGGAACATCCTCTTAAGACAGAGTGCTTATTTCCTGATGACTCCTGGGCCTTTCAAGGATGTCTGAGCACATTTCCGCTCATTGTCTTTATCAAGATCACTGGAGTTGCAGGAGAAGGACATGACCCCAGTCAGAGGCCCTGAGCGAAGGCAGAGGGAGTCTAGATGCTTCCTCGAAGGTCATTTCCTGGGTGATTTGTGGTTTCTGCTTCTGGTTGTCATCTTTATTACTATGGGAAGCTTTACTGAGAGGTCATCCAATGCCTTAGAATATGGCTCTTCATCCTTTATGTCTTTTTGTTTTTATTATTCCTCAAGTTGCAGATATTTCTTGATCTGAATTACTTACTGGTAGTAAGAACAATATAAAAATGATAGTATGGACAGCATTTTGCAATTAATATTCATTTGTTATTATAACCCAGAGCAGGAGGGAAGGGGCAGAGTTATACTCCCCATTTTGTACATGGGGAGATAGAGGTCAAATAAGTAATAACTAGTGAAGACGGTTATAGAACCTAGGCCTGCCGACCTTAGGTGCTGTGCTCTTTTCTGTCACTCTAACCACTGAGCCAAAATGGCCAGGGATTCTTTTCACTAAGGTCTGATGCATGTGTTGTTCAGTATCCATTTCCGACTCAGTGCAATAGAGATCCATTGAGTGCTGGCTATACAGAAGATTCTGGGACTATAAAATAATAATGCTAAATCTTCACATTTATAATTTGGTGGGATTGGAGGTGGGGACTGGATAATAGCACCTACTTTATTACTTTAATGCCTCATTTCTAACCTTAATAGAATTGAAATTAGCCTTGATTTTAGATTTTGCTTGTCTTGCACCCCTTTCTTTCAGTATTGCATATCTTGTGACTATCTATTCATTTATCTGAGACCAAGTCAAATCACAAAAGAAGTTCTGAGAAGAAGGTTCTGATGACAAATGACTTTGTCTCTTTCCCTTTAACCTTGATTCAAAGTGAGGGGCAAGTGGCAGTTGAGACTTTAGTGGCTCTTAAACCTGAAGAATAAAGGAATTATTTATTAATATTTCAATAAGCTTGGTGATCTATTGAGAAAACTCTGAGCTCTGTTTTTCACTGCTGCCAGTTCATCATGAAAGAGCAGAATGAATGCTCGCCCTCTGCAGCATAAACTGCTGGTTGTCCTCTCTGTATCCAATCTGGCCATATGGGATAAAGGCTACATTTTCCAGCTTCTTGCATAATGAGTCTGACTGTATGACTATGTACTGGCCAATGAGATGCAATGAAAGATTATGGCAGCTCTGGGGAATCTTAAAAGACATCTGACATGCACCATTTACCCTCTCCCACATGGTTAAATATGGGCAGTCACCTTAGGTCATGGATGGCATGCCATCGCTGGTGAAGCATTAGGGTAGAAGCCTTCATATCTATGGGGACTATCTCAGAACTTCTTTTAAGGGAGGTAAAATAAAATTTTGTCTTTTTAAGGTCATTGTTGTTTGGGTTTATGTCACAATCCTAGCTGAACCGCCCCCCCCCCCACCCGTCACTCCACCACTATAGGAATGTCCCAAAGCCTGAATTTTATTTCTTCCCTGAAAACAACAGACCAGGTTTTCCTGTGTTCCTAAGGCCTGGGGTCTATCCATCTATAAGGACAAACCACGAAACAACATTATGAGAGATAGATGAGAAGGGGAAGGATTTAAGGTAAAATGAAAGGAATTCTGGGGTATTAGATGGATACTTGAGGGCTGGAAAATAAACTGGGATTTATAGTTTCATTTAGTAGTGGAGATCTGATCTCACCGACAAGCAATGCCTTTGTGGATGCAGGAATCCGCCATGGAGATGGTTGTGTGGGTGCCCATGTAGATGGGGCACTAGATGCTCAAGTCTTGGGAGCTTTAGTGAGGTTCCCCATGGCTGAACATGAGATGGAGAGAGATCTATGGGTGGAGCCATTTTCTTTAACATAGATTAAAAACATGGGTGACCAAAATAGAAGAGTAGCCCCTTGTCCCATTTTTCTGAAGCTCATGGTTCTGTATTTCTTGTTTGAAAGAGTGGAAGGGAGAGGTAATCCAAGAAGATGACTTTTATTGGATTTCTCAAAAACTTGTTTTTGGGGATTATTGAGCCAGATTTGATTCATTTTGGAACACAAAGAAATATTATGTTTCTTACCCCTCATGGGGTAGTTCATACCATTATGAATGGATGGAATGTTCACGATTTCCTTTTCATTTTCACTCAAAGCCCAAAAGGTATTCCTCCACTGAAAATGTATATCTTGTTTCAGCATGCCAACTGCCAAAGCATTTAAACTTTTATAGCAGGATAGTAATTAATTAATACATTTAATAAATAAGTTGAACTTATACTTTGTGCCAGGAACTGTTGCAGGCTACTGGGATTAGTCAGAGAGCAAAGACAAATCCTTGTGCTCATTGATGCTTACCTTCTAGCTGGTGGACAGACAATAAACACAATCCATTAATAAGTATAATATACTAGAGAGTGATTTAGTAGGAGTCTCAGCATGAAGGGACACAACATACTTTTGTTTCATGGCTACATTAAACATAGAGAGAGGCGAATCTGTCTGTACTTGTGACAATGTACCAAATGAGAGAGTGCAATCCAGGGCCTTTTAAGAGAATGGCCCTTTGTAAGCTTACATAGAGAATTCCTGCAATTGTCTAAAACAGTACCCATAGGTATTACTGAAAACTGTGCCAAAAGTAGCAGATTTGAGGAGCGGATATCTGATCCTAAACATTTAGCAGCTTATAAACAGAGCAGCACACTGACAAAAGGTAAAGACATTAAAATAGCAACATGTGAATGAATTTTTTACTTTCCTGAGGCTAAGGACCATGGTGAACGTGGGGTTGGTGACAGTCTCCAAGGAGAGAGATTCATTTCTGTTGGCCTTTGAAATTTTTCCTGTTGCAGAACACTTCCTGAAATGTGTGCAGACTGAGGACACTTTCCGCTGGTAGGCTGAGAGGGATTATCTGTGTATTGGCTTTAATGTAGGTCAGTGACTGTTCAGAGGGAGGATGACTTGGCAGCTCCTGTGGAGATGGATCGGTGGATTTGGAGTGTTGGTGTCAGCAGGTGGCTCTGAGGGGAGGGGCCTGAGGAGTAGACAATTAGGTGTTATAATAAAACATAAAATCACCAAAAAGTGTTAAGATGTAGGGCAAGGTTTAGGGTCCCTGGCCATTTTGGATAATGGAAAATAGGAAATTAGGGCTGAAAAAGGGGAGATCTGGGAAGCCATTATTTAATATGTCCAGAGGTGAACAGGGCCAAGTCAGGGAGAGTGTTCAAGGAATTTGTGGAGCAAGAAAGGCTAGAAATGAGGATCTCCCATTGGTTGGGAGGAGGTGACTCTGGGTTAAGGCGTTTTGCCTTGGGACTAAGAGCTGAGTTTGAGGACTAACAATATGTAGGAGAGTCTAAGGTTTACAGGCTGACTCTGCACATTGCCATAAAAGGGCATTTTAGTCTATGCCTGGACAGTAAAAAAAATTAGCTGCTAAAGCATGTGACATGTTCGTCTGTGGCACTGCTGTTCTAAAGAGAGGTGTTGAGTTTACCCTGGATGTGGGTATCTCCGGATATAAATGATCTGACATAGACTGATTGCACAGAGTAGGCGTTCAAAATGTTTCCAGAATTTTGGATTCAACGTAGCCATTGACTCAAAGCTACAGCAAACAGCTCCCTCATTTTTTGGTTATTTTGTCTTCCCCTGAGAAATCAGGATGTTTTCTCTTGGCATAATATATGCAAAATTCAATTAGAACCTACAGATTTTGTTTTTGTCACATTGTGTGTATGTATGTGTGTTTGTATAACTATACTAGAGGCCCGGTGCATGAAACTTGTGCCTGGAGGGGTCCCTCAGCCTGGCCTGCGCCCTCTCGCAATCTGGGACTCCTCGGGGGATGTTGGGCCTAAACTGGCAGTCGGACATCCCTCTCGCAATCTGGGACGCTGCATGTACCAGTGACAATACTTTTCATACAGGTGAAAGGCATCTTGCTGTTGTATGGGCAGCTACATTTTTTTGCCCTGATTATAAAAAGTAGTACATAACATAATCCTTCTGAGGCAGTAATACCATTTTCCCCATCTTATGGGTGGAAAAACTGAAGCAGAGAGAAGTTAAGTAATTGGCTTTGTCACACAGTTGTAAGTGTCAGAATCGGGGCTGACCACAAAATGTGCAAGCCAGAGTCCATGCATGTCATCACTGCATCATCCTTTTTTTCAGTGTTAGAGTAGCCTTGCCAGGTTTTAATGTTTAAACCTAAGAGACTGTTCTCAATATATAGGGTAGGGTCCCTAGGCCTGACTGGTGATCAGGACTGATCATTAGGGTGACTGGCGGGGCAATTGGGGGGCCCCCTCTGGCACCCACCTTGCGTGAAGGGCTGGCACCGCCTGCTGTCGCCACTGGTCACTTCCCTCTGCTTGCTGGCACCCACCTTGGCTGGCCTGGTGCCGCCCGCTCACTGGTCCCACCCCCTGCTGACTGGTCATTTCATAGGCCATTCCGCCGTTAGGTTGATTTGCATATTAGGGTTTTATATAGATAGATACTATATAGTGTGTGCATATACATACTTATATGCAGCAATTATAACTGTAACTATGCTATATAATGAAAGTGTAATATGTAAATTGAGCAAACGATGGAACGACTGGTCACTATGACGCACACTGACCACCAGGGTGCAGATGCTCAATGCAGGAGATGCCCCCTGGTGGTCAGTGCACTCCCACAGGAGGAGCGCTGCTCAGCCAGAAGCCAGGCTCACAGCTGGTGAGCACAGTGGCAGTGGTGGCAGCCTCTCCAACCTCCATAGCAGCACTAAGGATGTCCGACTGCTGGCTTAGGCCCACTCCCTGGGGGAATTGGGCCTAAGCCAGGAAGCAGATACCCCCCAAGGGGTCCTGGACTGCAAGAGGGCACAGGCCAGGCTGAGGGACCCCCCACTCCCTATGCACGGATCTCATGCACCAGACCTCTAGTACATATATAACAAGACAAGATACATATATGTCTATATATAACTATATATCCTATATAATCCTATATAATAAAAGTCTAATATGCCCAGTGTCTGGTCGTCCAGTTGTCTGTTCAACCAATCAAAGCATAATATGTTAATGATATGCTAAGGCCTCTCAACTGCTCTCTATGATGTGCACTGACCACCAGGGGGCAGACAGTCGACTGGTTGACCAGTCACTATGACATAAACTGACCACCAGGGGGCAGGCGCTCCGACCTGTAGGTTAGCTTGCTGTTGGGGTCTGGCCAATCGGGACTGAGTCAGATGGGCCAGACATGCCCTTGAGCCCTTCTGTGGGACTGAGTCAGATGGGCCGGACATGCCCTTGAGCCCTCCCTCCCCAGGTGGCCAACCTCCTGCGTCCCTCCCTGGCTCCGATCATGAACCAGTGGGGTCCCTCGGCCTGGCATGCACCTTCTCGCAATCTGGGACCCCTCGGGGTATGTCAGAGAGCCAGTTTCAGCCCGATCACACAGGCCAGGCTGAGGAATCCTACTGGTGCATGAATTCGTGCACCGGGCATCTAGTAAAAATATATAGTGTTTCATAACCTCAAAACATTTCATGTGCTTTTATTTTTATTGTTATTTTATATATACTAGAGGCCTGGTGCACAAAATTTGTGCACTCAGGGGGGTCCCTCAGCCCAGATTGCGAGAGGGCGCAGGCCAGGCCAAGGGACCCCACTGGTGCACAATCGAGGCCAGGGAGGGACATGGGAGGTTGGCCAGCTGGAGCGGGACCGCGGGAAGGCTCCAGGACGTGTCTGGCCTGTCTCACTCAGTTTTGATCTGCTGGACCCCAGCAGCAAGCTAACCTACCGGTCGGAGCACCTGCCCCCTGGTGGTCAATGCACGTCATAGCGACTGGTCGACTGGTCAACTGTCTGCCCCCTGGTGGTCAGTGCACATCATAGCAAGCAGTTGAGAGGCCTTAGCATATCATTAGCATATTATGCTTTGATTGGTTGAACGGCCAACTGGATGACAGTACACTTAGCATATTAGGCTTTTATTATATAGGATATTTTAATCTTTATTGTTGAGATTATTACAGATGTCCCTTTTTTTTTTTGCTCACCATACCCCCTCTCCACCTTGTTCCCGCCCTGCCCCAAGCCTTGGCCACCCTATTATCTGTGTCCATAGGTAATGCATATATACATATAAGATTAGTTTAATCTCTTCCTGCCTCTCCACTCACCTTCCCTCTGAGAATCATCAGTCTGTTCCATTTCCATGCCCCTGATTCTATTTTATTCACCAGTTTATTCTGTTCATTACATTTCTTATTCCTTTGATTTTTAGATTCAATTGTTGATAGATATGTATTTGTTGCCATTTTGTTCATATTTTGATCTTTTTCTTCTTCCTCATCTTAAAGAATGACCTTCAATATTTCATATAATACTGCTTTAGTGGTGATGAATTCCTTTAGCTTTTTCTTGTCTGTGAAGCTCTTTATCTGACCTTCAATTCTAAATGATAGCTTTGTTGGGTAGAGTAATCTTGGTTGTAGGTCTGTGCTATTCATCACTTTTACTTTTTCTTGCCAATCCCTCTGGCCAGCATAATTTCTTTTGAGAAATCAGCTAACAGTTGTATGGGCACTCCCTTGTAGGTAACAAACTGCTTTTCTCTTGCTGCTTTTAAGATTCTCTCTTTGTCTTTAGCCCTTGGCATTTAAATTATGATGTGTCTTGCTGTGGTCCTCTTTCAGTTCCTTTTGTTTGGAGTTCTCTGTGCTTCCTGGACTTCTAACTCTATTTCCTTCACCAGCTGGGGGAAGTTTTCTGTCATTATTTCTTCAAATTGGTTTTCAATATCTCACTCTCTCTCTTCTTCTGGCACCCCCATAATGTGAATGTTGGAATGCTTGAAGTTGTCCCAGAGGCTCCTTACACTATCTTCATATTTTTGGATTCTTTTTTCTTTTTGCTCTTCTGGTTGGGTGTTTTTTGCTTCCTCATATTTCAAATCATTGATTTGATTCTTGGGATCCTCTAATCTACTGTTGAATCCTGTATATTGTTCTTTATTTCAGTCACTGTATGCTTAATTTCTGACTGGCCCTTTTCCATTTTTTGGCATTCTCACTAAGTCCTGTGGAGGTTTCTAGAAGATTCTTGAGTAACCTTATAACCATGGTTTTGAACTCTATATCCAGTAGTTTGCTTTCTTTCATTTCTTTCATTTGTGACATGTTTCTTTGTCTCTGCATTTTGGCTGCTTCCCTGTGTTTGTTTCTATGTATTAGGTAGAGCTGCTATGTCTCCTTGAGTTGGTAGAGTGGCCTTGTGTAGTAGGTGTTAGAAGGCTCAATGGCTCAGCCTCCCCAGTCACGTGAGCTGGGAATTCTAGGTGCACCCATTGTGGGCTGTGTGCACAGTCTTGTTGTAGTTGCAACTTGATTGCTATTGGTGTCACTTGGAGGAATTGACCTCCAGGCAATTGTCTGTGAGAACCAGCTGCCACTACAGTGGGAAAACTGTTGTGCAGGAGGTACCCTTATGGAGCAGGACTTTCTTTAGTGGGGCTTTGGTGCTCACTGAGTCTGCCCCTTGAGTGTGTTGCTTATGGATGTATAGAGTTGTAATCTGTTATGATCTGATGCTAACCACTGGGTACACTAGCTCTTGGGTCTCCAGGGAGGTGTAAAGTCAACCAATGCCTGGTGCCACCCAGCAGGAGCTACAGAGAGATCTGAAGATTCCTTCTCTATGTATCAGGTTTGGAAGTGCCCAGACGAGGCCCAGCTGTGAAGCAAGGCAGACTGGTGCTGGTGTCGGGTCTTGAACATTTTATTGATAGGTTTGGGGTTCCTTGACCAAGCTGAAGCATGTTTGAGAGATTTTAGCCTGAATAAGGACAGGCCATTCATATGCAAAAGCTGCTGCACACAGGTTGGGTCGGGTTGTAAATTAGATGAGGCAGGGTCTCAGGGAATTCTCAGGGTGGAGCAAACATAAATGGCTGCCAGTCAGCCCTGTGACTGGGGAGGTCCCAGCACAGGAACAATGACTCCTGCAAGCACCTCCATCTGGGAGAAAGCCAGCCCCGAGTTTCTGCTTCAATGCCAGACAATCCAATTCCTCCTCATATGTGCCAGTTTTCCCCAGAGCCTTGCCCTGGTGGTAGAGCTCAGAGGAAGCAGAACCTTATAAGTTCAGTTTGTGTGTGGCCTTTTAAGAGGAACAATTGGGTCTCCAGCAGACTCTGTGTCATGACTCCCAATCCCTTCTAGTTTTTACAGCCCGTAGTTACAGGGACTTCTTTTCCCAGCTCTGGGACCCTGGGCTGGGGTCTGGTATGGGGCTGGGATCCCT
This sequence comes from Cnephaeus nilssonii, assembly GCF_951640355.1. Classification (NCBI taxonomy): domain Eukaryota; kingdom Metazoa; phylum Chordata; class Mammalia; order Chiroptera; family Vespertilionidae; genus Cnephaeus; species Cnephaeus nilssonii. Next base: position 45,099,377 of record NC_137073.1, read on the forward strand.
TGCTCCTCTGGGAAGCTACTGCAGAGAATATCTCCCTCCTGACTAAAAAAGTGGCACATGTGGGTGGCCTGTTCCCTGCCTTTTCACCTCCTACCAGTCTCAGTGTGTTTTCTTCTCTAGTTGTAGGACTTCCATTCACCAGCTTTCCGGTGGTTCTGGATGATGGTTGTTCTGTATTCCAGCTGTAATTTTGATGTTGTGGGAGGCAGCAAGTACAGGCATTTGCCTACATCAACATCTTGGTTCTCATTTCATGTGCCTTTTTAAAATATATATATTTTTTTATTTATTTCAAAGAGGAAGGGAGAGGGGAAGAGAGATAGAAATATCATTTATGGGAGAGAATCACCAATTGGCTGCCTCCTGCATGCCCCACACTGGGGATCATGTGCACGCAATCCGGGCATGTGCCCTGGCCAGGAATCGAACCTGGGACCCTTTAGTCTGCAGGCTGATGCTCTATCCACTGAGCAACACTGGCCAGTCTCATGTGCTTTTAAAAGATTCATTTTACCCTTTAGAAAAGCTAAACTCACAATCATGATATGCTATCACTAAGTGGCAGATGCCTGGTGTTTGATACTCTGGATTTACTTTTTCCCAATTCAGATGAGGCTTTCTGTTAAAGCTGTAGCAGTAGCTTCCCTTCTTTCTCTCTTTTACTTAGTAAATACATTTATATATAGAACTAGAGGCCCAGTGCATGAAAATTCATGCACTGGATGGGGGCGTCCCTCAGCCCGGCCTGCCCCCTCTCACAGACTGGGAGCCCCCAGGGGCTGGAGGCGATCAGGGGAAGGCGATGCCCCATCACACCTCTGCTGCTGCCACTGCCAGCAGTGAAAGCCTCAGCCGGCCCTGGTTACCTGAGCCTCGGGAAGCCCTGGGTGGCTGGGCAGCCGCCATCCGAGGCTTGCCTGCACCTTGGTCCAGCCCTGAATGGCTAGGGGGCTGAGGGGACTGGGTGCCACCATCTTTGAGGTGTGGCAGTCAATTAGCATATTCCCTCCTTATTGGCTGTGGGCACTGCCATCTTTTAGGGCAGGGCAGTCAATTAGCATATTCCCTCCTTCTTGGCTGTGGATGCTGCCATCTTTGAGATAGCATGAGGGTCAATTAGCATATTCCCTCTTTATTAAATAGGATATGCACACATAAATACATATAGATATACATATGTACTCTCACATATACACACATACATATTTACTTATATACCTTTAAAAAAACAGTTGAACATAGGAAACATTGAAAAAAATAGCCTCAATATAGTTTTAATACAGTAGAGCATTTTTCTCTAGAGTAATACTTTAGAGCATTTTTCTGATGAAATAATTTGGTGTATTTTTCACTAATGTTTTATCTGTAACCACTATTTCCTAATTTTAATATATTTCATACCCAGACTAGATTACCAAACTTGATTTAAAGCTCACTTTATTTCTCTTCCTTGGGTGATTTCATGACGCTGGGACCTCAAGTTCTTGGATTGAAGCTTTGCTACATCTCTGCAGCTGTCTAAACTACTCCAGAGAGAGAAGTTTGAGTCCTCCCAAGCTCATCAGAGACATTATTTAGCCTTTCTCACACCCCAGCTCTCAGAGCACCCACTTCCATATGCAGTAGCCTAAAGGGAAGAAAGTGCTGTAATAGAGGGTCATTCTATTGAGAGGATAAATGCCCTCCTGACTAGCTCTTCTTCAGTTCTCAATGTTTTTCTTGCCATTTTTCTCTTGATAAGTGTGAGAGCAGTTAATCAATCATAGTGTACTGGCAAGGAGTCAGGTGATTTTAATGGCTATCCAACTTTGCTATGAGTTAACTGTGTCACTTGGGCAAATCATGGGTTCCCTGACTCTCCAGTTCTTTTATTATTATTATTTTCTGCAAAAAGCTGTATTGTTTTCATTTGGTCCAATGCATGGGAGAGGCTCCAGGGTGGTTAAAAGGATGCCTAGGTTTTCAGGGAGAGGCTGCAAAAGCCAGACACCAGGCGAATGCAGAGGGGCCTCTTAAAAGGCTCTGGACTCCAAAGGCTCCTCGTCGTGCTTGAGGATGAGCCTTTCCAGGAGATAGTCATCCAGCCCTGCCTGGGGGTTGGACAGGCTGCAGAGGTGAGTCAGGTGTGACCCATCTTCTTAATGAGTTTCACCTCCTCATCCAGGCTGTGGTTTTCCAGGAAGTCACAGAGCTGAGGGTCTGCAGAGGTAGAACTTAAGGGCATGCAGATCCAAAAGGGCCTGGTTCGGATTCCTCTCCAAGGCCATGGCAGCTTCTGTGAGTTTTGCCCCACTCACCTTGGGAAAGTGTCAGCGCGTCCTAGAAGAGAATGTGGCCAGTGCGCTGGTTTTGTATCGTTCAGAGACACTCAACACCCTTGCACTTCTCAACTAACTGGAGGAAGAAGTGGCCCACACCCTCCAGAGCCACATGTTGAAATAAAGCTCAGAGAGAGGAGGCCCACAGAGGCAGGTTACCTGATGGCAGCCTCCACCGAGCTAAGGTAAAACAAACAAACAACACACACACACACCCCTGGTGTTGGCTGGTCTTGGGAGGCTGAGGATGGCTAAGGTGGTTCTGAAGGTGGTGACTGGAAAAGAGGTTGGAGGGTGGTCGGAGGTGGGAAGAAGGGGTGTCCCTGGGTCTGTTCCGTTCAAACACTGTTGAAGCAAGAGACAGATATGGGGGACTGCAAAGGGGACTGCCTAATTCTCCAGTTCTTCATCTATAAAATGCGATAATGGGATATTTTGGTCTTAAATTTCCTTAAAATTCTAGTACAAATCCATTCCTGACAAACTTCTTGTCATGTTGATCTTATATACAGGGCAGGGCAAAAGTAGGTTTACAGTTGTGAGTACACGAAACATGGAGTTTAATAAAGCTATTTTAATAATCTTAACCTGCATGTATTTTCCCATACAAACAACTGTAAACCTACTTTTGCTCCACCCTGTATATGTAGTGATTCCCCCCAACTCATTGTTGACTTCAGTCATTACCTTGATGTATAATATTTTCTTCATAAAAATAAAAATTCCAATATTCTGGCATATAACCAAAGCTTTCTGAACAAATTTAAACAAAAGATTCAGCCAAGTTATATTATATTAAGCTCTAGATTCTTCTACTGAAGTGTCTTTATCAGATGTTTGTTGAAAAGTTGTCATTGCCCATTAATGTATTACTAGTGTTGAGAATTTGTTCACCGACATTCCCTATAATGTTATAAACTACCCTTCGAAATGAAAAATGTTAAGTCATATGACTGGTAACTGAATGATTATGTTAGTAAATGCGAATGTGATATTCCAAAAAGGCAGGCTAGTTGGACAGAATTATAAAAGCCCTGAGAGTTTCCAGCTGGAGTGGAGCTGAGGACATGGGAGTGAGGAAGGCTCCTGGGGAGAATGGGCTGAGGCATCTTAACATCTAAAGGATTGGCAGCAGGAGAGCAGCTCTCAAAGGAGACTGAGAAGAAATGAGAGGCAGGAGACAGAGCAGAGGGAACCTCCATTCAGTCAGAGAAGCTAGGAGGGAGAAACCTTCAAAAAACAGGAAGTGGTCAATAGTGTAAAATGTTATAAGGAGGCAAAATATAATAAGGATTTGAAAAGGATCTTTTGCTAGGAAGAAGTCCACTCAAGTGACAGTAATTGGGGTTTATTTTAAGGGTACTTTATGGAGTTTCAAATAAATCCAAGAATAAAATCCATACACAACTGGACAACAAAAGGACTGGCTGCTGAGATCTGAAAGGCCACCTGGAGCCAAAGCTATACCCTCGTCCCTTTCCCAGTGGTCATCTCTGAGCAGCTGCTTAGTTATCTATTCCCAGTCAACACCTTTCTCTGTGGTTTCTTATACTAGCATATGGCCACAGTGACCTCCTAGATCCATTGCCTCCTCACCAACTGCCAACTTTTCTTTGATCTTAGTTCAAATTCATGTCAAGCTCTTCTTTTTGAGCCTGTACACACAAATCACAAATTTTTGGCCATTCTATGGGTTGACTGCCTTTAGATCAGATATCTTCTGTTTAATCAGTTGTGACTGGTCTGGGGAGTTGCCTGGGTGAATCTCATGGTAGAGAGAATATCCAGGTCTACTTGACAGAGTCTGTGGGCTGTGGCACAGCAGGTTCAATTAGAAGGGGTGTGGATTGGCTACTTTAAGTCAGAAGAAGTTTGTGCAGTAGAATAAATTGACCAGCACATCCAGCACAGGATCTATTTAATTGAGCTACTGAATTGCATGTATCATTTTGGGAAGAATGCTTTCAGTAGAATGGGAGGTATATAAATGAACACAACATGTAGATTATTTCAGGCAGGAAATAATGGAAGCTAAAGAAGTATAAAAACTTGATAAAGGACATTTAAAAAAATTGAAAATATAGGAATACTGTTAGAATTTTTTTTCCTGAATGGAATGAAGGAAAGGCTGAAAATAGAGAAAGAGAGAGAGGGTGATCAATGGAACAGGTTTACTGAGAGAGAGCAAAGGGAAGGATACATCTAAAATGGCAGGAGTGATAGCATATTTTGTGATGTAGGAGGAAAGATGTTTCAGTAAGAATTGACTAGGATATGCTTCAATAACAAACAACTCTAAAATCTTAGTCTCTTTAAAAAAGAACTTAATTCTCACACTACCACATTTCTACTTTTCTTTGGTCATCACGGTAACTTTGATGGAGCTCAGATATTGCTGGTTTTGTATGCTGAGGGGAAGAGATCTCTGGCAGGTCTCCTATTTGCAATTAAATGCTCTGACCCCAGAGAAACACATGTCATGTCTCCATAGGAATTATTGGTAAGAACTCATTAACCACTCTCCAATTACTAGGGGATCAGAGAGATTGAGAGTAAAAAATGCTAGAAAGGTGGATAGTTGGGGTATTTGGTGAACAACTCAATGACTACAACAAATAAAGAAAATGATGAGAGTGAATGTCAGGGACTCTGTGATTATTTCTGAGAAATTGAGAGAGTCTTGTAAAGCAGAGAGTGAGCTGCACATTAATGGGGAGGAATGAGTTGGTAAAGGTTTAAAATAGTTGCTTTTCATCGGTCTGCATTGCCAACCTCAGTGTATTGGTTCTTTCACAGACTTGTTACCTCATGTGTGCAGGATGGCTCCAGGCAGCACATCCTCACACAAAAACAGGAATGGAAGACAGGGGCAAGAGGTCTTTGTCCTTGCTTTTTTCCTGTATCACAGAAGAAAAAATACTTTCTTTATATCTGTTTGATCAGAAGTACCTGCTCATTTGTAGGCCAATCACTGGTCACTGATTAATTTCAGATGGATCATTGCTCATCCCATGGGACTGGACACAGCTGCCTGAACTACACTAGGGTTCTGTTATTACGGAGGACAGGAGAAATTGCTATTGGAGAATAGTGACTGCTACAAATAGGGACTGCACTTCTCAATGAATAATAAGACCACATGCTCAGGATGCAAAATTATTATCATTGCTTATTCAGGTTTTTAAAAAATGTATAGATACAGGCTTTGAGCCAGCTAAGAAATTTTCACCAAGGTGATAGCATTGTAATACCGTGTCAGAACATTGGTTTAGTACCCCTAGATACCTAATTTTTCCTGGTTATACATGTTGGTTGGAATAACTTTGCTGACTGATCTATGTGCATCGTTTTTTCTCCTGTCAGGTTGCTCTTAGTTGAAATGGCTACCACGAGTATGGTAAAAGGTCTGTGTCACTGTGGAACTAGAAATACCAAAATAGTAAATGTTCACTAGTCTATTGTTTTAAAAACTTAAATATATAAACTTATTTCCTTGCTTAATTTTTTCACAGGGATGCTATATGAAATGAAGACATATGCCCCAAATTCAGGTCTTGTATTAGGTATGGTTGACACTTGAACAATGGAGGGGGTGGAGTGCTGACCCTTGAGCAGTCAAATATCCACATATAATTTTTGACTTCCCAAAATGTAAGTTGTCCCTTGGTATCCCTGGGGAATTGGTTCTAGGACCCTGTGTGGATACCAAAAAGATGGATGCTAAGTCCAGGAAGACAGATTTCTTGTAATATGATTTGCCTGCTTCTCCCTCCCTTTCACCACCCCCTCCCCCCCGGATCTTTCATTCAGCTCTGGCCTTACACATAGGCTCTATTTGCTGGTTACCTACCTGGTGTAATTTGACAAATACTAACTGAGGTTACTAGATTCTCTGCTGATCACTAGGATCTACAATTCCATCATTGAAGATGTACACCTGTCTTCGTCAGTTGGGGCTACTATAACAAGTGACCTTAGACTGGGTGGCTTATGAATAACAGAAATTTATTTCACACAGTTCTGGAGGCTGAGAAGCCCAACATCAATGTGCCAGCAGATTTGGTGTCTGGTGAGAACCTGCTTCCTGGCTCATCGATGCTGTCTTCCTACTGTGTGCTCATGGGGCAGAAGGCACAACTCTGGTCTCTTCAGTTCATTATAAGGGGCTCCTCTCTCATGATCTGATCACCCCAAGGCCTTAACTCCTAATATCATCACCTCGGGCACTAGACTTCAACATATGAATTGGGGGTGGGGCTTAAACATTCAGTCCATACAACTTCCTTGGCATTGCTTTCTATTCTTATGCTAACTCCACAGCCTCTCCAATGGGTAACACATTTGCCTGAAAAGTATGTGGGTTTCATTGTGCCTGCTTCCATTAGCTGTGATAATCTATGGTATTAGCCTCCAGTGGCTTAGGTGAGTGAGAGTTGTGGGTTGTTGCAGTGCTGGCTCTGCCCCCTGGCCTATTTGCTGTGCACAGTCCGCCCCTAGATTGTCAGCAGAAACCTCAGTGGGCCATAGGAAGCACAGTGAGTCTTCTTCACGCACCCTCTCCATCTGCTCCCCTTTCCACCCTCACATAAATGTTTAGTTGACCCTCCTGCCATTCTCCCTCCAAAAATCAACCATCCTTTTGAGAAAATGATGTCTCAGAATTTTAGCACATTTCAATTTAAATGACATGGTTAAGAGAGGTAAACATATGTGAAAGTTTGTTTTAACGTGTGCAAAAACTGTTTATGTGAAAAATTATTTGTCAATCAAATTTTTGGAAATGAAAATATGTTTTAAATGTTCCAAGGGACATTTTTTACCTGAAGGAACCCAGCACTGAGACTTCTAGAAAGTAAAGATTCCCTTTTCAGGGATACAAATAATCAGAAATTGTTCTGTGAGTTTGGAGTTTAAAGACAGTCTCTCTCTCTTTCTAATCTATGCAGGTGTTATTCTGTTGTGTAGAAATAGGGATTGTATACTTATTACAATGTTGGGGTTATTTTCAAATTGTGAGGCAATAGTTCCCAGTATAAACCCGAGTTAATTCTCAAAATTGATCAATAAATCTGTGTCTGTCTCTGTCTCTCTCTTTCACACACACACACACACACACACACACACACACACACACACACACCCCACATATATACTTATAAATGACACTGCAATTGAAGCAGGGAAAGGAGGGACTGTGTAATTAATTCTGAGTATTGAAGGAGACTAAGAAACTTGAGGAATGTTGATGAGTGAAAGTTGTGATTGGCAAAATGATTTGCAGACCTTGATTGGAATTTTCTCTGGGGACTGTTTGTCTCTCAGTTATAGCTAGTTTGATTTTTTTAAAATAAAATGTGAATTTGATTTTTAAATTATGATTTAAATCTCTCTTAGCACAGTTGGTACCCTCACTTTGTGATTGCTAACCTGTGCTTGTATGTAAGGGAATTTATTAGGAAGCAAAACTATCTTTTCTAACTATTCTTTCTGCTAGAATGCAGTGATATTACTATTAACAACAACAACAACTAACACATATGGGCAGATTCATTTAATTTCTGTCTAATCTGAAGTTTCCTTTCTTTCTTGACATTCATCTTCCTGTCTTTAATAACCTAATTGCTCAGACTGTTAAGCAACTGGGACAGAGAGGATCAGTTTATAATCCTGGTCCTGAGATGTCCTGCTGAATTTTCCTGGTCCTGATAGGAGGATCTTGGCAGGTGACTAGTGTTCATCTAAATTAAGTTAGTACCATGTTCTGGCTGAGCACAACTCCTCCCAACAAATAATTTGATTTGTCTCCTTTAAGTCCTGCAGATTGCAGAGACCAAGAACAATTCATATAAACCTAAACAGAGGGTATCAGTTGTATGACTGCTGTAAAGAACACAGGTACTGAAGAGTGAGAAGGATTCTCTCTGAAGTTGCTTTATGTCATCTTTGCTATCTGGTTTTCAGTTATTCAGGGGGACATAAAACCCAGAAACTAACAATAGTGTTTAGATTATTTTGGATTCCACTTGTGGCAACCCAGAGCTTCTGATAGATCTGAGAACAGGTAAAACATATTATGGGACTTCTATCTTTTATGCATTTTGCTAAGGATAGTGATAAATAATATTAATTATGTGAGAGACCATAGACTTCCTGAAATTCTCATTGTTCTTAAATAACCACAGAGAAAGGAGATTATTTGAAATAATTCTTTAATAAGATATTATCATGACCCCATTAAAACTGAAGAGATAACAATGGGCCCTAGCTAGTTAGCTCAGTGGTTAGAGCATCGGTTTATGGACTGAAGAGTCCCAGGTTTGATTCCAGTCAAGGTCACGTATCTCGGTTGCAGACTCAATCCCCAGCCCCTGTCAGGGCACATGCAGGAGGCAACCAATCGATGTATCTCTCTCACATAAGTGTTTCTCTCTCTGTCTCTACTCCCTTCCTTCCACTCTAAAAAATCAATGGAAAAAATACCCTCCAGTCAGGATCAGCAACAACAACAAAATGATAATAGAATATTATAAGCCAATGGGAAAGTAATAGATGAGGTCACTAACAGTATTGGGGAAATCAGTTAAAGTTAGTGTCCTCCTTCACGCCTCATATATTAAAATTAATCCCAGAAAGGTTAAAGAGTTTTGTGTAAAATATGAACACAAAACATACAGAAGAAAATATAGGTGACTATGCATCTTATTCCATAGCTTAAATAGCAAACACTTATTTCTCATAGTTCTGGGGAGACTGGGAAGTCCAAGGTCAAGACACTAGCAGATTTGGTGTCTGGTGAGAGTTCACCTCCTGGTCCATAACTATCTTCTCATTGTCCCCTCACATGGCAAAAGGAGGAAGGGAGCTCTCTGGAGTCTCTTTGTACAGGTGATAATCCCATGCTTTGCCCTCATGACCTAATTACCTTCCAAAGAATCCACCAGCTAATACCATCACAGAAGAAAAAAATAAAATGTATGGAGAAGGTCAGAAAGAAGCAGAAAGAACCTCTGGGTGACTCTGTGTGGGCTAGTTATGCAATTCTGAAGAAAGAGTATTAACTGGCCTGGCTAGTTTTTTGCACATTTAGCTGGCAATGTTCAAGCATAAATGTTCAGCTCTCTATTCAGAGAAAATGCCCATGGGTTTTACCTCACCTCAGCTTCTCTCAATCAGACCAAAAATACTAGGAAGGTATAGCTGACATTAGGATTTCAACTTATGAATATTTTGGGGACACAGACCTCAGACCTCAGACCATTGCACTATTAAACTAAAGGGAGGGGTTTCTAAGCATGAAGAAATGATGCAAGTAAAATAGTTCTACTTGACATTCATAGTTGAACTGTATCAGAACTGTGGGAGGATGTCCTCTGGCAAGGGTGAATTCTCCTTAGTTTCTGAGATGTGGATGAGCTGCTGCTGTTGTGGATATGATCCTCAGAGCCATTGCTGGAGGATCTAAATAGAGTGAATGTGCACGGCTTGGAATGTGAGCTGGGGAAAGTCATGGAAATAGCCTTGTACTGTGTTTTAAGTCTTTGAGCTTTTTGAAATCATACAGGGGTAGCAAATTATAGTTACTTCAGTACTCTTAATTTGCTACTGCTATGTCTCTCCTACTCTCCCTATTAGAATAACTTGTCACAATTCAACATTAATGAAATGATAGCAATGAAGAGTGAAAGCGGAAAGAGAGAGAAGAGGATAAAGGAAAGGAAGTATAAAGGGAAAGGAGAGAAGAGGTGGAAGAAATGAGATCCAATTCCTGTGCCAGTCTTGAAAAATACATTTTTTTCATGCCTTTGCAAGTTGGACAACCTGATATTTCAAATTACTCTCCATTATGGTGAGTATTTTCTTTTATCTCAAGGCTTCAAGCCAAAAGCTATACCTTCCTAGTATTTTTAGTCTGATTGAGAGGTAAAACCCATGGGCATTTTAAGCTGAGGTGAGGTAAAACCCATGGGCATTTTCTCTGAATAGAGAGCTGAACATTTATGCTTGAACATTGCCAGCTAAATGTGCAAAAATCTAGCCAGGCCAGTTAATGCTCTTTCTTCAGAATTGCATAACTAGCCCACACAGAGTCACTCAGAGGTTCTTTCTGCTTCTTTCTGACCCTCTTCATACATTTTATTTTTTTTCTTCTGTTAGCTGTTCACCTTCTGACACTAAAATACTGTGTTCTCTCATGAATACCTCTCCCTCATGGTAGTCTTTTTTTATTCCTTAAGCATGACTTGTTGTGACACTTCAAGACTGTAGGTCTTTAGTTATGACTTTGCTTTGATCCTGGGCCAACACTTTTCTTTTGAAAGGATCTTCTTGTATAAATACATTGAAACTGCTGAACGGGTCCTCCCACATTGACATGATGAAGACAGAGGGCTGCTCCTTCCAGAAACCAAGAGTACCAAGGAATCCTGATTGGTTTTCTGCCCAAAATATTGTTCTGGATGTTGAAGCACAGTGGCTCAAGTTCCCATTTTTATCTAGTTAGCCGAGACTGAACATGTCAAATGGGCAAGTTGTGTTGGGTAAATCTCATAAAAGGCAAAAAGCTAGAGACCAGCATGGGACCAAGGAATAGAAAATCAGGATGTAATTGATTATTCTTATTTTTGTGAGAGGAAAAAGTATGAATGTGTTGGCTGGGAAATTAAAAGCTCTTATACTTGGGAAAGTTCTCCAAGTAGGCAACTGACAAGAACACACCCAATATTTCACTCTCATGAAAATGAAATGTGAATTATAGTCATCCTTAGAGTTTGGGTTTTTTAAATTCCGGGGCTCACATTCTGGATATGTACTAGTTGACATGCTCCTTCCTCCAATCTCTTTTGCGATTTGGTATACTAATCTCTGCTTTCTAAGTCATCAGCTAGCATGTATTTTAAAAGATAAGAGTTTTAAAGAATGTAAGCATGTATTCATTGACCAAAACTATTCACATAGTTGCTAAGTGCCATCTTGTGATATTAGTTGGCATTACTGTTGTGTGATACATTGAAACTAATTTTTAAAAAGAGGAGTTAAAATAGATTTAAATAGTGGAGAATTTTGTCTGATGTTTGGTTTGTATAAATAGATTATACATTCATATTAGAAGTTAGAAAAAAGATACTGAGGTGTAAAAATGTTAGAAATACAAAGTTGAAACTGAGCCACAAACTATGCTAAATTTGAAGTTCAGGTTGTGTGGATGGTAGATAGGACAAGGACATTTAAAGGAACCCAGATATGCCCATGAATGAATGACTGTCATGTTGCTTATTAAAATGCATTTCCCCAACCAGAGCTGATGTTGTGGTTGGACTGGCCCTTGTGATTCTTATTATGATTGCAGAACTCACCTCAGAGGCAGCAACCATCATGGAACTTTTAAATATATTTTTATTGATTTTTTACAGAGAGGAAGAGAGAGGGATAGAGAGTTAGAAACATCGATGAGAGAGAAACATTGATCAGCTGCCTCTTGCACACCCCCCACTGGGGATGTGCCCGCAACCAAGGTACATGCCCTTGACCGGAATCGAACCTGGGACCCTTGAGTCCGCAGGCTGACGCTCTATCCACTGAGCCAAACCGGTTTCGGCCATCATGGAACTTTTAGAAAACAAGATTTATTACCCACGTTTTCTGCAGGATACATGGCAGGCTACACAGTGAGGTTCAAGTTGCCCAAAAGGAAGGGAACTTGGACCTAGAGCTCTGCCTTTATTTAGAGTTGAGGGTGATGTAACTAGGGTTTTGAGGATTCAGCCTTTCTTGGAAAATTTAAAACATAAGAGCAAAAATTAGGGAGTAGGAAGGAAGAAGTGGGGTCACTCAAGTGGTTAGTTATGTAGGTTAAACATGGCTTTCTAAAAGGGGAATGTCATGGGTGGGAGTGGCTTGGCCATATCTAGTTGGTTTGCTAGTAGCTGTGTCATACAGCCAGCACTATATTTATTCGAGATGAGTACCTTGGCAGTTAAAAGCTTAATATCAGGCACTTACACTACTTTTGAAGTAAGAAAGGACCTGAAGCAGGAAGAGAACCTAGCTCCCTTCCCCTACCCTCATGACTGGCTACTAAAATTCTCTGCCCTCCCCACAACGCTCACCTTTTTAAAAAAATTTTTGTTTTATATTAGAGTATATTTGGTTTGAAATTTCAAATAAAATTTCAAGTTAGAATTCATTTTTGAAATTAGAATATGCTAATTTGCAAGTCATTTCACAATAAGTGAGCATTTTAATGTTAGGTTGAACTTCAGCTATAAACCAGGGCTCAGGTGGATGATCAGAGTGAATAATCATATATGTTAATTTTTGGCATGACCTTTAGTGGGAGAGACGAGGAGTTTATTAAATATCTCAAGAGTGGAAAATTCAATTAAAAAACTAATACTTAGGAGGTCAAGATTTTCCATAAAATCCCCTGTACCTTTGCCTTTAGGAGTCTGGCTAAGGTGCTCTAAATTCATCTGCTTTTTTTTTTTTTTAAAGGGAAGAGTCATCTGTTATGGTGAAGAATGACTTTCCTGCCCACTTCTGTGTCAGGTTTTATAATACCTGTGGCAAAGACCCTGTTGGCAGGCAACCCCCAGTTCCATGAATGGGCTTTATTTTTTAATCAGAGAACTTGTGATCCTTGACAGGTGGACTCTAGTGGCTTAGTGTTTGATGCACAGACTTGAACTAAGGAAGCCTGGATTTTACCCACCAAAAGGCAAGTAATACTCTTATCAGGGTCCCACAGGGGACTGCTGTTCAAGAAACTTTGGTGATGTGAAACTGTCACTCACCTGTGATTCTTCATGGGGGAAGGAGGATGCAAACAGTGTGAACTTAAAAGCTGGGAGGGCAGAAAGTATAGGGACCTTTCCTCTACCCAGTTCTGCAAGTACCCAGTGAAAACCTGTTTTAATTGGTTCAGATGCACAGCCACACTATTGGAGATTTGATTTACAGACAGTCACTGTATTCTGAATTTCATCTTCTTTAAGGAAAGAGCCATGGACAAGATTGCTAAACTTGCACAACAAACTATTCCCAGTTCTGGATTTAGAAGCCTCTGATGTGCAGAGGGTGGATAACTCTGTGAATATACTGAAATCCACTGGCTTATATATTTTAAATAACTGAATTTTATGGGATGTGAATTATGTCTCAGTAAAGCTGCTACAAAACAATTATTACAAAGAAAAACCTCATGTAATCATGTACCAAGTAAAGAAATCAAACACCTATTGTATTTGTTTTCAGATTTGTTGCCTATTTATGTTAACCAATACTGGTTTTGCATTTACTGTGGTTGTATAAAACTTTACTTCCAAGAAATCTTATTTAGAAAACCAGTGAGCAGTATGAAGAAAAATATTATGGTAGGGTGCAGATATCTGAAATTTAGGAAACCTAGAGTATGCAAGATGTATTATTGGATTTTATTTACTTTAGAACATAGCCATTTCATCTGCTATTCCCTAATTATTTGTTTAGTTGTGTTTTTTTTGAGTACCTACCATGTATCTGGCATGTGCTAACTGCCTATATGGAGCTCACTGCCCAGTAGAGATGCTAGGCAAGACTAAGCATTTCAATCAGACTGTATGTAAATCCTGAGGCGCAGGGTTCCCTGTTTTGAAGAAGATTGTTGCAATGTTTTAGGAATATGAGAAACAAATAGGACAGGGAGTAAAATCATCAGGGAAATAAACACAGATGGAAAACATTTTAAGTATGGTCAATGCATTATGATGTTTTCCTTCCTTCCCCAACTTTTTTGAGTAAAAATTGACTGGAATCAGGGAGTACCAATCAGAAGTGGTTAGGAGCACTCTGCTGAAAGGGAAACCTACACAGAGAAACTCTGAAGAAAAGAAAGGAAATTATTTGGTTAGTTATTATTTAAAGCCTAGTTGGTTGTTGTGATTGGTTGTCTTTAGTGTTTTGATTTTAAAACTGTAAGACATTCACAGACTTAGATTTTGTTTATTTGTTTGTGTTTTAGATTTCTATTTTCTTGCATAGGCCACCATGGTATTACAGCCACATTAGTCTAAAGGCCTCTGTCTTCCTCCCTGCCTTCCTCTCTTCTTTTCCTCTTTCGTTTTCAGTAGGACCCATGTGACTTGAAAAAAAAATTAATCCTTAATAAGATTATTTTGGGTTTCTTATCACTTCAAATAAAGTTCAGTACTTGAGCCACAATTTATTATTTTTGTAAAATATATTTTTATTGATTCAGAGAGGAAGGAAGAGGGAGAAAGATAGAACCATCAATGATGAGAGAGAATCATTGATCAGCTGTCTCCTACATACCCCCTACTGGTGACCAAGCCCACAACCCAAGCATGTGCCCTTGACCAGAATCAAACCCGGGACCCTTCATTCTGTAGGCCAATGCTCTACCCACTGAGCCAAACCAGCTAGGGCTTGAGCCACAATTTAAAAATCTATACAAACAAAATAAAACAAAAAACAAAATACAACACCATAATACCTACTTTTAACCATAGTTGGATTCTTTGTTGGTAATGTTTCTGGATTCCAGTTTAAGCTTAACTATTGAGCCTGAAGAGACCAAATGCTTTTATTCTGAGATGTGAAGCACTGGAGTTCAGAAATCCCTTCCTTCAATACTGAAAAACGGCAGCTTTTTAAAGGCTTAGTGGTTTCTGTTTCTACCTTTGCAGGTGTTTCTGTATTCCAGGTGAAACCAATTACATTCATTGACATTCTCACTACAATGAATAGGATCTTCTTGTACATTTCCAAAAGTGAAATCAGAACAAAGGCAAGGTAAGAAATAGTAGTTGTTTGTCTGATTTGGTCTACTAAAATGATAGCTGCATTTAAAAAATTCAAATAAAAAATGTGGACAAATTTTTTTAGGAGATTGTGACATGAATGTCAATACCAAAACTTCATCTAGTCAGAGCTGTTTTATTTAATCAATCAACAAATATATTTTGAATATTTGCTGGGTGTTGGGAAGTGAATGAAATGTCACTTGATAGAAGCTCTTTCTATGGAGTGGTGAAAAATTTTGATCAGAATAGATAGATGAGATGTAGAAAACTTTTTTTTGAAGGGAGGAGAGAAATGGGTAGAAGCTGGAGAGAGATATGAGTCAAGAGATTATTTGTTGAGATGGGAAGTAATATAGCAAATTTATGTGCTGGTGGATATAATGCAGGCAAGAGCAATAAAATACCTTTTTTTAAGGCAGGAAAGGGATTAATTTTTTTAGTAGGAGGGGCAATTGAATCCATCCATATACACATGGAAAGGTTGACTTCAGGTGGGGTCAATAATAGGAGGAAAACCAGGTGAGTACAGCTCTAAACCTATTAATGGATTTGGTGGGGGAAGATTAAGTAGTTCTTACCTGATTGCACTTATTTTATTGTTTCTCTGAAGAAGAAAAGTGTGTTGGAGAAGATAGAACAAGGTGTGAAATGGTTAACTTAAGATAGTAGGAAGATAGATATGTCTTGGGTGATTTTCTACTGAAATATTTAGCTGTGTGGAAATAGTCACATGGTATATAGAGAATTGGAATTTTCTAAGGTCAGTTTTTGCAGATACATATGATAACAGGAGAGGGGGCAAAGAAACTGGTAGTATTTTCAAGGAAGTTATTAAAGCTCCAGACCAGTGATTTTCAACCTGTGTGCCATGGCACACTGTTGTGGCACAGATTTAAAAAAAATATATATATATATATATTTCAGAGAGGAATGGAGAGGGAGAGAGCAATAGAAACATCAATGATGAGAGAGAATCATTGATCGGCTGCCTCCTGCATGCCCCACACTGGGGATCGAGCCGTAACCTGGGCATGTGCCCTGACCAGGAATTGAACTGTGACCTCATGGTTCATAGGTTGATACTCAACCACTGAGCCATGCTGGCCAGGCAGAATTTTTAAAATATGCAATACCTGACTATATAGTGAGGGGCTCTGACCTCTTTTCCCTTAGATTGTCAAATTAAAAAATAACAACAGCCAACACAACAATACTCATCCGGTGTGAATGCCCTGTCTTGAACTATAAATATATAGATCATATAAGAGAGTTGAATCTTATTGATCACATAATAAGGTTGAGTCTGATTGGTTAATTCTTGGTACCAGAAATCATTATATATAAGTATAACCTGTTGTTTTTTTAAAGTAACTTTGGAGCAAAAAGGGTAGGTAATTACTATTCTTCTTATTATTTTGTAAATACATAGAAATTATACCTAATTTTTTGGTCACATTGGCAAAAAATAGAAAATGTTTGTGTGTGTGTGTGTGTGTGTGTGTGTGTGCCACAGAATTTTAGCAATTAGTTTTTGTATGCCGTGAGATGAAAAAAGTTGAAAATCACTGTCCCTGCAGCAAGGAAGAATGACTGGAATTGAGCAAATAAACAAGTCATCAGGAAGGACAGGAGTTAATAGAGAGAGTGGATGCTTTAAATCAAGATTTTGAAGGTGATGTGACGGCGACGTTTGAAGCGAGTGGATATGATGTTGAAGAGATTTTTTGGGGTTAAGGAAGTTCAGGTACTGAGAGGCCAGGATATAGGAAACCTGGTATAATGGATACTGAGATCCCCAAGAATGTCAAAACAGTATGTTAGAGAGAAACACATCAATCCAGGTGTGTGGTCTTCCCCAAATAAAGGGAAGTGACTGCAAGATCAATTGATGACAGCAGCAAGTGATTGGTGATACAGATGTGTCTCGTGGGCTTTAGAGGAACAGAGAAGAGGAAGACAGGCAATGACTTGGTAGATAGGGATAAGAAATCTTAACTTAGTGGTTCATAGGCTGTGGGACAGAAAACAGCCACCACTTGAGAAAGCCTCAGGGAAAGCTATCTCTTTGAGGCATAGCCAAGTTTCAGTCCAAGCAAGGAGAGGCTGGGGACAAAGGGCGTTAGTGGATAACTGACCATGAATTTCATAATGTACAGTTAAGGGTTTAGGTATTTGGGGAAAGGGAGAAAATGAGGACATGTTAGAGAATATACACAAACAGAGTGGGGATAAGAAAAGCAGTGAAGATGGAAAACCTAGTTGATTTAAATAGAAAGTATTGGGACACTGGATGGTGATCATCTGTAGGTCATGTGGTATGGTGGCTTGGGAGAGGGTCAGGGCATCCTCCTTGGGACAAGTTTCCTAGGCAGCCCCTATGGCTCTGTGACTCTGAGAACCCTGTAGTAAGTGATGTGAGGACATTGGTGTGGTCTGTTTGGTGTTTTCCAAAGCCATTCTGCTTAGGGGAGATAACATACATCTTTGCCAGAGAATGGCAGAAGGGAAACACTGGATTTTTTTCTTGCTCCTATATATACTAGATATAAGTACACTAATCTATACCTCTAATGTTCCCTGTCAGAAGAATGGCATCTATTGTGCAGCAAGACTGTAGAAATCAATGTGTTCAGCCCCTAGAGACTTGACTAACAAGGAGTCCTGTCTTTTCTTTTTCATCCTCCTCCCTAGTTTTTTTTTTTTTTTAAATAGGTCCTTGGAGAATAGAGTTTCTCTTATGTAAGAATCTCTCTGCTTGGCTGTCAATCACTCTGAAGTTCATGGTGGCTAACCCTGCAGCTACCTGTGCCATCACTGACCTCCTTTAGGTCCATTGTCACCTGATGTTCTCTCTCACTGACCAACCAGCCTCTTCTGTTTCTGTTCACATAGAACCACAGAGTCATAAGTGACCTTATACATTTATAAACTGTAGCAGGAGCTATGGATTCCGCTAATATTCAGGCCTACTGCTCAGTCTGGCCCACACTGCTGGCCATCTTCTCTCTGGTGACGTTCTTTGAGGAGCCTATTATCATACCCTTTATCTGGCCTGAAACACAGTTGGGAACTGTGTTCTTATTCTCTTCTGTAAGCTTATAGACCCTGTGCTAATTAATGCATGTGGCTAGGTACTTGTTTTAGTGTCCCTGAAAAAAACAATAATCTGTTAAGAAACTCCTGAATAGTCCATGACAGTTGGGAGTCTTGTCTATCTAAAACAATGGTTCCCAGATTTTGACCTGTACTGGAATTATCTGGAAGGCTGTTAAATCAGATGACTAGACTCATCTCAAGGCTTTTTATTCTGTAGACCTGAAATGGAGCCAGAGAATTTGGTAAGATCTCAAGTGATGGAATGCTGCTGGTCATGGAATCACACTTTGAGAACCAATGGACTAGAACATACTGGAAACTTCTTTGAAATTGTATTGTCTAATGCAAAATGTCATCTCAAAAGAGTTTAAACTATGACTCAGTCAAAATATTCATATACTAGAGGCCCAGTGCATGAAATTTGTGTACGGGTAGGGTCCCTAGTGGCTGCCGGCCGGGGTCTCCCTTCTCCGGCTGCCGGCTGCCAGCTGGGGCCTTCCTTCATTCTGTACCTCCCCTTGGTGGGCAGCACACATCATAGTGAGTGATCGAACTCCCAGTCGGTCAAACTCCCAAGGGGGCACTTTGCATATTAGGCTTTTATATATATAGACTAGAGTCCCGGTGCACGAAATTCATGCATGGGGGGGTGGAGGTCCCTCAGCCCGGACTGCACCCTCTCCAATCCGGGACCCCTCAGGGGATGTCTGACTGCCTCTCACAATCCAGGACCGCTGGCTCCTAACCGCTCACCTGCCTGCCTGCCTGATCACCCCTAACCCCTCTGCCTGCCTGATCGCCCCTAACCACCTCTGCCTGCCTGATCACCCCTAACCATCTCTGCCTGCCTGCCTGATCACCCCTAACTGCTCCCCTACTGGTGTGATCACCCATTTGCATATTAGCTCTTTATTATATACGATTTTAAAAGTTAAATAAAAATTGAATTTATATTCTTAATTGTAATCATTTTGAGAATATGATAATTTATTTTTTCATCTGTGTAACCTCTACAGTAGAAAGCAGACTCGAAAGAGCAAGGTAAAAACTAAGATGAAGGGATACGGTTTGCATCTTGTATATCTGGAAATATATCTGAGAATGGCTATATCCAGGTAAAAATAAATGGTTTCAGAGTCCAGATGTTGTGGGAGGGTCAGCCTTTCTCAAAGGGAGTTAACATTCATCTAGCCATCAGTCAATACCACTGAGGTATTGATCGATCCAATTTATTTCCTCTTCACAGATAAATGAGATAAATTATGTTGAAATGAGGGTTTTGCCCATTAGATAATTTGAGTGAGAACAAATAAAATCACTTACTACTCTACTAGATTGAAGCAGGAAAAATATTGTTTACTTATTTATTTACAAAAGATGACAATTCTAGAAGGGCGCTAAGGAGACAACACATCTGTAACCAAAGCCCATAACACACCTTCCAAAAAGATAGGCTTCTTATACCTTAAGGATTCCATAATTAGTTATTTAGATGCTAGATTTAGAGCCAAGTTCCCAAGTTCATCTCTTTATAACAGGATTTATTGTTTAAGAATCCGCAACCTATCTTTGATTCCCTTGCTCCTCATTAGCCATCAGCCTAATTGATGTTAAATCCCATAAAATTGAGTAAAAACTTTGTAATTACCGTTATTGTGATAGGGTTCATACACTGTTCAGCAAGGATGGAATTCAGTGGAGCAGGCAGGGTGGGACTCTGAAGTGAGCTGTAGACAAAGGTCCCTGAAGGGTGCTCAAGACTAGGTGAAGTAGCAGAGAGGGGAAAAAAGAAGAAAGAGATGTGTAGGAAGGGAAGGTTCAAGGCTTTGAAATATATAACTTTGAACTTGGTTTTAGTAAATTCTACAATACACAGTATTCTTCTACTGTGGCTGGCGTATGTGGGGGGTGGTTATGAATAGCAACATAGAATTGAACAGTGAGTCACTGACTCTTATGGGAGAGTCCAAACTCTTGGTGAAATTTGCTTTTGCAATGCTTTCTTCTGTCACAAGAACTAAACGAGGGGTTGCTCTCTCCGTTCCACTCCCAATATCAGTGTCTCTGGTGCAAATGCAGAATAGGCGCATTGACTTCAGCTTATATTCTCATTCTCTTTAGGACCTCTTGTTCACTTCTTCTGATTTCCAAGGGCACTTGTATAATGGTTTTGAGTTTCTGCTCTCAGAACCCTGAGTTCAAAAGGCAGGATCAGTGTCACCACATAATAGTTCACCCACAAGATCCATTTATTTGCAATGCTTAAAAAAAATTTCCCTGAGAACTTAGCACAGTTTGAGTGTCTGTAAGTGATTGCCCAGCATATCTGATACCCTAGCAGAGCTTTTCATCTTAGCTAATATCTTCCTGCGATTACTTTACAGTCCATTTACTTGGGCAAGGGCTAAAATGCCCTGAGTCTGTATGTGTTGAGGGTGAATGTGGATATTGAAGTAGAAGGCTAAAAATGTGAGTATATTGTTCTTGATGTTGTTGTTCTCTATTATAATCCCCCAGGCTACATAGTTAGGAACAAGAAGCAAAGTGCCTTAGATAGTCCCATGGTTATTATATCCACCCCTCAGCAGTCTTGGGAAGCATAGACAGTAATTCTACAATGGCATTTGAGCTACACATTTTCTTTATTGTTGTAGTTGTTGCAAATCCTCACCTGAGGATACTTTTCCACTGATTTTTAGGGAGAGTGGAAGAGAGAGGGAAAGACAGGGAGAAATATTGATGTGAAAGAAGCATATTGATTGGTTGCCTCCTGCACAAGTCCCGACCAGGGCCCGGGCCAGGGAGGAGCCTGCAACCGAGGTACGTGCTCTTGACCGGAATAGAACCCGGGACCCTTTGGTCTGCATGCTGACGCTCTATCCACTGAGCCAAACCGGCTAGGGCACTACACATTTTCTTTTACCTCGCATGCTTGTAGTTGGCAATGCTTGGGGTCCACTTATAACTCTGTGAACAGCTGTTTTAATTGAGTGATAGATGGGATATTTCCACCCAAGGTATGCTTTTCATAAGAGAACTAATTGCTCTTTATCAAACTTTATGTAAATATAGCCAAATTAGATTTATTAAGGTGATGAAAGAGAATAGGGACTTTTTAATGGGTAGCAATGCTGTGCATTATCTAAAAGCCCAGCAGATGTAATGATGCATTAGAAATGCCAAGAAAATTTAATCAGCATAGAAAAAATATAATGAAATGGTTGTTTAAACACTGTAAAGCTAATGTTGGAGTAATTATTTCCCATTGAGCAAGACATGGAGCACATTACTTAGGCTCTGTTTGATTAGTCACCCTGCCTGCAACATCTGGTCCTTTGATCCATTTTGATTTTCATATGATTTCTGAACTTCTGAATTTAAGTTTTAGGATGAATGAATAAATAAAATGACTTCTGCAGGAGACAAAGTTTTTACTAGCTCATGACAGGTTAAAACCACACCCTGTGCTCACTCCTGTCTTTCCTCCCATCTCCCCAAGTTCACCCTTACCTCTCTGTGGTGAAAGAGAACCCTGAAATCCAGGATGGTGGACTTCCTTGCTTTTTTTAAAATTGTTTTTATTAATTTTTAGAGAGAGAGGAAGGGAGGATGCTAGAGAGATAGAAACATTGATGACAGAGAAATATCAACAATTGGCTGCCTCCTGCATGCCCCCTACTGGAGATAGAGCCCACAACTGGGCATGTGTCCTGACCGGGAATCAAACTAGTGACCTCTTGGTTCCTGGGTAGATAGATGCTCAATGGCTGAGTCACAGCGGCCAGGATGGACTTCCCTGCTTTTAAGATTAGGTAGCAAATATTGAAAATTTTGGTTTTCTTTGGGTGGTCTTTCTCTTGATATACAAGTGGACATAGGAATGGTTTTTAGAACAATTATCTTCTTACCTATTGATAGAAAAGAATGGGTTATAAGAACTAATACTTTTGCTTCCTCTTTATGAAAGTTTATGTTTATTGTTGAAAATTCAGAAAATATAGATAAGAAAAATAAGAAAATAAATATCACCCATAATCCTATTTCCCAGAAGTAAACATTATTAATATTTGGGGGGGGAATTTTTTACTTAAAACTTATAGTTAATCTACTCCTTTAATCTAATAATCATATAATTCAGAAGTTAGTGTTGTGGGTAAGACTGCAGGAGTCCAATAGCCTGGATTCAAATTCTCATTTCACTTTGGATAAGTTACTTGTTTTCTTGGCACCTAATTTTCCTCACTTATAAAATAAAAATTGTAATAGTAATGACTTCATCGCATCACTGTAAAAATTAAATAAGATAATATACACAGTGGACTTAGAAAAATGCCAAAACACATGAGTATTATAAATGTCACCTATTACTACTACTATTATTAATAATACTTCTGTGAATATTTGCACACACATTTTTGTGTAGATATATATCTTCACTTCTTTTGAGCATATACCTAGTAGTGGAATTGCTAGGTCATAAGGTAACTCTACTTTAGCATTTTAAGGAACTGCCGAAACTGTTTTCCAAACAGGAAGTACTATTTTATGTTCTCACCTAGTGTGTATGCATTCCCGTTTCTCCGCACACTCATCAATACTTGTTATCTATTTTCTTTTTCATCCTAGACATCCTTGTGAGTGTGAAGTAATACTTCACTATGATTTTGATCTTCAATTTCCTCATGGCTGATGCCAATTTTACTCTGTCATAGTTCTCTCTTTCTATCCCAAAAGTAACTGCAGAAAAATCTCTACTCTTCTTTCCTGGCCTTTTGCTTTATGTTCTTTCTTTACATCCCTAGTGTCAGTCAGCTCAGGGAAGAACATGGAACTTCTCTGGATGTGGATTTTCAATCAGGATTTAATATAGGGATGTAAACATGTGGGAGCACTGGAAGAACAGGAGTGAGGGCCGCCTCTTGTCTATTGATTCAAGGACTGTGGCTGAAGGCAAAGATCAGGTCACTGCTCCAGTGTGGGGAAGCACGGGACTTGGTGGAAGTGTCTGTAAGGAGGATTCTCCGAAAGGTCAGGGCCTCTGGGGGGACCTTGCCAAAGGTGTCAGCCCTACCTCGACTTTTCCAAACAAGTCTGAACCCCCGGGTGCTTACTAGTACTTAGACATGTCCTTGCTTAAAGGACGCATGTGCTTTCTCCAGGATACTTACCCTGCTGATTGTATCTAGAGGTTAATTTTCATTCAAGCTGTTGTGACAATAAAAGCAAAAGGAGGCAGGCAAACAGGGCTACTTAGTGGCAATGGCCAAGTAGTCCTTAGCCGCTTCAAAGCAATCTGTTCATCCGTGGCTCAGGGTCTGCCGGTCAGCCCTGGCACTCCAGCTATGGATTCTGCTGCTGCCACAGTTGCCTGTTCCACTCTGGAATCCTGAGGCTGGCTGCAAAACCTCAAGTCCCTTTGATTTTTTTAGTCAGCAGCAGTAGCAGCAGGAAGATGGCCCCCTCTTCACTCCCCAAACTGCTGCAAGTGCCTCTCACTGGAATAACCTAACTTGCATCCAGAACTCTAGGCTTGTTTTTACAATCCAGCCCCATTCATACAGGAGAGTGTGAAGAAAGGAATGTGCATTAATGCTGAGTGCTTATAGATCGTGAGGGCTGCTGTAAGGGACCTTAAGATTTGGTTGAAAACATTGATTTGTGAACAGTCACAACTTTCCCTCTCTCTCATCTCCTGAGGAGAAAGGATCTTTTGCCCAGCTGGTGTAGCTGAGTGGTTTAGTGTCAACCTATGAATCAGGAGGTCATGGTTTGATTCCTGGTCAGGGCACATGCCAAGCTTATGGGCCCCAATCCCCAGTGTGGGGTGTGCACGAGGCACCCAATCAATGACTCTCTCTCATTGTTGATATTTTTTTCTCTCTCTCTCCCTCTCCCTTCCTCTTTGAAATCAATAAAATATTTTTTTTTAAAAAAAGATAAAACATCTTTTGCTGTCAGTGGCAGCAATGAGTCTGGGATTTGTTTGAAAGTATAATGGATAGAATTGGGAATTAAAAGAAACCAAGAAAGCCTAAATTTGAGTGAGATTTACATTGGGAAGGGTAGCATTAATATTGGAAGAAGGGTTTAGCTCAGAAAAATCCAGACTGATGGGGAGAGAAGACCCAGTTGGGGCTGACTCTTGAGGAACTATTTGGGGAAGGCTGAAGAGTGAGATTGGGAGGGGGTGTAGGTGCCATTCAGATGGGCAAAGAGGGCTTGGGCATTGTTGAGCATAATGTATAGTGACCCCTTTTGGCATGTTTAAGAGACCAGATTAATGTTTTAAATTGCCTTTTAACTTTATGCATTTCAATCATAAACATTTTTTCTGAATGTGACACATGCAGGACCTGGTTGAGAAAGAACCCACCTTTATTCTGGATTCATCCTGTTTTCCAAATATTATTAATAAGAGTGGGTCAACATGTATGTGGACTGAAATGAAATTTCCATGGCCGAGGGATAAAGCATCCAAATATAAAAATAGCAGAACTTTGAGTGCGAGGTATTTGTAGTTAGCACGATCTCTCTTCTCACACACTGACAGGGGAGGCTCCCTGGGAACACCCCTCACCCGGCCTGGACCTCCTAGTTGAGGTAGAGAAGAACATGGAGAAGGAAGGAAGTGGACATTTCACTTTCAATGGAATAACATATATTATTTCAAACCTAACTAATGAGACGCTCTTTGTTCAAAACATTCTGTAAATTTTGTTTAAAGTCTGTTTTGTTACACTGAAAATATATTTAAAAGTACTCACTGTGAAAAAGATTTGACACTTCTGAGAAAAAACTCAAGAGAAAGTGTCTCTTAGTAGGATAAAATTACTTAAAATTGAAGGGTCTTGAGAGTAGAGTTAATTTGTTATTTAATACAGGGCTCAGTAAAAAGTGGTGTCACCATGCTGATAAGCTTCAGAAGAGGCACTGCTTGTAGGTATGGTTGTCAAGTGGAACAAAGGTAAACTTTGCTTCTGTTCTGGAGAAACATTAATTAGATGGATGCTAAATTCTTTGTTCTGACCTCCCTTTTGGTTTTGGATGTTGGCTCAGATTGAAGGAGTACTCATTTATAATCCTGAAGAGAATCCACAAATACCTTGGAATTCAGGAAAGAGAAGAATTAAATGAGAATAGATTGGAAGGAGGGAAGCTTTCTTTCCTCTGTTTCAGGGATGGCATTCAGAATTCATGTATTTCTTTTAACAAATAGATTGGATGTTAGAATCAAAGGCAGTTTCAGAATTTTTGGATTGGCGTGGACTTTAGAATTTATCTAGTCCTGTTCCCTCGCGTTTCTGAGGAGGAAGGTGAAAAGTGCAGAAGGGTGATAAATTTCCCCAAGGTCATACAGGTTGAATTTTGCCTCTGGTCCATTAGATCTTCTATTGCACTAAAATCTATGTACTGAGAGGCCATAATGGGATTCAATGGTGTCTCTCTTATACGAAGGCCAGAACTGGCGATACAGTTAGGAGTTGTAGAGCCACTCAGAGAAATGCATATGATCCAGAAGTTTCACTTTAAGAAAAGTCTTAAGTATGTTGATATCCAAGATTGAGCAGCAAAGATGGACATGAGTAGAACCAGAGTAAGGGTTACATCTCAATGTTACATCTCTCTGTAACTTACTGAGACCTATAGCCCTGTGTTAATTTATCTTTTATGGAGAATAGTTTACAAATCAAGATTTGAAAATACAATACTTGACTGAGTTATCTTTTTGTAGATTAGCTATCAGTTTGTCATGTTTAAATTTGAAGATATCTGAATTTTAGAATTGTGTTGCCTACAATGTTATTGTTTATTTGTTTTCCTATTAGACAAATGTATCAGGTACTTATGTATAAGAAGGCTTCTTGTCCAAAGATATCTCAACAACTGGTTTATTACTAGTGTCCAAATGCTGCCAATAGAAAGCCCTTACTTTGATTTAAACTTTTCTTCATTAGGCTGTTTTTATTTTAAAATTCATATATCTCAGGAAGGGATAAAGGAAGGAAAAGCGGGTGTGAGAAAACAGATTTCACTTGCTTGACAATTTGCTCCATATTCTGATCAGGCATTGGAAGATTACATTAGTTTATGTGTGTTCTTTTTATTATTATACTTCATACCACATATATGTTTCATAAGTATTCTTTTGCATATATAAAATATAAAATAAAATATTTAAAATTAAGTTATTGGATGAAAAGAAACAAGAATAGGGATCATTTGAAATTTTCACATGTGTATTTTAAATAAAGCACTTAAAATATCTTGGCCAATAGTATGTCATACTTTAGAAGCCAGCATATGAACAGGAAGCATCTTTCTAAATTCTGTTTGTTTTCAGTAATTATCCTTATTAGGGTCCAGTCTAGCTGGATTCTGCACTATGTGACCTAGCCAAATGAGTCTCACTGGACTTAGCGAGGACTTAGCGAGGACTGGACATGTGGTCGCCATCAGCTCCACACCCAAACTTAAAGTTGTTGAATTTTCAAAACACGAGCGATCTAATTCAGAAGATTAGAACTAGTAATTTATTTTGGAAACACTTTGCATGATATCCGGTAGATGTGTAGTCTTGGATTTTAATATTAGGAAATGTGGAAGCAGGCCTTTTTCACTCTGAGTTGCTGAGGCTGTGTATGCAAAATGGCAGCTAAATTAAGCTACTCAGAAGGAATGATGTCTAGTTCTGTTCTTTGATCTGTTTTGAACAGATAACTCAGGATTTGAGTGTTGCCTGTTGTATTAGTCAAGGTTATTCAGAGAAACAGAACTAACAGAAGATATATATATACATATATATATATATATATATATATATATATATATATATATATATATATATCTGTGTGTGTGTGTGTGTGTGTGTGTGTGTAGATAGAGAGTGAGAGAGATATATTTATTATGAGGAATTGGCTTATTTGATTATGGAGTCTACATCCCATGATCTTCCCTCTGCAAGCTGGAAATCTATAGAAGCTAGTGGTGTAATTCAATCTAATTTTGAAGGCCTGAGAACCAGAGGAGCTGATGGTATAAATCCCAGTCCAAGGACAGGAGAAGATATGATGAGCTGTGCCAGTTTAAAGCACCAAGGCAGGAAAAAACACAGGCAAATTTGTCCTTCTTCTGCCCTTGTTCTATTTCGGCCCTCAGTGGATTGGATGATGCCCACCCACATTCGGAAGGTTAGTCTACTTTACTGAGTCCACTAGTTTAAATGCTAATTTTACCTAGAAACAACTTCGCAGACACACACAGAAATAATGTTTAATCTGGGCACCCCATGGCTGATGAAGTTGACACATAAAATTAACCATCACACCTATGTTATGACTACAACCTTCCTGGGGACAGTTGATAGCATTGGATTTTTCTGTACTTGTTTGCTCTCCTGTCAAGCAAGTGAAGTCAACTGGGCACGACCGCAGGGTCTAATGTGAAACTGTCCACTGACATTACTCTTCTACGTGGGTGAAGCATTTTATGTCCGCTAAAATGTGCTCTTGTGGTTTATTTTATTTTATTTTTGGATCCTTCATCAACCTTGTAGTTATGTGGCTCAGTTTTTGTTATTCTCATTTTTTGGATGATTAGACTGAGGTTCAGATAGGAGAAATGACTTGCTCAAGACCATGTGACTATTAAGTGGCGGAGCTAGATCTAGATTATAGATTAAGTCGTCTGACTAATTCAAAATAAAATAAAAAGAAACCCCGTTAGTGCAGACCAATCAGAGCCCTGATGTTTAATATTGTTCTCTCTTCCCAGTATTCACCAGAAAACCATGCTGTTGCTTTGACAATATGCTCCAGTAATTCTGCATTCTGCTTTAAACTGTTCAAGGGAGCAGGGAAAGGAAGAAATGCCACTTGAACCTGATGCTTCTCTAGACTAAGATGCTCCATGTAACTTTCTCGCATTAGACTAAGCGACAATTTTAAAAAATTGGAGTCTATAAATGCCTAGTGTAGACCCACGGGGAATTTAGTTTATGGGAGGAGTTATGCTGCTTGTCCTCTGTTTTATGGTTTGATTCTGGATGGCCAACCTAAAGTGGGTTTGGGCCCCCTTGGAAAAATTGGGAGTTTCTTTTTTTTTTTTTTAATTACTTTATTGATTAAGGTATCACATATTTGTCATCAACCCCCTCCCCCCGTTCCCTTCCCAACCCCCCCCACACGCAAGCCCCCCTCCCCCTGTTGTCCGTGATCACTGGTTAGGTTCATATGCAAGCACACAAGTCCTTTGGTTGTTCTATCTCCCTTGTCCCCACCCTCCCCTACCTTCCCTCTGAGGTCTGACAGTCTGATCAATGCTGTTCTTGTTCTTCAGTCTATGTTGTTCATCTTTTCCCCTAGATGAGTGAGCTCATGTGATACTAGGAATACACTTATAGGAACCGAAAATGAGACAAGCAATAATAGTTATGCTGAGAGGCAAATGAATCAGTCTATAGTGAGTTTCTTTCTGCGCTAACAGTTCTTTTGAGTCCCGGTTTCTATGTCCAACAGTTGTTAATGTGTTCATAACAGCAATGATATTTCAGTTCTGGATGGTGGACAAATGGTGGTATTGCAGGTCCGACCCTCTCTGGTTTGGTCCTGGGCAATCTAAAATTGGGAGTTTCTAAGCAAGAGGGAGACATGTATCGAAATGGAAATAGTTGACCAAGATCCCT
This sequence comes from Cnephaeus nilssonii, assembly GCF_951640355.1. NCBI lineage: Eukaryota > Metazoa > Chordata > Mammalia > Chiroptera > Vespertilionidae > Cnephaeus > Cnephaeus nilssonii. Next base: position 45,128,269 of record NC_137073.1, read on the forward strand.
TTTTGGGTTTCTGGGCCACCCCAAAAGCGTGGTTTTGCATTGATATACCACATCAACAGGCAGGTATCATCAGTAAGGCCTGATAATTTGTACCGGCTTCTCCCCATTCTCCTTTCCTCTCAGCCCTGATGTTGTGTTAGGTAGGTTTACATAATTATTTAGGGGCTAACATCTCTAGTTCCAGGAACAGTGGAAGCTGAGTGTGCTTGTGTATCAGGAGAGAACCAAACATTACTGCATATTCCTTCCTGCAGCTCTGCCTCTATCTGCGGCTCTAGTCAGTATTGCAGCTTCCTAGATCCCTGATGTGTCCCAAGTGTTAACTCCAGAACCCCGTGTTCTCTGTGGCTGCAGGCGGGACTGGCAGTGCCTCTTGTTTCCAAGTAGACATAGTGGCACTGATTTGTTGCCTCAGATGTTTCCCTGTGTCTGGCCACCAGCTTGTGGTCACCCATGACAGCACCCCAAAGAACAGCTGCTCAGGTCAGGTGTTACTCCGCATTTTGACTGCTTCCTGTGTTTGTTTCTATGTATTGGGTAGCTGCTAAGTCTCCTTGAGTTGATAGAGTGGCCTTGTGTAGTTGGTGTCCTATAGGGCCCAGTGGCTAAGCCTCCCCAATCACCTGAGGTGGACACTGTTGGTGCACACCTTTGTGGGCTGTGTACACAGTTTTGTTGTAGTTGAGCCTTGATTGCTGTTGGTGTTACTGGGAGGAATTGACCTCCAGGCCAATTGGCTGTGAGGATCAGCTGTGTCTACAGTGTGAGAGCTGCTGTGCAGGAGACACCCTTATGGAGCAGGACTTGCTTCAGTGGGGCTTTGGTACTCACCAAGTCTGTCCTTTGAGTGTGTCGCTTATGGATGTGTAGAGTTTTAATCTGGATGGTCTCACACTGACCACTGGGTACACTGGCTTTTGGATCTCCAAGGAGGTGCAAGGTCAGCAACTGCCTGGGGCCACTCAGCAGGAGCTACAGAGAGAGCTGCAGATTCCTCCTTTTTGTTTGGAAGTGCCCAGACAAGGACCAGCTGTGAAGCAAGGCAGGCTGGTGCTGGTGCTGGTTTTTGGGGCCTTTTATTGATAGGTTTGCAGCTCCCTAACCCAGCTGCAGCTTGTGTAAGAGTTTTTGCCTGAGAAAGGACAGACCATTCATATGCAAAAGCCACTGGGCACAGCTTGGGTGGGGTTGTAAATTGGGTGGGGCGGGGTCTCAGGGAAAAACTAGGGCAGAGCAAACAGAAATGGCTGCCTGTCAGCCCTGTACCAGGGAGGTCTCAGCACAGGAACAATGACTGCTGTGAACACCTCTGTCTGGAAGAAAGGTGTCCCCGAGTTCCTGCCCTGATGCCAGATAGTCCAGTTTCTCCCCGTATGTGTCTGGGTCCCCCAGAACCTTGCCCGTCACTGGAGCTCAGAGGAAGTGGGAGCTTGTAAATTCAGATTGTGGTGCCGGCCTTTTAAAAGGAGCAGCTGGGTCTCAGGCAGCCTGTGTGTCACACAGCCCCAATCCGCACTGGTTTTTACAGTCCATAGTTCTAAGGCCCGTAGGGACTTTTTCCCCCAGCTCTAGAATCCTGGGCTGGGGGTCTGGTGTGGGGCTGGGACTCCTTGCTCCTCCAGGCGGCCTCCGCAGAGGCGACCTCCCACTCAATTAAAAAAGCAGCACACCCGGGTGTCAGACCACCTGTTCCGCGCCTCCGCACCTCCTACCAGTCTCAATGCACTTTCTTCTTTACCTCTCTAGTTGTAGTACTTCCACTCAGCCAGCTTTCCTGCAGTTCTGGGTGATAGTTGTTCTGTATTTTAGTTGTAATTTTGATGTGGTTCTGGGAGGCAGCAAGTACAGGCGTTTAACTATGCCGCCATCATGGTTCTCCCATTTTTTAACTTTTGTTTTGTATTTTTCTACTTCATTGGTAGTTCTCCATATATACTGAATAAAATGAATCATCAGGCAGTCCTATAGGTAACAAATTTTCTTTCAGTTTTCAGTTTGTCTTTTTCTTTTCTTTTTTTATTTCTTTATTGATTAAGGTATCACATATTTGTCCTCATCCCCCCATCCCCACCCCACACCCCTCCCCACACATGCCCCCAAACCCCTGTTGCCCTTAACCGCTGGTTAGGCTCATATGCTTGCACACAAGTCCTTTGGTTAATCTCTCCCCTTTACCCCCACCCTCCCCTACCCTCCCTCTGAGGCCCGACAGTCTGATCCATGCCTCCTTGTTTCTGGGTCTGTTCTTGTTCATCAGTCTATGTTGTTCATTATTTCCCCTAGATGAGTGAGATCATGTGCTATTAGAAATACACTTATAAGAACCGAAAATGAGACAAGCAATAATGGTTATGGTGACAGGCAAATGAATCAGTGTGTAGTGAGTTTCTTTCTGGGCCAACAGTTCTTTTGAGACCCAATTTCAATGTCCAACAGTTCCTTATGTGTACATGTCAGCACTGACATTACAGTTCTAGATGGTGGACAAATGGTGGTAATGCAGGTCCGACTCTCTCTGGTTTGGTCCTGGGCAACCTGCAGTGATGCACAGCTGCTACCTGCTAGTATGGGAAGGCCACGTCAGCATCTTCCATCTCTGGACTGCTTCTCTTCTGTCTTCATGGCTGGAGTAGTCCTGTAGATTCCTCTCTGTTGCTGGAATCCACATGGCCTCGGAGTTGTTTTCTGAAAATATACAAACATATTCTCGACCAAAAGTTAATAAAGGAATATTTTCTATAAATTTGACTTGGGATCGTATTGCATTTTTTGCCCAAATAATTTTCCTCTGGCTTGTTTTGACAACTTGTGTGTTTTTCATGGGTGTCTTGCTTTTAGCCTTACAATTAATTTTCTAAAGTATTAATTTTCTAGATGTAATTTACTTACAGGATATTTTTCCTTACATGATATTCTTCTACTATCCCCTCCTTTTTTGATTTAAATGTTAGGAGGCTTTTGAAAATTTTATAATGTAGTCTTGATGGCTTTTAAATTTTAATTTTTTGCACTATAATATTACTGTTTTAGGTTCATTACATGGTGCACAATTTTTTCATGAGATGAAGTACCAATAAAAATTTTAGTTAACACATTAGGAACACCTTTTTGTCTTTTTATTTTCTTTATGGTATCTTTCTGCTGTCAGAAGTTCTCAGTTTTCATTTAGTAAATATACTTATCTTTTCCTTTATTACTTGTTGTTGGGTGTATGTCTTTAAAAAAAAATCCTTTCACTCCCCAAATCATATTTTCCTCTCTGTAATACATATTGTACCTGGTGGGGTGTCCCTCCCTCTTATTCCACAGGAATGTCTATTACTTTTGTTCTTTTTTGTTGTTGTTAATTCTCACTGGAGGATATTTTCCCCATTGATTTTTTAGAGAGAATGGAAGCGAGTGAGAGAGATAGAGAGAAAGAAACATCAATATGAGAGAGACACATCGACTGATTGCCTCCCACATGGGCCCTGATCTGGGCAGAGGATCAAGCCTGCAATCAAGGTATGTGCCCTTCACTGGAATCAAACCCTCAGCCCTTCAGTCTGCAGGCCGACACTCCAACCACTAAGAAAATGGCTATGGCTGATATTTTGTTTTTTACATAAATTTTAGAACCAGCTTATAAAGTTTTGCAAAAAGTCTGGGATTTTTATTGGAGTGAATTTATCTCAGATCAATTAGAGAATAATTTACTTTATAATTGTATGCTTCTATCTGTTAATATATTATATTTTTCTATTTAGATCTTCTTTAATTTCATTTCATGAAGTTTTATTGTTTTATATATATTAATATATTTTTTATTACATTATTTTCTGGTACCTTGTATTTTCATTGCTATTGTAAAGATTTAAAACAAACATACTAGTTAACTGTGTATTGTGTTTTTGTTTTTTTGGTATCAAGTAAAACAATAGAATTATATATATTGATTTCTATCTAGCTACTTTGCTAAACTAATAATTCATCTGATTCTTGAGTTTTTGTGTTTTTTTTTACAGAAAATGAAATTATCTGTAAATAATGGCAGATTGTTTCTTCTTTACCAGTCCTTATCTATTTATTTTCCTTACCATAATGTGCTGACTCGGTCTTCCTGCACATTATGGTAAGGAAAATGATGATGGTCATAATGGGCATCCTTGTATTTCTCCTGATTTTAATGGGATTGTTTTCAGTTTGCTATTATGTATGATGTTTTCTGATTCTTTTATGAAAGAATCTATAAAGGGAAGATCCCCTCAATTTGCTATGATTAAATTTTCTTGATGATGAATAGATGTTCAACTGTACAGTACAGTTCTTTTCTTTATCTATTGAGATGTGTATTAGATGGAGACTTGCTGTCAGAGCCACCTTCAAGGAAGGGCTTGCTCTCTAGCTAAGGGCATGTAGGCTGCAGAGGGCCTCTGTCAGACAGCTTTTTTACAGCCTCCTCGCTCAGGCTCACACCCTTCCCAGAGCAGCCTGCACTCAGTGACTGAGCAAGGTGAGGAGTAAAGGTCCAGTTCACTCTGCTGAGGCTCCCTGCTGGTCCGCCTAGGTTTTGTTGGGTCTACATTGCAGTTCAATATCTTCCTCTGCCAAACCCTACTTTTCCTCCCTTTCATAAGTGTCAATTTCTAATAAACATTACGACACCCCAAACTCAGTCTCAGTATCTGCCTTTGGGGAACCCAGCTTGTGCCAACATGATATTATTCCCTTTATTCTGATCATGTAATGAATTATATACTTTTTTCTGATATTAAACCAACCTTGCATTTCTGTGATAAACTCAAATTTATTATTACCCTTATCTTTTTTATACATTGATGCTTTTTGTCTATTAATTATTATTTTATATTCTTATCCTATCTAATAAAGAGGGAATATGCAAATTGACCATCACAAAGATGGCAGCACCCACAGCGGAGGTGAGGTTTCCGTTACACAAGATGGCTTCCCGTAATGAGCCTTAATGAGCAATCAGCTGGGACCTGAGGCTGCATGGCGCTGGGCCGGGGCAGGGGACCTCTGGCTGTGCCCCCCGCCTGACAGGGCTTGACTAGGAACCTCAGGCCGCACCCCCCACCCAGCGGGGCTTGACAGGGGACCTCAGGCCTGGGTCCCCCCCAACTGCCCTTCCTTGCAGGCCCAGTCGCCCCCAACTTCCCTCCTCTGCCAGCATGGTCACCCCTAACTGCCCTCCCCTGCAGGCCTGGTCCTTCCCAATACCCTCCCCTGCTGGCCTGATCACCCACAACTGCCCTCCCTTGCAGGCCTGGTCCCTCCCAACTGCCCTCCCCTGCTGGCCATCTTCTGGCGGCCATCTTGTGTTCACATGGAGCAGCCATATATATATATTTTTTTAATATATTTTATTGACTTTTTACAGAGAGGAAGAGAGAGGGATAGAGAGCTAGAAACATCGATGAGAGAGAAACATCGATCAGCTGCCTCCTGCACACCTCCCACTGGGGATGTGCCCGCAACCAAGGTACATGCCCTTGACTGGAATCGAACCTGGGACCCCTGAGTCCGCAGGCGACGCTCTATCCACTGAGCCAAACCAGTTTCGGCTGGAGCAGCCATCTTTGACCACACGGGGGCAGCCATCTTGTGTTGGAGTGATGGTCAATTTGCATATTACTCTTTCATTAGATAGGATAGAGACCTGGTGCATGGGTGGGTGCCAACTGGTTTGCCCTGAAGGGTTTCTTGGGTCAGGGTGGGGGTTCCCTTGGGGAATGGGGAGGCCTGGGCGAGGGGCCTGTGGTGGTTTGCAGGTTGGCCACACCCCCCAGTGACCCAAGTGGAGGCCCTGGTATCTGGGATTTATTTATCTTCTATAATTGAAACTTTGTAGCCTTGAGTGGAGGCCTGGGCCTGCCAGGGTGTGTGGAAAGCTTGGCTTCCTCCATCGCTGGGGAAACCCAAGCCTCCTGCTCGCTCCGTGGCCGCAGCCATCTTGGTTGGGTTAATTTGCATACTTGCTCCTGATTGGCTGGTGGGCGTGGCTTGTGGGTGTAGCGGAGTGATTATTAATTTGCATATTACTCTTTTATTAGATAGGATATGTTTCTGCTTATATCATTGAAGTTTTTGCTAGATTCACTAAATGAATGTGACATTTTTCTCTCTTTTTCTCTATTCTGGTAGAGTTTATGTAAGTATGTACTTCTAAAAATAATTTACCAGTAAACATCTGTCTGGTGCTTTCCTAGACATTTTTAAAAAGATTATTTTGTATCCTTTATGAAAGCTCTTTAAAAATAATGGGTCCCAAAACAGGTGGATTTTCCTGTGTTTCCCCTTAAACTGAATGCAATTAGAGAAAATATTTGACAAACATTTCTAAGTTTATCCATGAAGGCAATAATGTATTTGTGTGGTAACCATGGATAGTTGTTGTCTGGGGATTCCAGATGAGCTTCCTCATTCCTTTCCTATACCTAGTGACTTACTGATTTCATGTTAGGGAAAATCTGTCCAGTACCTTTGTTAAAGGCAGACATTTCTTCCAGCTTGAACTGATGGAGCATGTGCAATTCACTAACTCAACACTAACTTAGTAGATATGGAGATCTGGGGTCTAGTCTTGGATTTGCTATATGATAACTATTGACCTCAGGCAAGTGGTAAAACCCATATGGGATTTTTCATCTGTAATATGAGATATTGGATTACATGTTATTGGAATATTGTAATGTACTGATTTGATTTATTTAATGGATATGGGAATTCATATTTTCTATATATTTTTGAGCCGGTTTGGTATGTTATATTTTTTCTAGGAATTTGACATTTTATCTATGCTTGTATATTTGTGGCACAGACTTTTTTCATAGTATTCTTCTATAATTTCTCCAGGAGTTATATCTCCTTTTTTACTCGAATGACTATTATTTTTACCATCTCTCTCTTTTTCAAGATGAACCCTGTAGATATTTATCCATTATCTATACTAATAATAGCCTAGGTGGTGTCATGCCCTCACATCATCACAAGATGGCCATCACAAGATGGCCGTCACAAGATGGCTACACACACAGCAGAGGCAGGGCCTGCCACTCCATGTGGTGAGGCCTGGGGGGTCCTGCAGCCCTGCGCCGCACAGAGGAGGCCGGTCCTGGTGTCTCCACCATCTCAGACGGAGGAGGTGAGTCCCGGCGGAGGAGGCAGGTCGCGGCAGGGGAGGGCAATTGTGTGTGATCAGGCCAGCAGGGGAGGGCAGTTGGGGGCAATCAGGCCGGCAGGAGGGTGGTTAGGGGGCAATCAGGCTGGCAGGCAGAAGCAGTTAGGGATAATCAGACAGGCAGGCAGGCAAGTGGTTAGGAGCCAGCGGTCCTGGATTGTGAGAGGGATGTCCGACTGCCAGTTTAGGCCCTATCCCTGTGGGGTCAGGCCTAAACCGGCAGTCGGACATCCCTCGAGGGGTCCCAGATTGGAGAGGGTGCAGGCTGGGCTGAGGGACACCCCCCTGCCCCTCGTGCATGAATTTCATGCATCAGGCCTCTAGTATCTTTCATAAGAATCAACTTCGGCTATGTTGATTTTTTTCCCTTTTGTTAATTTATGATCTGAAATATTTTTCCTTCTATGTATTTTTTGGGGACAGTTGGAATTCTTTTTTTTAAATTGATTTTTTTTTTATTGATTAAGGTATTACATATGTGTCCATATTCCCCATTGCCCCCCCTCCCCCCCAGGTTGGAATTCTTTTTATCAAATTCTTAAATTTGGTTGCTTAGTTCATTAAATTTTAGCTTTTTCTGATATAAGTTGTTAAGGTACACAATTCTTTTTAAGTACAATTTGGCTTCACCAACCATATTTTGATATATAGAAATTAAAATATTTTATAGATTTTGTAATGTATATGTTGCTTAATGTATATGTTTTTAAATTTTCAAATCTTTGCAATTTTTCTATTTATCACTCTGTTATTAATACCTAACATAAAGGCATCATGACAACATGCTCTGCTTGAAGGCTTTGTGAAAATACCTGAACAATACATGAATCTGAGGATACTTCATTTTTTATTATTTCCCATCTGATATATACTCCCTTGTTGGACTATATTTTAGTTTCTTTACTTTAATTTAGATAATATTGTTGTTTTATGTAGTTTGTTTAGATTTTCCACATATATGCCATGTTCTTTTTGCACTACTATATTTTATATTTTAGATCTTCCTACTAAGAAAAAGACCAATCTTAGTATTGTTTTTTCCTTCTGTCTGAAGTACATTCTTTATAATTGCCTTTAGAGAGAGACTATATGGCAAATTCAGTTTTTGTTTGTCTGAAAATATCTGTACTTCACCCTCATTTGTTTTCAAAGGAGATTCACTAATCTTAGTTTGAAGTTCTAGTCTCTTAGAATTTTAAAGATTTAACTGTCCTCTGACTTCTATTGTTGGTATTGGGGGTTTCTCATCAATCTAATACTAGGTTCTTTGTAGGTAATCTGTAATTATTCTCTGACTTGCTTTAATATTTTATTTTTTCTTACTATCCTCAATTTCCCTATAATGTATATAAATGTAGATTTTACAAACTTACCTTTCTGGGCATTCATTGCAGTTATTTCACCTGATTTATTGTCTTGATTTAGTTCTGGGAGACTCTCAGCCATTCACTCTTTGTATATTTCATCTCCTTTATTCTCTCTTTTCTGCTGAATTTCTTATTAAAGCATGTTACGCCTTTTCACTCTATTCATGCTTTTAAAATTTTAATTATTTGGAATGACCATCTTGTCTATTTGTGCTGCATTTGGAATATCTTCAAGTCTACTAGTTTTCAAATTCTCTCTTCAGCTGTTCCTAATTTACTGTTGATTTTATGTATGCATTTTAAATCTCTAGTATTATATATTTCATTTCTCAAAGTTTCATTTTTCCATTTTTCTTCATCTATTTTATAGTTACTTTCTTCTCATTTAAATATCCTCTTTTATATCTTTAAACATATTAAATATACTTACTTTGTAATCAGAACTTTATAATTTCAGTGTATAAAATCTTTATAGGTCTGATTTCTTCTGGTTCTTGTTTATTTGTGATTTATGATATTGTTCTATGGGTTGTGAGCTTATAATTCCTCAGAATGTTATTTGATGGAATTTTTGTAGCCTGAGAAAAATGCGTGTTCCTCCAAATAAAATTTATGTTTGTTTTTGAGGGATGTTTGGTGGCAATACTGATGTAAAAAGTAACTAATTAGCTTGATGTTTTTTGGATCACAAAGGTAGTGTTAGAACTCAGGCTGGTGCTTATGAAACATTTGAGGAGGGCAGTGTGCAGGTTGAGAAATGTTGTTACATTTCTGTCTCCTTCTGAAAGGAATGTTTATTTCCATTTCACTCTTACATAGGCCTTCGGATTCCAACTTTATGCAGCCATTTTCCATTAGACAGCTCTAGGCAGCTCCAGGCTTTTTTCTTCCCCCTTTTAAAATTGAGGCTCAGGGCCACCGGGTTAGTTTCATGACCTTCCTCAAAACTCTGCTTACCTTTCTGGGTAGTTTTCATGTCTTTTTTTCCTGCTCTGAAGAGCCCTTATTTGCTTTCCAGGTCAGTGATGAATTTTAATATACGGTATATATATTTCAGTATTTTTGGTTATTTGTCAATGAGGGGCTTTTCACAGTATCTGTTCTAACATATTGTTGGAAATGTAATCAACTTATTCCCATGCTTAAAGATGAAGAATCAAGTTCAGAGAAGACAAATGTCTGCCCCCGGTCATGGGACTTGAAGGTGTCTATTGCTCTTGTCATTTCCTGGCCCTCTGAAGACTGCAACCCTCAGTTAGAGGAGTACACATAGCAAACATACTATTAGATTATTTTCTACACCATTTTAAAGAATTTTTTTCCTGTTTGGAAAGGAGCTTGCAAATTGATTTGTAAAGAATATTTTATGAAGGAAACAGAGTAGGCATTCACATCTTTTGATTTAGAGACTGACACAGCAGGAATTCACAACCAGCTGAGGTTAATTCATGTGATTTTTTTCCAAGTCAATTTTGGGAACTTTGAAAGTAGCTTTTAATTTTCAAATAATTTAGACAAAAATCTTCAAAATAATGTGTAATGATTATTATGTAATTTTTTTGTATTCCCCTTTGGAAAGCAAGAAGCAAAGTATGCAGCTGTATTTTTTAAACAACAAATAACTTGGAAGTTTTTAAAAGTTAAGTTTTGTGACTTTGAGAAGTACTTCATATTGAAGAATATATATACTGAATGAGCCATTCAGTAAATTTCTAGATTTAGGGTAAACTGTTCTTTCCTTAGATAATTCTATGAACACTGATCAGAGTATATGAGGTAAGTGAAAAGGGATGGCCAATTTCATGTCCCTGATGTCTGGGAGCCAGTTGGTAGAGTTGCTACATTTGCTATAACCCTATAATATGAAAGACAATTATAGGATTATTTGAGATGGGAACAGGTGATGCTCAAGCAATATCAGGCTGAGACGAGATGAGCAAATGGCAGCAGTTCCAAGCGGCCCAGGCACAGTTACTGCAGTGTTTGGACAGGCATGTCTCCTAATGTGATTTCATGATACCCAGGTTAAAGACTTGGGTTTAAAATCACAATGTACAAATTTGGTGTATCACCTCTATTTTGGTGTTCAAAACAGAGATGACAGAATTCTAGCAGGAGAGCTTCAGTGTTTGCTAGGAGCACCAGCAGAAACATTGTTCTGTTTAGGTCTCTCATAGAACAAAAACTGACTAGAAATGTGAAATTTGTATTAGAGAATAAGGAATGGTAACATTATAAGAATACTGCCTTTTAAATATAATTTTTATTGATTTAAGAGAGGAAGGGAGAGGGAGAGAGACATAGAAACATTAATGATGAGAGGGAATCATTGATCTGCTGCTTCCTGCACACCCTCTACTGGGGACTAAGCCTACAACTCAAGCATGTGCCCTGACTGGGAATTGAAATGTGACCTCCTGGTTCATAGGTTGATGCTCAACCACTGAGCCACACTAGCCAGGCTATAAAAATGCTTCAAACAGTGCTGTCCATGTCTGTTTGGTTTTGTATGCTTATATATTTAAAAGTAAGTTTTGCTCTCCATTGAGTGATTTTTAGCTCATCCAGGATTATGTGATTCTGGTAATTGTACCAAAGTGAATGCATCAGAGAAATACTCAATACTGATCCCACCCAACTAGTCCTGTAATCAGTGGCACTGCAATGGATAGGGAACAAATCCTAGGGCCGATTTGTCCTTGTCAGAAGAGCAACAATGCTTAGGACCAAAACTCAAAGTTCTACCTAACTCTAAAAAGAGCAATTTGTCAAGCATTTCATTGTCACAAATTGAAATGAAATGAGGTGCCGGGCTCTTGAGGTCACTTTGCAACAGGAAAAATTCATTATCTAACTATACACAGAGGAATATGCCTCACAATTGTATTTGCTTGTAAAGGATGAGTGCCCACACTCATCCTTTACAAGCCAAAGCGGCAGAGGTCACTTACCAGAAATAAACTACATGAAAGCAGAGACTCCTAAAGTGTCAGTCCCCTGGCTGATAGCCTCTTGCTTCTTCCTCCTGGTCAGGGCTACTTTAGAGAATATTGCTCAATGTACTGAGGGAAATACTTGGGAGATCTTCGTTATTTTTAAAAAAATAACTTGTACAGGTCTTGCTGATTTGTCTACTGGGAGCCTGGTGCAGTCTTCTATGTCTTTCCTCCTTGAGGTTGGGGAGTTAGTGCCCCGTCCTCCTGCAATTTCCATATTGTTCCGAAGTGTGTATTTTCTCTTAAGGCGTTTTATGGCATTCTTCTCAGTATGTGGAGAAGGGGCAGCCTTGAATATTTTACACAGCTCACTGGGAAGTTACTGATGGGGGGTGGGGTGGGGATTGGTTACAGTTTAAAAAATGGAGAGTAAGAAAGTACATGTTGAACACATCAATTTTTTTTTAATTCTTTATTATTTAAAGTATTACATATGTCTCCTTTTCCCCCCATTGACATCTCCCTGGCTACTCCTACCTCCTAGCACATGCCCTCACCCTTCTAGTGTCTATATCCATTGGTTATGCTTACATGCATGCATACAAGTCCTTTGGTTAATCTCTTAGCCCTCCTCTTTTCCCACCCTCCCCTGCCTTCTCTATGAGGTTTGATGGTCTGTTCGATGCTTCTCTGTCTCTGGATCTATTTTTGTTCATCAGTTTGTGTTGTTCATTATATTCCACAAATGAGTGAAATCATGTGATATTTATCTTTCTCCTACTGGCTTATTTCCCTTAGCATAATGCTCTCCATGTCCATCCATGCTGTTGGGAATGGTAAGAGTTCTTTCTTTTTTTACAGCAGCATAGTATTCCATGAACACATCAGTTTTGAAGATTGCATTTTTCAAAGCGTTTATAAATAACTTGGAACAGAAAATTAATTACTTCATTTTCAGTTGGGCAGAGTTTATGTCAGCTGGTAAGATAATAAGAAAAATTAAAGTCCCTTTGAGTGAAAGAGAAAAATAGCATGGCTAAAGGGAATGGGTTCAATGGGGTAAGGAAGTAGATGGAGATTAACTCCTCTAATCTTTTCCCACACTTCAACCCTCCCCCAAATCAGCTATCAGGAGGGAAGGACTAGAGAAGCTCATATGTCAAGTCCAGTGGCCGTTTTTCACTCCTACATCTAATCAAATTTCCTAGTCCTTTATGTTATTTTTTAGCTCGTTTCTAATAATGAAGTGTTTTATTCATTCCTTCTCACCTTTTTATTTCTACCACGATTGATAGGAATTACATTGAATCTATAGGTCACTTGGTATAGTATGGACATCCTAACAATATTAAGTCTTTCAGTCCATGAACATGGGATATCTTTCCATTTATTTGTGTCTTCTTTAATTTTTTTATTAATGTATTTTATAGTTCTAAAGTGTTGTTATAGGTGGCGTTATGTTTGTGTTCTAGTTTTTCTTGATTGGTAGGTGACATTGGACATGATAGTGGTGCCCTTCATTAAAATACAGGGTACATGAAGAGGAGCAGTATGCAGGGCACATGGAAGACCATGAACCCAGTGTTGGCCCTGTTTAGTTTTAAATACTAGTGTGGCATCTACAAAATGTACTTGGATGCAGAGATTTGGAGCTAGACATTTATGATGGATAAAACTGTAAGAAAGGATGAAGATATTTAGGGAATGTGTATACAGAGAGGAAGAAAAAAATTAGTTTTCTTCTCATCCTCATTCTCTTCAATAATAAACCATATAAGTGAGATAGTATTCCAGTTTGCTAACCCTACTTCTTTTTTGAATGCAAGCCACAGCAGCCAACAAGAAAGTAGAAAACACTAAAAGGAGTGTTCAGACAAATAGTACTAGGTGTCAGGGTAGCAAAAGCATATGTACCTGCTTCTTGCTTTCTTTTAGCTGCTTAAAGATCATATTTTACCCAGTAAGATCTCCCTCTAAGGGCTTTTAAGGCATGTGATTATTTCCTCATTTCCCCTGACAGAAATAACTTTGTTCTTGAAATCTTGGGGAGGAAGAGACTTAGCTCCATTTCTCCTTGTCTAATCATTTCTTCATTATGCTCTCTGGTTTCCAGTTTAATTGACAGGCCCAAATGTTTTCATTAAGGCCTTTTTTCTTGCCCATTGGAACTCAATCTCCTTAAAATACCATTTAAGACATTTAAAAAGGGCATAGATTCTTTCCAGTCTAGAATGATTTAAATGTGTTATGGCATGGAAGGAGACCAGACTCGGTGAACAGCCAGCTCTGCAATTCAATCACAGAAGTAAGACCATGAAGAGAATGAGCCCCTCCAGCTTCTCCTCTCAAGGGGGTAGTGGAATTTTCTAATTTCTTGGTCCAATTCAAAACGATTTTCATCATTTTATTATGGTTCACATGTGATTTAGATGTGAAGGGGATGGAAGATATGTGACATTAGTGATCATTTTCCTCATAGCACTTATGATTATGGAATTTGACATTTTATATTTGTTATTAGGATGTAACTTTAATGAAGGCAGGGCCCTGTTTTTTGTTCATGAATGAAGTTTGTTCACATCCTCATTTGCAGTGGTGAGAACAGTGCCTAGTATACAACAGAGAGTTATTGAAGTAATTTTTATGGTCAGACCATGTATTGGGTATGTGTTCATTTTTGGTTTGGAAGATATGATAGCTATGGTCATGTGACTTTGCATTAAACATACTTCCTAACACATTTCACAATCCTATCTAATAAAGAAGAAATATGCTAATTGACCCTCATGCCGTCACAAAGATGGCAGTGCCTACAGGCAATAAAGAGGAACTATGCTAATTGACTGCCCCGCCCTCAAAGATGGTGGCACCCACAGCCAATAAGGAGGGAATATGCTAATTGACTGCCACATCCTCAAAGATGGTAGCGCCCACAGCCACAAGATGGCGGCACCCAGTCCCCTCAGGCCTCCGCCCCCCCCCCCCCCCCGGGGCGGCAGGTGTGTGGCAAGGCCGGGCCCACTAGGCCCGCCTTGCTGCGTGCCTGTCTCTGGAGTCCCCCAGTTCCCTCAGCCCCCCAGCTGCCCAGGGCCAGCCCAAGGTGCAGGCAAGCCTCGGATGTTGGCTGCCCAGCCACCCAGGGCCACCCGAGGCTCAGGTAGCCAGGGCCGGCCAAGGCTTGTGCTGCCGGCAGTGGCAGCAGCAGAGGTGTGATGGGGCGTCGCCTTCCCCTCATCGCCGGGTCGCCTCCTGCCCCTGAGGGCTCCCGGACTATGAGAGGGGGCAGGCCGGACTGAGGGATCCCCCCTTCCATGCATGAACTTTCATGCACCGGGCCTCTAGTTTATTTTATAGTTGCTTTGATGACTTTTCCTCATACCTTACTTTACCATTGGATCTTGGGTCTGCCATTGGATACTGCTGTCAGATGTGAAAGTGTAGAGATGTCACTATAGACCTTGCATTCATTGTTACTGGTCTGGTCTACAAAGAGACATTGATAATTGACAGTTGCATTCAAGTCCTGAAAGGACTCAGAGCGCTGGTGATTAGGGGTGCCTTGTAGCTGTCACTTTGATTTCGGTGGGATTGCACTTCAATGCTCTGCCTAGGAGCACTAGAAGAGAGACAGTTTCCTTTACAGTCTCCCTGTAGAAAACTTCACCAGCTTTGTGGAGGGGGGAAAATGACACCTACTGACTTACTTTTCATCTGGAATTAATGCAATCAGCAACATCTAAAGAAGGTAGATAAGGTGTGTTTTCATCTCAATGAAATCAGGATTTTCAAAGCTTTTGAGCTGCTAATACTTTTCCCTCCTGTCTGTTACTTTTTCCTTTTTTCTCCAATTCAGTGTCGGCATCAAAGCTACATCTCTGACATGACCAGAACAATCAGAGGCAAGGAGAACATGCAATTCATGATGATCGCACACTGTTACTTCACAGAGCAGCAGCAGATCTAAGGCGAAGTTGGCAGTAGTGCCCCATCCTGATTACCATCACATTAGGGAGTGGAATGAAAGGTACCAGGTTGGATTATCCTGGGGCTTCTTGGCAGCCATGAAGTTGGTATACCCTTTAACGAGAGCTAAAACTTTTAAGGAAAGTCAAGTGCCAGAAATGAATGGGGAATGATTTTTTTTTTTCTCTGTGGACAAGACCGGTTTCCTATTATCCTCTCATGGTTTTGGGAATTGACTTTACATTGCCAACTGAGAGTAATGTTGCTGGGAGCTGGGGGAGTGGGAAAATGCTCTGTGGATCAGGTGCTCTGGCTTGCTAATTGGGATAAATTTAGACAATGACATGTTTGCACATGAAATATTGTTACAGTAGAAGCGGTGGCTATGAATCCCACAGCAGCAGCAGAAAGCAAACAAAGTCAAAACAAGATATTATATTTGGGAACTCAGAGTTGTTTATATTAGCATCAGGCAGTTTTGGCCTCCTATATTGTGGAAATTTGGCACACTACTTAAACTGAGTATAGCAACAGAGTGGAAGAAAATACCAAGTTGGAAAATGGTTTAGTCTGTGCATTATAGAAAAAGATCTTTTAGAAAATTAGCTTTTTAGATCAGGTGGGCAATCTCTCACTAAATTTAAGAATGGTCCCAGTTTTCTGCGGGAGAACTAAAGAGGGAGGTTTCTTTGTGAACCTAGATCCTCTCCTTTCAATTTTCAGTTCTGGGGCTCAGGAAATCTTAACTTTTCACTGCATCATTCACTTGGCTTGCCACTGAAAATACTTTGCAAAAGGGGAGACGGGTGACACTAAGAGATTCTATTAATATAAGATCTGCACCCCAAAGACAGAGGGCTGCATGCCTCTCACTTACTTATTTACAATTCTGTGTGGCTGTTTAGAGGCAAAATCTTCACTTGAGCCATCTACCTAATGAAAAGTCAGGCTTAGGTAGAGCAGATGTATAGACTGTGATAGGAGTCTGGGGTAATGAAGTAGTAGTGGCTAATGGTGGAAGACAGTGGAGTGGAGGAGTTAGGAGTTTAGGCTCTGGTGCCTTTCTGCATGGGTTTGTATCCCTATTGTGAGTCCTTGGGCTCTTGGGCAAGTTAATTAGTGCTACAGGCTGCAGTATGCAGGAAGCTGACTCCAAGATGAGGCTAGCATGCATGTCATTTATTCTGGTGTGTTCTTGGTCCAATACCTGAGGGATGATGTGACAGAAGCAGGATTGAGTAGAGAGACAAGTCAAGCAGCCATGCATGGGGGCTCTGACCTAGAATGGCCCTACAGAATTATGCTGAGCTGGGCAGAGATACCCTTCTATTGACGAGTCATTGGGGGTGGGTTGCCCCAAGAAGGGCAGTGACTTTAGCCAATCCAGCTCTGCTGCTGAGGCATTCTTGAGGGGCCAGGAGTGGAAGGCTCCCGGCCAGAAACTGGACAACAGGTCTGTCAGTGAAGGGAGATCTGGGTGGCATCCATGTCCACAATGTTTAGCTTCTCTGGGCCTCTGTTTCCTAAGAATATTTTTTGAGAATTAAATTAGATGACACATGTAAAATGCTTAGACTCTGCCTGGCATGGAGTAAATAATTATTGCTGGGTACCAGGCAGAGGATGCATAATAGTCCCAGGGTCTCCTAGGTGTAAGTGATGCAGATGGCCTTGAAACAGAGGCCTGACTCTCTCCAGTCTGTTTTTAGTTATAACATCAAATATCTAACATGCTAGAACCCATATTGATTTGAAGAGGTTTACTTCAGTCATGTTTGCTCAATGACTGTTTCTTGCATAAGAAAGATCTCCTTAGGTATGGCTGGCTGCAGGGACTCTCCTTCTCTAGTGGCCAACAGTATTTCTGTCCCTTTCCCTCTACAGGGCTCTCTCTCCTTACACCCACAGCCCCCTTCCCTGGCCTCCCACTGTCCCTAGTGATGATTTGGAGCAGGAGAGCTGAGCTAAGTAACAAGGGTGGAAGGAAGGAGGAGAGGTAAAAAAAAAAAAAGCCTGGATTGCTTTCCCAGTCTCCAGACTCCCACTTTCCGGTTCCCAAGCGCCCCTCCCGACCCCCCCGCCGCCCCCGCCCCGCTCCATTCTTTATATTTCGTGCTCCATCCTATGTCTAGACATGAAATGCTAGGATATTCTTTGTGGGATAAGATGTTAGCACTTACATTAAAAACTTAGATGAATCTTAGCTCCACTTATTTTTGCATCCACGTGGTAGACCTTCTGTGGGAAAATCTTTTCCTCTAGGGCCTGAAACAGACAGGCGAGTGAGCGATAGAACACAGCCTATTAGTAAGTTGGGGCTGCCTATATTTGCTTCCTCCCTGACTTACAAGTTGAATAGCTGATAACATTTTTTTTTTACTTTATTATTTATTCTTTCATAAATGCATGGATGGGAAAGCATTTGTAAATAAATTACTGTGTGCACAGTATTCCAGGGAATACAATGATATAAAAGAATCTATATTTTCAAGGAGTTTATAGCCAAATTCAGGATTATATTATACAATAAGAAGTGGGGCCGAAGTTTTAGAGGACTTTGTTTATGGGATACTTAGTTCTTCTGGGTTCCCAGCACAAACTTAAAACTAAAAGTTTTAAATTATTGATAATAAATGTAACATATATACATTATAGAGATAAGAGAGCAATAGAAATGTAAATAATTTGTAATTACTAAGTGTTCAACCCAGTGCTGAAATCTATCAGCTGTCCTCAATCTACCAAAGCTTTCTCATCATGACTTGCAGGTTCTCACTCACCCAAGAATCAAAACAGATAAATGGCCAAAATTCTATGGCTTTTCTCCACCCTCTTAATCAGTCTTTCCCAGGGGAGGAAGAATGACTTAATTTTATTGGTGACTTGGAAGGCGATAATGGGCATGGGTATTCCATTCTTTCTTTTCTCCTTAGGGGCAGGTCTGAGCTTTATTACCAGAGAGAATTCTGTCCCGGTGCACTTCCTACAACTGAGTGTGTCAGTCTAATTGTGAAATTCAGGGTTGTGAAGCCCATTGACCTACAGATATACATCACATTCTCCAATGTCAGCTTAATCAGTTAAATGTTGATATTGGAACCTGATTGGTTCAAAACTAGGATTAGGGATTCATTTATCAATCTCTACTCAGTCCTAAAGGTCAGGTGCTAGGGTTCCTAAGGCATTAACTTCAGACCCAGAGCACTCCATGCTGGAGCGATCAGCATTTATTCAACAAATTGTGTGTGTGTGTGTGTGTGTGTGTGTGTGTGTGTGTGTGTGTGTTTCTTCTAAGGAGAAACTTTTGGGAGGCAGGAATTAGGTAGGAACTTCTATCTTGCGTAGACCCTATTCAATTCAGCTGAACAAATCGTTATTAGGCTCCTGAGATGAGCTGTGGTGCACCAGGCCCAGAGGACACAGACATTAATAGGATCTAAGGAAAGGTGCTTTAGATCTTATAAAGGGTAGGCACATAATAGAATGGGGGGAGGGTAAATCAGGGGTCAGGGTAGAAGAGTGGTTATTCTTTTTTTAAAACTTAAAAATATCTTTATTGTTGAAAGTATTATAGATGTTCCTTTTCCCCCCATTGGCCGCCTCCCCTCACTCAACTCCCCCTTCTCCCCAGGCTTTCACTGTCTGTGTCCATGGGTCATGCATATGTGCATAAAAGTTCTTTGATTAATATCTTCCCACTGCTCTCTGAGATTTGTCAGTCTGTTCCATGATTCTATGTCTCTCTTTTTCTCTATTTATGATACTGCTACTGAATAAGCAGCACTTGGGTTACGCTGTAGGGTCAAGTATTACTCTGGTGATAGGACTAGTGAAAAGTAGTCTGATGTTCTTCCTCCCATGCAAAGTTTGTATAATGGAGAGAGGAATCATCTTAATTATACAGAGCAATATAGATAAGCGATAAAGAATATGTTGAGCTTGACTGACTAGGTTCATTACCTTGCTTTCTAACTGTGTAACCTGTGTCAACTCCTCTGTTTCTGATTCCCCACATGAGAAACTGGGATGAATGGTGAGGATTAAGTGAGCTAATACAAGTAGGGTGCTGAGCACAGGGCCTGGCACAGAGGGTTTTTCAATAGTGGTTAGTTCCTGTTATTAGTTATTATAAAGAATGTGCATGTGTGTAAAAAATTTAGCTAAACTAGTCCATGATATTGCTGCTTTGGCATCTATTTTGTGCAGCCACGTGGCCTGCAGGGCTGACACTAGCCCGTCTGGGGAACCCATGCCCTAGACAACAGCCTCAGAAGACAGACCTCGGAATCACAAGCAACTGTCCTAAGTGTCTGATGCAACTTCCCCAGGAATCTTTGTGAGGACCAGTCTCCTAGGGCCTCTCCTCGTGTGCCCGTCAGGTAAGACCACGTTAGAGCTTAACAAAACCCTGATGCTGATGGTTTGAATTGACCATTCTGGTCTTAGCCTGAGAAACCCAAAACACTCTGCTCATGGTCCCTGATGAAGGCATGTGCCCTAGGTCCTGCTGGCTCTCTGCCTGCATCCTGCCTTGACCTCCTCCTGTGGGACCTCCAGGTGTGTGCTGTGTACTTCCTCCAGGACTCGTGAGTAATAGACCTCTCTGTTTCAACTCCCTGTGTGTTCTTTTGTTGAACAAAAGCTAGAACATCCAATGCCCCAGGGCTCTACTTAATTGAACAAAGTCACTACAATGTGGCATAAGAATGAGAAGATAAACCAGGAAGATGAGAGGGTTGATTTTCTTTATAGCTCATTGAAAGGCTTTAGGTCTGAGACTTTCTTCACATTCATGGTGGAGACAGATACAATTAATAGCAGAAGGGGCATACACATCCAGAAGGAAAATCAACTACTGCCAAGGATTAGCTTGGCATTTACTTGGCATAGCAAGAAAGCTTGGTGTTCACCAATCGCTAGTGGTAACAGATCATAGGGTCAGCATATGCTGCAAGGCAGAGGGGTTTGCAGTTTCACCAAATCCCACTAGTTTTAGATGAGTGGTGATACATGAGGCTAGACCTTACTGTTCTTTATTCACTGGAGAACTACAGATACTGATTTTAAGTGCTCATTCTGATTGTGTTTGAAAAGTTGGACAAAGTGCTTATCATTGAATTAAATAAGGCATGTATTGAATGCCTACTATGGACATGGGTCCATACCAGGAACTTATTAATTGTATAGTTTAACTTCATAAAAACTATTCAAGGTAGATGTTATTAACTTGGCTTGTAGATTATAAAATTGAAGTTTAGAATATTTCCAGAGACAATAAAATGGAATTTGCTGAAATTTGAACTCAGGTCTTCAATAAAATATCTTAAAAGTTACGTAGATTTAACGACGTTTATTATTAGCATACTGTCTACTACTTTTATAAATTTTAGGGAATTTTAGAAATACAGAATATCATCCAGAAGAAAATAAAAATCACCCATAATATTACAACTCAGAAAGTCACTGTTTAAATTTTTTACTATTTTCATCCAATTTTAATCCATATGTTTATGTCTTTTTCTGACAAAAGTGACCTTCTGCTTTCTATGTTATTTTAATCCCTTTGAGTAATATGTTATGAAGGCTTTTTTTAATTTTAAATAGTTTTTTAAAACCTGACTTTAAATTGCCACATTTCATTATGTGGATGGAGAAAGCCCTTACTGTTCAAATGTATGTTTCCCATTTCCCCCTATTTTAAACAATGATGCCATAAACATCTTTATGTATAATACTTGTGCATATCTCTAATTATTCTCTTAGAATAGATTCCTGAAGAATAATTACTATTTAAGAGGTTGTTCCAGTTATCTACTGCTGTGTAACAAACCAACCCAACATTGAGCCACATTAAGCAATCACCATTTTATTTTGCTCATGGATGCTGTAGGTTAGGAATTCAGAAAGGACACAGCAGGGATGGTTGTTTTCTGCTCCATGGTGTCTGGGATGTCAGCTGAGAGACCCAAAGGCTTGAGCTTATCCAGGACTTTTGACTGCTGTTCCTACATGTGGCCTTTGCAGCCTGATGATCTTAGCGTGGTGCTTTCATGACTTGGCTCAGGGCTCCAAGAGCATTTCAGTGGCACAAGGTAGACATATATGGGCTTTATGAACTAGACTTGTCAGTCATATATTGTCACTTCTCTGATTCAAAGAGGAGAGGATATAGACCCCCACCTCTCAATGAAAGGAATGTCCAAGAATGTATAGCCATGTTTTAAAACTACCAGAGAAGATAGAAGCCATTGTCAGGTCTTTGACATATATTATCAGGTTGCCCCCTACACATGTTGCATAAATCAACACTTTTTCCAGTAGTGGCTGATAGTACACTCTCACCCACACTGGATATTACACCTTTAAGAGATATTTATCAATTTGGTAGGCAACAGACAACATATCATATCATTATAATTTTCAAATACCTGAATACTAGTGGGATTTTTATATGCACTTTTTTCAATCACTTGTCAAAGTTTTATGGGAATTTTCTATTTTTTGCTTGTTTTTCCATTGGGGTAGTCATCTTTTTCCTCATTAATTGGTAGGTGTTGTTTACATATGAAGACTAAATTTGTTCTGGCTCTAAATTGAGTTCTTTTACCACTCCTTAGCAACTCTAATCAATAGGTATTTTTATTACTATGAGTAAGGCACTGTTCACTTGTAATCCTGCTCTACTTCTTCCAAGCTATGTAATTTGAACAATTTAATTAAGCCTCCTGAATTGTGGTTTCCTGTCCTGTAACATTGGGATAATAATAT
This sequence comes from Cnephaeus nilssonii, assembly GCF_951640355.1. Classification (NCBI taxonomy): domain Eukaryota; kingdom Metazoa; phylum Chordata; class Mammalia; order Chiroptera; family Vespertilionidae; genus Cnephaeus; species Cnephaeus nilssonii. The sequence goes on from NC_137073.1 coordinate 45,150,483, forward strand.
TCCTGTCTTATTAGTTGTGAGGATTCAGTAATGTTCATATAAATGCTTAGAGGAAGGCTTATTACATGTGAGTGTCTAATAAAGGTAAGTGGTTATTCTTAATATTATTATGGTTACCATAATGTTGAATATGAGACCTGGGTACTTGTGAATATTCCAGTGATTATCTCATTCATTTGACTGCCTGACTTATAACTGTGTAAATGGGGGCCTGCTGGTCATGTCCAAGCCATTTGGCTTCTGAATTCAAAAGCCACGGTTACTGCAAGAAAGATTTTATATTTTGATTATTTTAAACTTGTTCTCATGTCTCCCAAAGGAGGTCAGTCACTAACCTCCAGGATGGTCTTTGGAGCAGGGTTGTGGGGACATTTTCCTTAATGGGTGAGACACTTGGAAATAGTCACGCTCCTTGATTGCTCTGCCAATACAATTAGGAGGAAGGTGGAAAATTCATTTTTGTGTGAAGTTCTTCAGAGAGAAACTAAATTTGGTGGCATTTTCTCTGCTGCTTTTATTTGCCTTATTATTCTATTAGACTGAGCACAAAATCGAATATGTATCATAGAATGCAATGTAGAGCAGCATTGTTGAAAGAAAAGTAAAAACTTTCTTTAAAAGCTACATCCCTAAGGGATAAGTCCCATTGCTTTGACTCAGGAGGGGCTATGGAACAAAAGGACAGGGCCTGTATCTGAAATGACCATAGGCAGGGCTGAGCATTCCAGGCTTTCATTATCTCCAAGTGTGTGCCTTCCTCCCAGCCCAACCCAGCCTTCTTGTGCTCTTTCCTTCTAGAGCCTCAAGGGGGTGTTGGAGAGCCATGCATTGATGGATAGGGGATGGGGGGACATGGAGGGAGGCCTGGCTGGCCCCATCCCCACCACCCCTGGGGCACTGAACATTTGCTGTCTCCAAAACGGGCTTCTCTGGCTCCAGCCCAGCTGTCCCTGTGTGATAACCACCATGGCTAATACTCCAGTGATGAGCCACTTCGGGTCTCTGCCTCACTGCCTCTGATCACTGTGAAATATGAGTTGGGGGAGGTTTCTGTAACAAATGCCTGCTTGACTGAGCCTCTATTCAGGCATCCGGTGTCAGCACTTGTCCCAGACAGCCGCTTCAGCCACCCAGCCAGACAGTGACAGATTCAGCCTCCTGCTCAGACTGTCAGGGGAGTCTCCCCTTCAGGCGTGGGCTTGTCACAGGAGCCCCTGGCCCAATCCTGCCAGGGCTCTGGGCTGCACCTGTGCTTCCAAATGTCTGTGGGCTTGAGAGCCAGCAGCCTGCTCATCAAGGTCAGCTGGCATGATGGGGGAGGGGAACTCCTGAATTGAGACAGACCTGTCTCTTTTGTTCTTTGTCCCTGCATCAGAAGACAGACCTTTCAATACCAGGGGTCCCGGAACTTGTCAAAGAGCATTTGAGTGGGTCTTTGGAAACACACACACACACACACACACACACACACACAAACACACACACACACACCAAAACAAAAAGCAAAAACAATTTGCCCAGGGATAATTGGTCCAAGCAAGTTTACTTCTTTGCGATGTCCTTTCCAAGTTTTCTTTAACATTATCTTGTTAGTCTTGGTTGAATATGAAGTGAAAGAGAACAAAGGCAGTAATGGGTAGAGGAAGAAAGGGTTCACATTAGTGGCCAGTTTTGAGATTCTGCCAGGGTTGGCCATATGGTGATCATAATGATGATTTATAAATTAGAAATTACAACCTGATGGCTTATGGACTGAATTTGGCACACAGGATTTTTATTTGGCCTAGAGTGTTTGTTTTTAATGGAGTTTTATGCCAATATTTAGAGTTTAGAATATTTCACACGCAAATGTGATTTCTGACTTCTCTTCAAAAACTAAGCTCTGGCAACACTGGGCTTGCATTCTTGTATAGGGACAATTGGGTTAACCATGTTGCCACTGCTCACTTCAGACAGGGCCACTGTCCTCTCTTCTTCCTATCATTATACCCAACATGACTTATTTCAGTTATGGGCGATCCCTGTAGATATTTGAGTTGGTGATCCTTGGTACAGGTGCTGAGCTTCATTCTATACTCAATCTTGAATAAACTCTGGTACTTTTCCCCCCACTGGGATGATATGCAATAGGACTTGCATGATTTAAAAGCAATGAATAATAAGAACAGCTAAAAATTGTGGTTTTATTGATATGTTAACCATTGCTAGGCTTTAGCTCTTAACCATAGACAAGTGTTTCTTAAATAATAAACTTTGTGACAAGTTTTGATATTTCTATTGAGAGAGGAAGAGAAATACATTAACTGAAAGCTATTATAATATCTGGTTTTTAATCCTTACAAAAATTTCTCCAAGTTAGTGATATGGTCTCCTTTCCATAAATAAGGAAATGTGACTCAGAGTTAAGAACCTTACTCAGTGTTTTAGAGCTGGAAATTAAATGAGCCAGGACTTGATCCTTGCTCCTTCCCACCCAATGGAATCCTGTGGCATCGATTTAGGCTAAGATTCAAGTACAGTTATTGCAGAAGAGATCAAATGTACTAACTTGATTAAATAGGCTGCATTTGGACATTAGAAGCATGTGTTTAAGAGTCTTTGATAATTAAAAAAAGAGCTTTATTCATGCTGAGGATTTTTTTTCTTAAAGTAATTTTTAACCCACATGATTTATAGATAAAACTGGTGCTTTATTGATTTTGGCTATGAAAATAAGAGCAAACTTAAAGAGCACTATTTGTTTAAATAGATTGCCTCACTTAACCCTCTCAACAACCATATAAGGTAGGTAAAGTTATTATCCCAATTTTAAACAGAGGCACAGAGAGATAATGCTGAGAGACTTGAATAAACTGCTTGATGAACCATTAGGTGGATTGGAATCAGAATAGTCAATGTAGCTTAGCCTTCTATCTTTCTAACCCTTGGTGAATATTAGCCAAGATATTGGACATGCTGTAATTTCTATCTTCCTGCAGTCTGTATCTAGTGTGCCAATCATCTGTGTTTTGTTCTTCAGGGATAATACTGGAAAAACCCCTTGAGGACTTGTTTGTCTAAATAGAATGCTTAAAAGTGCTTTTATATAAATGATGGTTTGGAAAGGCCATTAGTAGGTCTGATAGCTTTAAATAAATTGTTTTGAAGTGATGGTTATGGGATGGATCACTTATAGTTAAGTAATGTATTCTGGGAATTGTCTGAATTTTCAAATATAATGAGTTTTATTGATTGTGAGAAAAATTATTTTGGATGATAACTCCACTGTGCTAGGTTTGCTGTTTGAAGTCTGTATAGATTGGGTTAGTTTAAATGTTTCCAGTATTTGGATGGAATGCCTTTGAGGTATAAGAAAGTGATTAAAGCCTGTCATTGAGGGACTGTATGGGGCCATGTCACCCAACCTGAAGTGGAGAAGTTACCTTCAATAGATTTGAAGGCCTAGTTCCTATGGCCTGTCTTTAAAGAATTTCTTGTCACCTTCTCCTCTTAATGCAGTTGGAGGCTGGACTATGTCTTTTGGACCCCAGAGCCCAATGATCTTCTGCTGATACAAACATGTGAGCAACAGTTATATCACCCTGCTTTTTCCCTCACTCTTCCCCACATTCTTGGGCTAAGTCGGTATCTAAGAGGTGTCCATAAGGCTGTGTGCATGCAGCTATACCGGTGGCTACAGTGCGTTCCTTTGTTGTGACCATGTCTTCCTGTTTGGGGGAGCATCTTGGGTGGTAAAAAAAAACCTGAGCAACTCCTGGTCAAGGCACTACAAAACCTCTCTCTACCAATTTAAGTGGTAGCCATCTGACATACTCTCTTTCCCCTCTCTCCAGATATAATAGATTAGAATAATCAGAAAAGCTATGGTTGCCACATGTTTTGTCGTTGCTGGTTAAGTAAAAACCAAGTCTCAACCCAGTACTCTTTGTACTATTACCTGCCATGTTTCCTTGTGGGCTACTTCTTCTCTTACAGAATCCTACATCTCAGTGTTCCCAGGTTTAATCTCAGGCCTTTTCTTATTGCTTCCCTTCTATATCCTCCAGGCTGATTTTGTTTAGAAAGTACCTATGTCTTTAGCTACCACTTAACAGCTGTTGACTCCTAATGCAAACAACCTCAGACTATTTCTTTCCCCTGAACTGAGTCCAGTGTTACCTGCTACCTATAGAACCCATTCCCATGAATGTCCCATTGGTTTCTCAAAAACATCAGGCTTTAAACTAAGCTCCTTACCTTCCTTACTATCTCACCTGCTCCTCTTCCTACATTGCTTACTTTTACACAGTGTGCATCAATTTTCATAATTCATAAATTCTCATTCATTAAGTCTATCATGGGGTGAGGAATTGACATTGTTTGCAAACACTTTTAGTAATTCTTACGTTTGTGATCCATATACAACACCAAGAAAAACATATTATCTCCCCAAACATCTTAGAATGTGCCTCCCTCCACCTGGTCACATGAGCTAGAATTATCCTAGACCTAACCCTTCTACTTGTCCAAAGGGCTACTGTGCCTTATTGATTCTAATGTGTTTCAAAATCAGTCCCTTTCTCTCTGTCCCCACTGCTGCTTCCTTCTTTCTACCCTAGTTCATCCCAACCATCTCCTTTTTTCTCCTTGGTTCACTCTTGTCCCCTCAGTCCATGCCATAGAGTGATATTTTCAAAATGCAATATCATAATGCTACTTTCCTTCTCTAAAGTTTTCAGGGGCTCTGTATTCTAAAGGATAAAAGCTAACCTCCTTAGCATGGCATATTAATTCTTCTGTGATCAGGCCCAAGCATATGCATCAACTTCTCCTCCTTGTCAATCCCTATTTCAACCCATACTCCAAATACATTAAGCGATTGGTAAGTCTGAACATATTTTAGTCTCTGTATCCTCTATGTTATTGTGCAGGATATTTTTATTTATTTATTTATTTGTTTGTTTGTTTGTTTGTTTGTTTTTGCTTCTATAGCCTTCTTTTTCTTTGGCTGGCTAAGTTTTACTCTGACATTCAGTGAATCAATCAAACATTTCCAACTTGGGAAAGACTTTTGCTGACTGATTTAAGGATTTCTTTGGTTAAATTTCTCTGGAACTCTGGTCCTATAGAAATCAGATAACTTATTATAGAGTGTTATATTTATTGGTTTACTTTTTTAAAACTAGAATGTGAGTTGCTTGAGAATCTTGACTATGTCTCCAATTTCTGTCTATCCAGTAGTAGGCATGCAAAATATACATGAGAATGAATGAATGGCCATATGTTTTAAAACAATTTAATAAGACTTCAGCCACATTAAGATTCAAAATGAAGAGGAATGTTCTCTTGTCATGTGGTATATTTACACAATGAAATACTACTTAGCCATAAAAAAGAAAGAAAGAAAGAAATCTTACCCTGTGCAACAGCATGATGGACCCAGAAAGTAGTATGCTAAGTGAAATAAGCCAGTCAGAGAAAGACAAGTACCATATGATTTCACTCATACCTGGTATATGAAAGGCTAATGAACAAAATAAACTAACAGACAAAATAGAAACGGACTTTTAGAGGCAGAGAACAGACTGACAGCTGCCAGAGGGAGGAGAATGGGGCACTAGTGAGAAATATTAAGGGATTAAGAAAAAAACACACACACCACAAAACACGAACAGACAACATGTATGGTGATTACCAGAGGAGAAGGGGGTAAGGAGACATAGGAGAAAGTAAAGGAGGATAATTGGTGATGGAAGGAGACTTGGGGTGATGAACATATAATAGAATATACAGATGATGTATTATACTATTGTACCACTGAAACCTATATAATTTTATTAACCAATGTTACCCCAATAAATTCAATAAAAAAAGAAAATGGAACAATTGGTTATATTTCTTAGCTTCATATAAAACTTATTCATTTATGATTCTTTTCCAGAGAGCAATAATTCTATTGTTTTCTACATAAAACACATTTATGTCACTGATGAGTTGGCTGCAGATTCTTTCTCTAAATAGAGTGTTCCTTGAATATATTACCCGTTCAAACATCTGGTGTTCTCGGGATATTTCTGGAGGCAGAGTTGCTCTGTTTCTTCCAACACTGAAGAGCAGGACACTTCTAAGAGTTTCCAGCATCGTTCCCTCCTGGGGGAGCTGTCTTCTGAGCCACCACGGGTGATTAGTTGACGGAAGGCAAAGATCTTTTTCTTGCCTGGCACTGGGCCCAAAGGAACAGACTGTGCTGCTGCCCCTCACCAAGGAGCCAGGAGAGCCTCCATCAGGGAGTGGAAATCAGCTTGTTTTAGAACTCAGGAAAAGCCTCAAAGAGAGATTATATTGAACAGGGGAACTTACATTTTCTAAAAGTGGTGATACATTTTTATGTCTCATTCTTGTCAATATCAGAGGCCAGAGGCTGGGCTCAGTGGGAACCTGGGTAACTTTATTAAGGGTAATCACTCAGAACGTCCTGCTGAACCAAAGGGCAGAATAACATCACTCTTCCTTGGGGGGGGACTCCTCAACCAGCTGGTGCTGGACAATTAGGAACCTCTGATTATTCCCCTCTGTCCAGTACTAGCAGTACTAACTTCCCTCTGCTTGCATGTCACTGGAGATGGGAGCTGAGTTCAGCTGAAATATTTGTAAAATCTGACCCTCTCATTCTCACCAAATGCAGCAATCTGGATTGTAATGTAGCTGTTAAAACTAAATTCCCACAGGAAGCAAATTATGAACTTACGTCGTTATTGTTCTACAGATAACAGTATTATTATATATCAACTTATCATACATTATTCAATAAATTAGGAATGAAACTTAGAGGAAAGAGCCCAAGATTTTTTTATTGCCCTTTATTATGCAAAACTATAAAAGGGGTTTTGAGGGAAGTATGATGATGTAATAGTCTACTTGTCCATTCTCGCCCTTTCAACACAGAACAGGAAGAACTTGAAAGAACAGTGTGAAATCCTTAAAGTGGTTCTCTACATAACATGATATTCCCAGCAGATGGGATTTCCTCCAGACAGAACTCTACCATTGTGCTACTGAATTTTAGTCTTATTTGAGGCTAGAGTCTTAAGGATCTTATCCCAAAAATGTACCCTTCATGGCACATTCTTGAGTTTTTTGGTGTTTATGAGCACTTGTTGAGGGAAGTTAAGGATCTAGATTGTACTCAGGCTGGAATTCTGGCTGTAAATCAGACAATTACTTGGGTGCTTTATTAGATATCTTCTTCATCCAGAGTTTACCTTACTTATACTAGAAAAGTCCTTTTCTCACTTTTTTTTTATACACACACACACACACACACACACACACACACACACACACACATATATATATATATATATATATATATATATATATATATATATATTTTATTGATTTTTTACAGAGAGGAAGAGAGAGGGATAGAGAGTTAGAAACATCAATGAGAGAGAAACATCGATCAGCTGCCTCCTGCACACCCCCTACTGGGGATGTGCCCGCAACCAAGGTACATGCCCTTTGACTGGAATCGAACCTGGGACCTTTCAGTCCGCAGGCCGACGCTCTATCCACTGAGCCAAACCGGTTTCGGCCTTTTCTCACTTTTGATGCCATTTCATTTTTCTATCATTCATTCATTCAGTAGATATTTATAGATTACATGCTTATGTTTCAAGCATTATATCAGGTTAAGGAATAGTGAAAAGCAGAATATTGCTTCCAAAGAGCCCAGCATATAGTGTGTATGTGGGAGTCAGGGTATGTGAGGTAATTGATATAAATAGATCAATAACAAGTATCCAATATAAGGTATAATAACCTATGAGAAGTAGTAGGTGCTTTGGAAATGAATACTTCACTTAGTCTTTGGAGATGGGAGCAGAAAAAGACAGCTTCCAGGAGGAAATGACATTTAAATTCAGCCCTGAGTCCTAACCGGCTTGGTTCAGTGGATAGAGCGTTGGCCCGCAGACTGAAGGGTCCCAGGTTTGATTCCAGTCAAGGCCATGTACCTTGGTTGCAGGCTCAATCACCAGTAGGGGTTGTGCAGGAGGCAGCTGATCGATGTTTCTTTCTCATCGATGTTTCTAACTCTCTATCCCTCTCCTTTCCTCTGTGTAAAAATCAATAAAATATATATATTTTAAATTCAGCCCTGAAAGAGTTTTACTGAACAAGAGGATGAGGGCTTAGAGCTGCAGAGAAGGTCATATTCAGAAGTAAGGGTTTGCACAAGGATTGAGTGAGAGAGAAGATCTCACACACACACACACACACACACACACACACACACACACACACAGAATGAATGATGTTCTTACAGGGCTGGAGGTAATTCAGCATGAAAGCCACAGCATAGAGAAGAAGGGGCAAATGGCAGGAGACAGCTGGAAAGTGGGGTGAGAGCAGGTCATGAAGTGCATTGTACTTTGAGCCAGGAGTTTGGATGTCATTCTTAAGATTGGCAGAAAAACAGGAGCCTTTGACCCAGGGGAGTGAAGCTTTCAGCACTTTGCTTTAGAAGGATCTTTCTTTGGCTACTGTGTGTAGAAGGTGTTGTGGGGATGGGGGTAGGGGCTTGGCTGGGGAACACTGGACAGGGGGAAACCATTGAAGATGCTTTCATTTCTTGACAGGGCCACCAGCTGCGTAATTGAGAAGTTTTCCAGGCTGGTGGAGGCAGATCCCGAGGCTGCTAGGCTAGGAGTGAATGATGAGAGGGCACCAGATGCTGCTCTCTAAACCTGGGCTCCCTCTCTGAGTGCCTCAGCAGGCTGGAGAGGAGCTGCTCACTGCCTCTACTAACCTGGGTGCTAACTGAGGCATGTCTCCTGTCCAGATTGGAGCTGGCATTTGCAGCCTCCCCAGGAGTGGAGAAAGAAGAGCCAACTCCTTTTCAGGCTGATAGGAAGGCGCTGAGGCTCCACAGGACACCATCAGTGAGGATTTGCTCATTGCCTGGCTGAGTTGTCCAAATGGGCCCATATGCCCCACAGTTCCTGTCCTTGCCCTTGAATGACCTTGTCACTGTCAGCTTTTGGACTTTGATATTTGGACTTTCCAAAGAACGTGCAAACTTCTCCTATGTTGGGAGGAAACATCTTAGTCAAGCTTGAAAAGGGCTGTAGGATCCTGGATGAGGGCCTCCCAGACACCCAGATAGGGGCAGGGCTGCAAAGAAAAACAGGCTTGGCTGTGCATCTCAGGACCCTCTGGAGCCAGGTAGACAGAAGTTAGGACAAGCATTTGGCAGCTGTACCACATCTTCCCCCCCCCCCTTTATTGATTAAGGTATTACATATGTGTCCATCCCCCTCTCCCCCCACACTCATGCCCTTACTCCCTGGTGTCTGTGTCCATTGGTTAGGCTTATATGCATGTATACAAGTCCTCCACATCTTAGTCACACCTGGACAGCAGAAAGTTTAGTAAGGTGGGCTGGCACTGGCGATGAGGATTACTAATCACTCTGCTCAGAGGAATAGGTGCTTATGTCTTCCTTTGCTGTGCTTTATACTTCTGGGTCTGAGGCTTCACTACTGGCTGCCAGTCCTTGGTGAGCCTGTTCAAGGCCTATTGCAGGCCTGTGCTTTCTGAAGGGGCTCTGAGAGAGTGTTATCTTGGATTGCATTTTGTCCATCACTATTTCACTTAATTGTATGTTTAACTCCCTCAGTAGATTCTAGTTCCACGAGAAAAGCAAATGCACGTATCCATACTGGTTTTCCTGAAAGCACTAAGCAGGGTACCTTGTGTCCAGTATGTGCCCAGTAAATGCTCCTTGGAATATGTGCTTAGGTTTGCTCACTCAACTTTTAAGAGTTTAATATGGAAGAGACATCCTGTAGTCAGGGTACGATGCCATCAGTAATATGCTTTAAATGATTAGATTCTAACCTTTGGTGGTTTACTGAGATAGACAAGATCCTAGACAGAATAATTTCTGGGGGGTCATAGCTCACAGCCAAGGGCAGGTTTATTGAAAACACAATTTCATGTATTCCCAAGGGCCTTGGAGACCATTTGCTGATCATCACTCATCATATCACAACATGTTTCCCACATGCCAGGCCTCAGGGTCAGGCCCTGAGCTCAGTGCTTCATGTCCAGCATCTCTGTTGATCCTCATCACAACCTGTGAAAGTAGTGTTGCTATTTTTAAGATGTGGACACCTAGGCCCTCGGAGAGTATGTCTTTTGTTCAAGCTCAAGTCATGTCAGAGCTGGGACTTAGACCTAGATCTGCCCAACTCCAAAGCTCTTCTTTCATTGCACAGCTTCACTGGGTGTGTTAATGGGACTGGGTCCTGGACAGGTGGACCAGCATCCCCGGAAGCTCCACTGACCCTGGAGGACTGGGCACAGGCCTGGGTGTGTAGGGATTTGCTTCCTGGAAGGTGCCACAGCAAGTGGAGGACTACCACACATTCCAAACTGCCCCTCCTAGCCCAGGGATAATGCCAGCTGCTTGCTATAACTTCTGGGTATGTCCAGATATAATCTAGAACAGAAGGAAGAAAGATGTGATTCTGGCAGAGGGTCCATTTCTGGGCAGGACAATACAATAGTGTGTGTATGTGTTGGATACAGGGCTTGCTGACTGCAGATCTCTGGGCCCTCTGATTGGAAGCTGTAAAAACGTTAACATTAACCCTAGAACTTGGTGTGTTTGTTTGGACTCTGAGTAAGGCGACCTGAGCAAGTGGTACCTAGTCTCTACCAAATAGTCACAATCAGCTACTGACTTAAGGAATAGCCCACTTGGGGGTCAGTGAACTAGTCTATGGAGCAGGAGGCTTCCCTTCGTGGTTTACCCAGATTGAGTGGTTGGAGTGAGGAGAAGCCAGGAAGTCTAGAAACAGCAAGAGATAAAGCAATCAAAGAGTCACTTGTATGCATGCATATAAGCATAAACAATGGACGCAAAACTCTGGGGGGGTGAGGGCATGTATGGGTGTGGGGTGGGGGGGTAATGGTAAGATATGTACACATATAATACCTCAATAAAAAAGAAAAAATAAATTTAAAAAAAAAGAGTCACTAATTTCTTGTGTTGTTAAAATACTCCGTGTTTCAGCTTCTGAATCTTTACAACAGGTAGAATCATTCCTTCCTCTTGGAGTCTTGAGGACATGGAAAAGACAATATTCTCAAATGCGCTCAAAGTTTGGCAGAGTAGTATGAACCTAAGCTTATTACTATAATGTAGCAATTTAAAAAGTTTATCTTTATTGTTGAAAGTACTACAAATATCACCTTTCCACCCCCCATTGATCTACTCCACCCACCACCTGTTAAATGACTTGTGCAGATACCAGCCAAATTATACAGTTCCTCAAAAGCCAAGCTCTTATTTGAGTTGTTTTGGTCAGTAGTGCTATTGAGACTTTTTTCAACAAAGGAGAAAGAAGACTGAAATGGATTTAATGAGTCTAGGCTAGGGTATACGGTGAGCCAGGAATCCTTCCCCAGGCCTTCACCACACTATTGTCTGTATCCATGGGTTATATATATATACATATAAGTTCTTTGGTTAATCTCTTCCCGCTTCCCCTCTGCCTTCCCCCTGAGGTTCATCAGTCTGTTCCATCTTCCATGTCTTTGGATCTATTTTGTTTGTCAGTTTATTTTGTTCATTACATTCCCATATAAGTGAGATGATGTGATAATGTAGCAATTTTTGCACTGCCAACAATCCTAATATTTTCCTGTGAACACAGTCAAGAAGTTGAGACAGTTATCCAAAGATCCTGAAGTGCTTGTTGGAAAAGTAAAAGATGCTCTTCAAGGTAACAGTCATCATTCTAGTGAAAGTTACCTTACTCCCCCACAAAGCCCCCATGGACTATGTTTTTGAAGACAAGGGAAGAATTCTAGAACTGAGCATGTAGTTTTGATTTATCTGTTTCCCTTATTTTTTCTTGGTGGGAGGGAGAGGGCATTTTGTTTAAAAAGGATCTGGAAAAACTCTCAAACTAATTAAAGGCATTTTCCTAGAGATGCTAGATAGTTTCTTAGAAATCTTTGTCATTGGCAGAAGAAATGGTGAGAATGTTTTGGGGGTAATCTACTCACAGGAGTGAATTGTCTGTTTGTACCTGCATAATCGGCATACGGTATTTCCTTTCATTCTGACAGGCTTAATTCTTTCAGTGATGCTGTGAATGGTCACTTTTTGGTCTGGCTCTTACATGCTCAAGTCCACCACAACAGGGAGAAAACAAAGAAGATATATTGTGGACACTCAGCAGAACAAACGAGTATAGCTCTACCTGGCTTCACTACTGTTCCCCCTAACAAACAAGTGCTGTGAGAATTGATCTGTTTACAGAGACAACTTCAGAGCATAATGACCCATTCCTGGCTCACCATATACCCTAGACTCATTAAATCCATTTCAGTCTTCTTTCTCCTTTGTTGAAAAAACTCTCAATAGCACTACTGACTGAAACAACTCAAATAATAGCTTGGCTTTTGAAGAACTGTATAATTTGGTTGGTATCGGCACAAGTCATTTAACTAAGTTAAGTTAAAGAAAATTGCACAAATGAACCTTATCAAACAAATAAATGTGAAACAAACTTTTTGATAGAATTTTGGCTGCATTTTTTTTTTCAAATGGCATATCTTATTTTAAAGTCTCTTTCGGATTGAATAAAGCCTATACTTCTGAGTGACAGTAGTTATAGCGACCGAGGCTTATATGGATCAACTCATATGGACACATGTTCATCTGTGGCCTGGGTTTTTAATCTTCAACTTGTCCTCCTTTTCTATAGAATCCAGCAATCGGCAGACCTCAGACATAAGTTTGAAGGGGAGAAAAGCTACGCTCCTGAGATGTGAAATGTCTTAAAATAAAGTTTTGCTTAAAGATTGCTATGGAGTGCTTCTTAGCTATTATCTTGCAATCATTAAGATGAGTCTTAGCTAAGGAGCAGCTACATAGGATAGTATGAATGCAAACTTCTGGCTTGATGTTTTTTCAAGTTCAGCGAGAGCCTGGGGGCAAGAATGCATCTGTGACATCATCAAAATAACACATTTTTGTGCTTCAAGGAATACCACCAGGAGAGTGAAAGGACAACCCACAGAATGGGGGAAAAGGTTTTGCAAATCATACATCTGATAAGGGCTTATAATTAGAATATATAGAGGATTTATTACAACTCGAGAATAAAAGGACAACTCAATTACAAAATATCAAGAGGGCTGAATGGACATTTCTCCAAAGAAGAAATACAGATGGCCAAATAAGCAAATAAAAGATGTCTAACGTTATTAGTCATCAAGGAAATGCAAATCAAAACCACATAATATGCTCATTAGGATGGCTATCGTAAAAAAGATAGAAAATAAGTGTTGGTGAGGAGGTGGGGGAGTAAGAACCCTCAAGCACTGCTGGTGGGAATGTAAAATGCAGCTGTTTTGGAAAACAGCCTGGCGGGTCTTCAAATGGTTAAATAGAGATTTTTAAAAAACCTATTGGGAATCTTGAAGGAAGAAAAATACAAAGGTTACATGTGAAACCCACAAAGTTCAAATTTCTGATTCGACCAAGAACAGCTAAACCCCAGTGTTGGGTGAGGTTGTTACAGAAGACCAAAGAAAAAATAAGTGACGCTTCAAAGAAGAGGAGGGACACTGTTTAATATGCCAGCGGACTCAGGGAATAGCTTTCCAAATCTGAGTGAAGAAACATGCATGGGGCTTTCCATTATATCTCCCTGTGGTCTTTGTCCTGCAAATATGGATTATGCTTCCGGTCCTTTTCGCGGGCCTTGCAAGAAGGCCCCCAGGTGTTGGGGGTCTCCAGGCCATATCTGATGGTCTGGCCTGGTGCCAGCATTAATAACCCTCCCTCCGGGGCAGTGCACTGTTCACAGTAACAGGTTCTGGAAGACCAGTATCTGGGAAGGAGGTAGTGACTTAATTATAGGTTATCATGAATGTACACTGAGCTTGCTGGCATGGATTCAGATCACTAGCCCCCAAATATCAGGGTTACATTGGAATTAGCCCATTTTAGCCTTCTCAAGGTGGCACAGAGGAATTGTCTCTCAGTGCTTTTCTGCTTTTATAACCAAGAAACAAATCTTGTAGGAATGTGATAGTTAAGTAATTCCAGTAATGGCTAAAGCAGGCAGTGTGCAGATTTGAAACTGACAGGAAAGAAAAACAAACAGGGAGGAAGAGGCCCATTTCTAAAGTGCATGGAGCCTTTGAAGCCCATGTTTTTGTTCCGCCTGATTCTTCCAGCCCTGGTGCAGACACTCCGAGGGCCTGCGTGTCTGTGGTTGGGAGATAAAGAATCAAAGCTCTGCTTGTGGCTACTCTCCTTAAAACTACACCTTTTCTGAAGGGTTTTATATGTCAGCTGCCGCTGTTATGTGTTTGGGACAGAAATTGTTAAAAAGAAGATACAACAGAGAGTGTGCAGGCCAGGCAACATTGGCAATTGTCCAGCCATCCCTGGGAGCACGCACAAAAGAGATTTTTAAAGCAAGGCTTCATTCTGAAAGAAAGCCCTTAAGGGAACACGTTTTAAAATTCTTTATAAGGTCCTTGTTTGGCATACAAAAGTGAAATGACCAGAGGGAAGATGAAGAAGTTAGCTGCAGTTGAAGTCCAAACTTCAGGGCAGTTACCTGTTTTCTATTCTTCCTTATTGTCTTCCTCATTGGATCAGCTATTCTGTTTCCATTCATATTTTAGTGGTTGATGAGGGAGAAAAAGGAATGTCAGAAGAAAATGGCATAAAGTTCCTGTGAATTGGATTTAAATAGTACCCAGGTGGCTGGCAAAGAAACCCAATAGCACCATCAGTCAGAAACCCGCTCCAGTTTAGAAGCGTTGTTTATGTTGTGGGTTAAGCAAAGGATTCAGGATTATTGGAATTTTTGCACTCCCACAATTCCTCTTTATTTGGTTCAGGTATGTGTTTGAAGAGATAATTAAAAAATATAAAATAAAATAAAGTAAAAATGTACTGGGGGAGCCTGAAACAGAAGTCCTTCTGTAACTGGACAAGCAAGGGCTCCAGGCTGCCTGTCACTACTTGAGCCAATTAAGCAGAGTCAGGGTTGAATCACAGATGAGCGTTTATTCCAACACTGCTGGCAGTATGGGGAGAGCAGCAGGTCATCCACAAAAACCTACTATTCACTCCCCTCATAAACCAGCTGCTTATATTGGGTAGAAGGGCAAAGATTACGTGGGGAAGTAGGCAAAAGGAATAAGAATGGGTATGCAAAATGGTATAATGGTGTTAACATAAAAACCATTGAAATCTGTAAAGAATTTTTATGAGTTTATTTGAGCCAACTGTCAACATATGCAGGGAAGCAGAACTTCAATGAATTGATATAATGCTCCCGAGATTGGCGGGTTGCATTTGTATTTATATATTGCAATCAAAGGAAAGGGAAGTAGGTGGGTTACATGAAACCCATTGGTGATAGACTAGAGAGGCGGGAGAAAGCAAAGTGGGTTGGGGGGGGAACCCCTGGGATTGGATAAAAAGTAAAATAATGGACACCTACTTAGGTGGGCGAAGCAACAATTAACATGATAATGAAGGAATTTGTGGTATCTGTCCTGGCGCCCAGCACATTAGGTTGTGCCCCAAGGGGTCCAGAAAAAGGGAAGTTATAAGTTACCTAGACATTTCAAAGGGTATGTTATTATAGATGCAAAAAGACAAATAGGCTCAGTTAAGGTAAAGGTTGACCTTGTCAGTGAAGATACCAGCTTAGGAGGTGACTACCCACTGTAACTGCTTTTAGTTAAAGTTTAATTTCAGACCATCCTTTGTGGTTACTTTAGGTCTCTGAGTCTGCAAGACTGCTATGCAGGCCTTCTCTGAGCCTGTCAGGTTAGCATGTGGCCCCTTTTGTCCACAATGGTAATAGTTTACAGGTCATGTGGGCTGGGGTTTGCGAAGAGCTAGGGGGATGCAAAAGGCTGGGGGTTGCAAAGGGCTGGTGCCTCTGGTTTCTGCAACAAGGTTGTTAATCTTTCCATGATAATAAGCAGCTCCCAGAGGTGAAGGATGGGCTGAATTTCCAGGTGAGCTCCCAGGTCCTGCATGCAACTCCAAGCCAGGTTAGAATGTGCTTTTTAAATCAGACTCTACTTTGAGTGGGAGATGCTGAGTCCATCAGCAAGTAGAGAAAGGCAGGTGACATTAAAAAGGAGTCAGTGAATCCATGTTCTTCCCCTCAACCATACTGCTCTGGCCACACTGGCTATTGCCTGTTTTGTTGAATATTCCGGGCAAGGCCAAATATTTTTCTGTCTGAGGGTCTTTGGCTGAACTGGCTGATTTTTCCTCTTGGATGCTCTTCCTCAAGATATCTGCTTAGCTAACTCCTTTGCCAAATTCAAGTCTTCCTCCATGAGGTTACCCCACCATGCTTCTGTTTGCTTTGCCCTGATCTCCTTTTTTTTTTTTAAATAAGGTATGAATCACAATCTAATAACACTTAAGTAAGAAGCTCATTTTTGTTTTCTTTGTCTCCACCTTCTAGAATGTAAGCCCTGCAAAGGCAGGGCTCTCAACCTGTTTTGCTCACTGATGTACATCAAAGCCTCCATAGTTGGTGCTGAATAAATACTAGTAGTTGTTGAATGAATGAATGAATGGGAGAAAAGGATTCCAACAGTAAACAGAACTGGAGAATCACAGAGGTTGAGCTGCGGGGACAAAGCAGGGAACATAGCAGCAAGAGGATGGTATGGGCATAATAAGATGCAATGCTCAGGATCTGCTGAGAGAAAACTCACATCCAGGTCAGTCAGAGAGAAGATATATGGAGAAGCCAGCTGTGAGGAAGGAGTTTGGGATGTTGATGCAGTTTTGATTAAAGTTAAAAGCGAGGAATTATGGTCCAATGGAAGAGACTTATTACTCCTGAGGAATCCAGAAGGAGGCTTACACAGTAATTTAACTTGAGAATTGGAGGTGGAAGGATGTAGGTCCTAACCATTTGTAAGCTAAAAGTACAGGGCTTGAAAAAGAGGCTAGAGAAGACAAAAGGACATTTGAGGAGAATGCTGACAAGCAGTGCATGGAAAGAATTGTGCTTAATATATTTATACCTGAGCTGTCACCAAAAATGTTAATGGTACGATTGAGTGCTTTAATTAAATCTGCTCTGTGCTGACCATACAATGTGAAAATGTAAGCATTGTGGTACTTCAGTGGAATATGATTTGTGTGAAATTCCCCCACCCTCTGCTTCTCATCTGACTTGTGTGTGTTGGACTCCTCTGAATAATCAGTGGTTGTGGCTGGATGGTGGTAGAAGAGGCAGTCTAGAAGGACTAGCTCTAGGGATACTAGAAACGGGGGTGTGGGCCAAAACCAAGGGTATGGGGTAGCACAGCCTTACACACACACACACACACACACACACACACACACACACACACACACGTGTAGACACTCCTATAATGTCCACTTGGGACCAGTAGGGACCATATTGTATACTATTCCTATTTGCCTCATGGAATTACCAGTGTGGTAAGAACTTGAAATTAATAATACTGATGTTTGGGGATGGCTGGTGATATACAAAGAATTTTTTGCAAAGGGTTCAAGGAGGGTGGGATTTCAAAATAGTGATTTACTTCCTTACCCCACCCCACCTTGCACTGGAAAAGAGCAGGCAAACTGAGCCCACGACTGTTAGGTAATATCACCTGATTGATCATGTAGACCTGCTTAGATAGTAGTCCTTTATGTCTCACTGAGGGAAGATCAGGTATTTCCGGTGAGCCAAACATTCCACCTCTCTCACAGGCTTGATGATTTGAGAGGGGTGGAGGGGGAACTGATCGCAGGATCCAGGTGAAGTAGTATTGGCATATAGCTACAAATTCCTCCTTCAGTTCACTCTTCAGATGGTTCCTTCTGAAATGGCTCTTAAAAATAAGAGCTGCTTACACAAGCATGCAAAGTCTTTTGAAGTCCCAGCACCCTTTTCTCCTGGTCCCTAAGTCTCATTGATGAGTTTTGATCCTGGGCATCATCCCAATTTTGTTTGGCTTTGATTGCTGACATAATGGATATGTTGTTATTTTCTGTAAACTCTACAAGCACATCTTAAATAACCTAATTAACATCGATGCTAATTAATAGGGAGGAAATTGGCCTCTTGTAAAAAGAATACAGATATGTATACAATGTCATTATGCACTGAAGGCTAGAAACAGAAAGAGGGAAATATGGAATGCTGGCTTTTTAGGATTAATAAGACTAGGCTCCATTTATGTACTTATTGAGAAATAGAATACTTAGCCCGATGTATCTCATTTTGAAGAACATTATGGGAACAGCTGAAATCCTCTTCATTAGTAAGATCCCACAGCAAGCTTTTCTCTTCCAAGTTATTTACTCTTTAGGGCTTTGGGGAAACAGAACTTGAAAAGCTGGAAAATAGAACATTATGGTCTCTCTGACCCAAAAACTTATAAAAAAGATAAAAAAGAGAACAACCTAGATGATATCATTGGATTAAACACCAAGCACATTAGCCCTGTGAGTCTGTACTATACCAAAAGAGCAGCAAGAGAAATATTTGCTTGTCAAAAGAAAAATGCATAGAATTTATATGTTATGTTACTCATTTCTATTAGTTGCCAAATGAAAATCACTTACTATATTTTTTAGATAGATTTTCTATCTTTTAGGACCAAAAGGATAAATGTTCTCTCATCCCACCAGGCTTCTGATGTGAACACAATTGATATGAACAATGGAAAATTTTACTAGTTTACTGCCTGTTAGTGAGTACTTTAGTGAGTACTTTGTCTATAAAAAAACCTCATGATGACAGAGGAAATTGAAGTGCAGGGACCAAAAGATGTCCCCCAATCCGAGGTGTTAGATATAGATTTTGAATGTGAGAGGGTCAGGAAAATGGAAGCAGGAAGTACAGCAGAGAAAGGATGTTCTGCAATTTCAGAGAAATTATTCCATGTCTCAGGCAATTTTATTTTCAGAAGACTCAAAAAGCTAGAATGAAAATGGTAGCTATGGATCTGGTCCCAGAATGTATGAAAGGGGAAGGCTCGCCAGGAAGACGGCTGGAAGAGAGATACGGAAGCTGTGGGAAGAGAGTTCAGGAGCCAAAAACAGATTTGATTTTTCTGTTTTGTCCAGTTTCTAGGTAAAACTTCCTTTTGTGCAGGGGAGAGTGAAAATACATTTCTTATTGGCAGGCTGAACGTTTTGGCCAGAACACAACTCACCCTTTGAATGCTAACAATCTCTACACCTTTAACAAACTCAGGGCTTGAATAGTACAATGCTTTGGGACAGCCAGCTGCCTAGTGCCTCATCTTAACACTTGGAATAGGGAATTTAAAAGTATTGACTTTCTGAAAGAACACTTTTGGGAAGGCAAGAAATGGTATCTTCTTGTGTTAAAAACCTGCTTAGTTTGGGGTTGCTTTCAAGGGCAGTTTTTGAGGCTTCCTACCATCTCTAATGGTGACTACAGAGGTTGCAGGCAGGAACTGGACTGTGCAATGTTATGGGAGAGCAACATTTACCACCCGCACTTTGATACTAAACACATACAGGAGACCCCATAACTGGCTGACCCCATAACAGGTGGCTGGTCTTCCCTACATACTAAACATAGACATGCATAATTTCCTACAGAGATTGGGAAATCTCCGAAAAAGGAAGACATTTATTTACCTTTCAGTAGCAAAAAAGAATGCTGGAATATACTCTTATTATGCCAAGATCTGCTACTGAACTTTAGCATATGATAGCATTAGAAGGCCGAGAGGAGAGGTGGATTTTACTGCGTTATTTAAAGATCCTGTTCAGAAATGTTATTGTATTGTAGAACACCCTGCAAAAAGGACTCCTGAGTCTTTCCAGCCTAAGGATCTCCCATAGCCAGGAGGCAGGATAGTATGTGACTGAGGACTCATATAGGTAGGTGTGCATGTGCTATCAATTGAATGGAATAAGAGCAGACACTGTGCTTGACCCTGGAGAAGGAAAGACAGAGAAGACTTAGTTCCTGCCTAGAGTGGGAAGGTGAAAGACAGGTATAGATGGATGTTCTACTGCTGATGTAACTTGTGTTTTCTCTGTTCTAGTTGGAGAAAAGCTGCATTATAACCTTCCTCACTCTTGGGAGAGTAAATCATTTTTCAGGCACTGAAGGCAGCTCCCTTTTCTTAAAGGTGGGCATAGGCCCACTCTCCCTGCCCCAATTTAACTTCCCATGCCAAGGAGACAAATAGGGTTGATGCCTTTTAGTAGGTGAGCAGAAACTTCTCTTTTCCAGAATAAAGAATGTAATCAGAAGACTTTAGGATGTCTCTCCCACATGACTACCTAGTGGGCTGGTATGTGGCTTGATTATCTGGGAAAGGAGATGTATTAAGAAATGTTGCATTTCAGGAGATGAAAAGGGAAAATTGTTTTCACTCTAGATCAGGGGTGGGGAACGGACCATATAAGGCCCGTCAAGTCATTTAGTCTGGCCCTGCCAAGGCATTAGGGGTGAGCTAATTAAATGTTTGACCAAATATAGCAGGCTAATTTTTAAATTGATAATTTTGTATGGCTTGTGAATAATGTTTTAAATATCCAAATGGCCCTTGGCAGAAAAAAGGTTCCCATCCCTGCTCTAGATGATGCAGGCCTCCTAGGACGAAGACGGAGTGGAGACTGAATTGTCTCTGACACAGAATTCCTAACCTGGCTGATGTCCAGGAGATGGTGCACTCAAGGTTTTCAAAATCTTGGGAATCCAAGCCTGGGACATTCTTGACTGGGGCTAATTTCTAGGGAGTGGACGACTCATTCTCTCTTGAAATTCCATGAGTGACCTGTGGGAAGACTTGGAGCTCTGCCCCCTACCTTTAGCACAGGATATCTCAAATTAATTAGGAGCATCAGGTGAGTGAGTACCTCCTCAGCTTCTCACCATGGCACTTCCAAATCCTGCTCCTCAACCTCTCTTCTTTTTTCCTTTTATGTTAGCAGAGGTCTTCCTTCTCCTGGCAGATGTCAGGCCTTCCTCTCCTTCTCAGAGCATTCTGTAATCATCTCCTCTCAAGCTTGTATGTTTAAAAGAGATCCCTCAACTCTAGCCTTCTTGTTAAGATTTAAACACTTCCATTTGACCCAGTAATCCCACTTCTAGGAATATATCCCAAGAAAACAGAAACACCAATCAGAAAGGATATATGCACCCCTATGTTCATAGCAGCACATTTTACAATAGCTAAGATTTGGAAACAGCCTAAGTGCCCATCAGCAGATGAGTGGATTAGAAAACTGTGGTACATCTACACAATGGAATACTATGCTGCTGTATAAAAGAAGGGATTCTTACCATCTGCAACAGCATGGATGGAACTGGAGAGCTTTATGCTAAGTGAAATAAGCCAGTCAGAGAAAGATAAATATCACATGATCTCACTCATTTGTGGAATATAAGGAACAACATAAACTGATGGACAAAAATAGAACCAGAGTCATAGAAGCATCAAACAGACTGTCTAACCTGTGAGGGAAGGCGGAGGTGAGGGGGTAAGAGATCAACCAAAGGACTTGTGTGCATGCATATGAGCATAACCAATGGACACAAATGTGGGAGGGGGGGAGGTGAGAGCAGGTGCTGCGGGGGGGGGGGGGGGGGGGGAGGGGGGCGGGGCAGCCAGGGAGAGGTCAATGGGGGAAAAAGGAGACTTATGTAATACTTTAAACCACAAAGAATTTTAAGAAAAGATTTAAGCAATAAAAAAGCAACACTAAGAATAAAACCTCTTTCAACTCAAATCTTATGCTATTGGTATCTCACCTCCTTCAAGACCTAACTTTCAAGCTATGTATGTGCATTGTCCTCACTTCCTCAACTTCTACTCATTTTGGCTTCTGTCCCATCAAGTCACCAAACCTGCTCTCATTCAAGTCACCCATGATTTCTCTGTCACTAAAGCCAATGACAGTTTCATCCCTCATCTTACCTGACCACTTATAGCATGTCTTCCTTCTTGAAACATTCTCTCCCTTGGCTCAGATGAAGCAACACCCTCCTAGTGTCCCTCTACTTTGCTGACCACCGTGTTTTGACTCCTTCTTTATCTGGCCATTAAATGCTGGAATCTCTCAGGGGTTGGACTCTTCTCTCTTCTCACTAGGAATTCTCATTCACATCTTTAGTGGAACTCTGTTGGTTTTACTGGTCCAATATCTTTAACCCCTTCCTTTAGTGCCAACCCACCTATCTTTCTTGAGGGAACCACCTCCCTTACACCCATCGTGGCTGGTTTTGATGCGACTGCCAGTCAAGGTGCCCTGCTCTTTCTTGAAGAGCAAATCAGAAGTTTATTCCTGGGAATATTTATCTGAAATGCCAGGGGATGGAGAGTATTTGGGGCTAAAGCTTTCCTGTGTTGTGGTTCTCTGAAGTTGCTGTTCATTGGTTTCCACGGCCTTAATCCCCAGAGCTGGCCTGGTACTTTCCCCCTGAGGCTTTAAATGTGTGTGTGTGTGTGTGTGTGTGTGTGTGTGTGTGTGTGTGTGTGTGTGTTTTTACTAAATTCAGCTTTTTGTTTCTTTAAGCTATCTAAGGAGGATATCTAATTCTTGCAACCAAACAACTGTGACCAATAAAACTGCATAGCCTCAAATTTTACCTCTAGACAAATGACTTTTCAACTTGTAGCTCCAGCCCAGAACACTCTTGAGATCCACTATTATTTCTATTTAACTACTTGATATTTCCAAAGCACCTTAAATTCAACATGTTCAAGACTGAACTCATGGTCTATACTTCAAATCTTTCTCTTTCCTCTGAATGGCACTACCAATCATCAGTTAAACAAGTCAGAAGCCAAGGAATTGAAACTCCTCACACCCCCCTGCCACATACTTAATGTATGAAGAAGTTTTTTAGATTTTACTATCTAAACTTCTCTCAAATCTCTCTACTTCTCTTTCTCCTATTATCTCCCTAGTCCAAGGTACCAGCATCCTTCTTTTGGATGGGGTGATCTTCCTCATTCCCCTCTCCTGGAGCTAAGAGGGGAATGAAAATACGTTGATTATTCCAGTGATGCTTATGATGGGAGCTTGTGTTTATGATCAAAGAGTTGGCTGTTGATATAAGCCACCACACCTTTGAAGGAACGATAGGACAGCCATGAAACTGTAAAAACGTATGTAATAAAGCTATTCTAAAACTTATGAAATCATTGTAATGCACTTTATACCTTGGTGTATGTAAGGAATTCCACAGTATTATAAGTGTTACTTTAGCATATAAAATGGAACTCAATTGCATCTTAAATTGGAACTCTTTAAAACCAATATGCTAACATAATGAGCATTCATTAAATATTTAATTAGTTAAAACTTAGCCTGCTTTTTAGAATGTGGTTAAGTCTCCTTATGGGCAGGATAGTAATTAATCCATACTCTTACTAACAATGTGTTCTTAAAAAAGATCTTAACTCTCTGTATCTAAGTTACCCGTTTATAAAATGGCACACACATTATAGAGCTATTGTGAGGATTAGATTGGAATGGCTCCCAGCACATAGTAGGTACTATATTAATATTTACTATATTAATTATGATTTGGGTAGGCTGATTCTTAAAGTCTTAAGCTATGCTTTTCTGTCACTGCTACAAACATGGGTATTAAAATTTACCTTTTGATTATTATTCTTTTAATTATTTTATTATGTTACTAGAGGCCCGGTGCATGAAATTTGTGCATGGGGAGGTGGGGTGTCCCTCACCCCGGCCTGCACCCTCTCCAATCTGGGACCCCTCGTCAGATGTCGAACCGGCAGTCCGACATCCCTCTCACAATCCGGGACCGCTGGCTCCTAACCACTCACCTGCCTGTCTGCCTGATTGCCCCTAACTGCCTCTTCCTGCCTGCCTGATCGCCCCTAACCCCTCTGCCTGCCTGCCTGATCACCCCTAATCACTCTGCCTGCCTGATGCCCCTAAATGCTCCCTTGCTGGCCTGATCGCCCCTAACTGCTCTCCCTTGCCAGCCTGATTGCCCCTAACCACTCTGCCTGCCTGCCTGATCACCTCTAACCACTCTACCTGCCTGCCTGATCACCCCTAACTGCTCTCCCCTGCCAGCCTGATCGCCCCTAACCATTCTCCCCTGCCAGTCTGATCACCTCTAACCACCTCTGCCTTGGCCCCTGCCACCGTGGCTTTGTCCGGAAGGATGTCCGGTCTATCTGATCTAATTAGAATATTACCCTTTTATTAGTATAGATTGCAGGTCACCTATGATATGTAGTTATAAGAGTTTGGAAAACAAATGTACCTTGTCTTTATTTATTTATTTATTTATTTATTTATTTATTTATTCTTTCACTGTTTTACTAGAGATCTAAGGTCCTGTTTATTCAGGTATCCACAATTCTTTCTGACTCTTTTTCGTAAAGTTCTTTCAGCACTAAATACTTCAGGTATTATGATGATTTTAGTCACTGTAATACCCAAATTTATTTATATACAGAATTCTTTCAAATGGTAGAAGATACAATGCCACAGCATTCACTAATTGTAGCTACACTTTCAAAGGTTATATCGAAGATGAGAAAAGTTAGAAGACATGAATGTTGGATGTTGGAACAAGGACAGAAGGAAGAAACATTAAACCATCTTCTTGTTTAAATTTGCATTTGTGGGATTACTCGTGAGGTGGGCCCCTCCTCACATTTGTTTATTCACTAGTTTTCTTTTGCTCCTGTCTTTTGTCCATTTATCTGTTGGGACTTTTACTGGTTTGCACCTTGATTTACATGAGATCCTCAAAATTATGAAAATCTTGTTTGCCATATTTGTGGTAAATATTTGTTCTTACTAGTTGTCTTTTGATTCCAGATAAAATAAAGTTTTGAAACTTTACATAACCAAATCTATTGACCATGTGTTTTGAGACTTCTTATGTTGCTTTTAAGGTTGGAGAATGTTCTTCTCTACAGAGATTTGGCAGAGTCACTTATATGGTTCCAAAGTTTGTAAATTTTGACTTTTTAAGGCATTTAACTCTTTTATGTCCTTGGAGCATATACTCTCATTGTTTCAGATCTACACAAGATAATTTTTTCTTTTAACCAAGAGAGAAATTATTTCAATACCATTTATTGAATTCATGATACTCCTTTTATAACACAACTAGAGGCCTGGTGCACGAATTCATGCACAGGTGGGGTCCCTCGGCCTGGCTGGCGATCAAGGCCTATTGGAGGGCCAGCCGGCAGTGGGGAGGGACCGCGGGAGGTTGGCCGGCAGGGTGGGAGGAGGGGCGTCTGGAGGTTGGCCAGTGTGGGGGGAGGCCACAGGAGGTTGGCAGACCGGGAGAAGGGGTTGCAGGAGGTTGGCCCGCCTGCCCCCCGATTGGGGCTGATCAGGGGGCTGGTCAGGGGGTGGGGCCACAGAAGGTTGGCTGTGGGAGCGCACTGACCACCAGGGAGCAGCTCTTGCATTAAGTGTCTGCCCTCTGGTGGTCAGTGCGCGTCATAGCGACTGGTCGACCAGTTGTTCTAGTCATTTGGTTGTAATGGTTGTTTTGGCTTTTATATATATAGATAATTTGCTCTAGACTTTCACTGTATGTGACCACTGAGCACCTGAAATATGGCCAGGCCAAGCTGAGATGTGCTGTAAATGTAAAATACATACTGGATTTTTAAAACTTAGAACAACAAAAGAATGTAAAGCACCCCAATAATGCTTTGCTATTTATGACATGGAGAAGTGATAATATTTTGGGTACAATAAAATATATAGAATATAATATATAAATTATATATGAGTAATATGATAAACATTATTAAAATTAATTTTACTTTTTTATTTTTTAAATAGTGGGTATTAAAAATGTTTAAATTATATATATGTCTTATATACATTTATGTTAGACAATTGTTCTATATATTAGAGTTTGTTTCTATATAATTGATTTTTTCCCTCAATGCCACTTGCAATGATTGTAGTTTTATAATATGCTTTCAGATCCGGTTGAACTAGTTTCTTTTGTTTCTATTCTTTATCATTTTTTTTCTTATATATTTTCCCCTATTTATTCTTCTAGATAATCTAAACATTTTTGCCAAGATCCAGGAAAATTAAATCCCTCTGGGACTTTGATTTAAATCATACAATATTTGTAAATTGATTTTGAAAGAGATGATATCCTTACAAGGCTACGTCTTTTTTTCCCAAGGAAATGGTCTCTCTTTTCATTTTTGTCTTTTTTAATGTTTCTTAGCAAACTTGGTGTTTTTCTTCATATAAGTTATATATTTTTGTTCTTTGGATTACTCATATATACCATGTTTTTATTGGTATTGTAAATGTGAGTTAGTATCCTAATACATTTTCTAACTAGTTTATGTTGGTTTACTAAAGGTGATATTTGAAAATGTACCTTGTAACCATTTTACTTAGCTTTTTATAAATTAATTTAAATAGTTTTTCAGCTGATTCTTTGAGTTAGTCACGCCATATTGCAGTAAGCTCCAAATGAGTTTCTATAGTTTTTTCCAAATTCTAGATGTAAAAATCTAATTCTTGAAAAAGAGAAAATGTTTAACTATACAGTCCTGTTGGTTATTTTAGATGGGATTTTATTACAACTTATCTGTAATATTGGAAATCACAGAGGTAGAATTTTTTTCTTGTATGTCTTGTTTCCAAGGACTTGGTCAAAGACTGAGGAAAATGGCCTATAATTCAGAGAGCACAGCTAGTCAATGCACTTGGGACAGTGGGTGGATATGTGTGTGTAAGACTAGTTGTAAGAAAACATTGTTGACTTCTGACAGTTGCCTTTTGCTGGACTTTTAAGGTTGCGTTCACCACCCCAGATGGGTACAATGGCTAGCTAAATATCTTTCTAATGGAGATTTCACCTTGAAACTCTCAGACTTTTTCTTGAATCTCCGAGAGCCTGGGGCTTAAATTTCATTCTTCCTACATGATTATAGGAATTCAATTTTTATTTGTTCTTAAACACCTTTCCTTTCTGTTCTCTTCTGACATCCTTTTACTAATGCTTTAAAAAGCTTTCTGTCTTTTCGGGTAGCGTGAATAACACTTTTATTTCATTAGAATGGTAGTTTATTTTTAACAAAAACCTTTGAGCACAAAATTGCTCAGGCATTACAATGATTTTAGTCATCTCTGAATCTACTTATATACAGAATTATTTCTAATTGCAGAAATTAGGATGCCATTGCATTCTCTCACAGCAGCTGCAATAGTACAAGGCAAAGTAAGGAAGAGAAGGGCCTGGGGGAAGGGACACACCCCATTAGAAGGGATGCTGCTAATCAGCACTACCAGAGATAAACCAAATTAATATAAAAATTTCAAAATATAACATATATTTGTAGATTAATTTCAATCCTTGTTTTAAGGGGGGAAAGAATGTTCTCCAGTGACATAGTATTTAAACACGGTTACCTGGCTATCCACAATTAAAATGGTTCCTCTCTAGGTAACTTATGGGCCAAAAGACAGGCTCTGGACTTTTGTTGTGCTTACGTGGGCATGTACCCAAGACTTCACCTCTCTACCCACCCCACAAGGATTCCATCGGGGTGCTTCCACATGGCTGGCAGCAAACATGAGTGTGACATTTGGAAACATGAAATGGCTATTATGTTATATAGAGTGCATATTAAGTGCCCACGTGCACATGCACTTCACGTGGAATGAAGTCTTTACTGAAAAATGTTACATTGACATGGTGCAGGTGTATGTGTATGTGATGGTGAGGCTGTACATTCCAACCAACTGGGACTTTTATGTAAAAGGAGATTATTTACATGTGGTTGGCATGTGGAATGCGACTCTCTTGCCAAGTACTCTAGTTGTTTAGCTTATCCTGGATAATATAATCTGAAAAGCTAAGCCCATAGAATGTAAGGTGTTTCACATCTCTTCAGCCCCGAATGAGAAATCATTTAAAATAAGACAAGTATATGTTCATTTGTATTCCAAGCAGAGGTGGAAAAATACCTTATACATTTTTAATCCAGGAAATGTGTGCATTATCCTGAGCTATTGTCCTGGGTCAGCCTGCATTCCCACCTGCTCACTCTCCATCTGGAAAGGAAACTGCTGTAGTACGGAGGACAGAGCCACTCCTCCCCCAACTCCCAGCCCCCCAAAATGCCAAAATGATTCATTTTAATAAAGGAGTAAAATTTTTGGAGTTTATTCTTATCCACATCCTAGTCCACCAGTGAACTTCACTGAAGCAACGTGGATTTTTCTTTCCCCTCAAACCAACACTGAACTCAAAATGTATTTTAAACTGAAAGAAAAACAACTCATAGTTAAGAAAGGAGTATATGTTTTTGGCTAGGATTATTTATCTACCTCAGGTGTGGAGTTTACGTATTTAAGGTAGAATTCGTATTTTATTTTTTTATTTTTATTTTTTAAATTTTTTTTATTGATTGAGGTGTTACATATGTGTCCTTATTCCCCCATTTAGAATTTGTATTTTAACAATACATTTTTATTGCTTTTTAGAGAGAGAGAGGAAGAGAGAGGGATTGAGAAATAGAAACATCGATGAGAGAGAAACATCCTTAATCAGATGCCTCCTGCATGCCCCCTACTGGGGATTGAGCCCAAACCTGGGCATGGGCTCTGACCAGGAATTGAACCAGTGACCTCTTGGTTCATGGATCGACACTGAGCCATGCCGGGCAGGCATTTGTGTGTATTTTAGGTTTGGAGTATTTAACCAAGTGCATGTGTGTCTGCCCTTAATAGTACAGTGAAAATGCCCTCTAAATAGTTGAGTGGCTAAAATTTTCTTAAACTCTGTCATATACAAAATTCTCCATTGTGACTTAGTGACTTAGGGCATAATGTAGTGCTAGTTAGTACACATAGTTATTCAGGTTCTTATTGTCAAGGATTTGGAATATTGTGAGAATGGGGAGGTTTCTCTGGGAACATGACTGCAGTAGGAGCCAGGCTGAGCAGTTCCTGTCTGATGTGTCTTCGGGGATCCTGGCACTGACGTGAACCCTGTGAACTCTGGGGATGGCTGTTGTTGGAAAAACATGCTTTTGTTAGAGTGTAGTTCCCTTAATAAGAACATTGTAATAGAATAGCATTTGGCAGTCAAATTCAATATACAGTAAACTATTTTAAAATTGTGCTGACTAAAGTTCAGAGGGCATCCTGGGCTGTGACATCCTCCTCTGAGAGAGAAGGTCAGAATTTCAATGGTGCCGGAAATGAGGACCTACTCAAGAGTTAGGTCATGGGAATGGTCTGGTCCACAGTGGGAGGGGGGCCCCCCAATGGCCAGGAGGACCTTTGATGTTTGGCCCCTGGGCAGGCTCTACCTCACCTCTATTTCTGATCTTAGACTGAATAAGCTCCTAAGGAACCTAATTGGTGGTCCAGCACACTCTTCCTGCTGTTTAGCCCCAATTCCAATGAAAACAGCTAGAAAATTAAGTTCTTTCTCAGCTGCCTCAAGCCTGGCCTTTGTGACAGCTTTGGCCAGCAGGCTGGCTGACCCTGCAGAGCCCCTTTGCCATCATCCCTTGGTGTGTTGGGGCAAACTCTTAACATCCTTACACTGAGGTCTCTTCATTGGGCACTTTTCTTAGCCCCTGCCTGGTGCCAAGCAGACAGTTCTCATAACGCTGGACATGCCCAAATTATCAAGGCACCATAAGTTACACCCCACAGCGGCCTTACACTTGACTGCCTCCTTCCCTTACCTTGTCACCCCTTTGACCCCATTTGAACAGAGGTTTTTCACACTGTATTCTTAACAAGGCTATTTACTCTGCATGCCCAATGAGATTGTGCCTTCTGTGATAAGTTCCCAGCTTTGAGATAGCCTGAGGGGGAAGACTTTTCAACTGCTAAAAGAATTAACCTTTTAGCTGAAGATGGCCTTTATTGCTAGATGTGCTTTCATAGCCCAAGTTTGTGACCCTGTAGGAATGTCACAGTAATATATGGAGATTTTTTACACTTACATATAGATCAGTGTCCCAAGTCAGAGTAACCAGGGAGAGTAACAATCTATGCCCTGTGTAGTAAGAATGCCAATTTATTTTTAAATGGCTCTGTGCAGTTAACTCCATTATTTATGAAAATAGGAGAAACGAGTGACAATGATGATCAAAATCCACTCATAATTTCAAACCTCATTTGGACAAGTAGTTCAACCCACTCTCCGCCTGCCAGAGGGAAGGATAAAAAAGCAAATGGGTCAGACAGTGGATACATTAGATCCTCAGGACATTGAGGTCCTTGGTGTGAGAGAAAATGTCTTTTAGTTTTATGTTTTCCCAGTTGTTTTGGACTGATTTGATAACTATATCTAGGGCCTGGTGAAAGGTAGATGTTTGAGAAATGCTAATTTCCCTCACTCTTAATGGTTCTTGCTTTATTTATATGTGTACGTGGATATATTTATTCACGCTGATAGCACCTGCATCCCAAATACTCGGTACTGCCACAACTCCCTCCACCCCTCCCTCTGTCTTCCCCTCTCTCTTCCTTCCTCTGCTTTTGTCTTTTTTCCTCCCTCCCTCCCTCCCTCCCTCCCTCCCTCCCTCCCTCCCTCCCTCTCTCCCTCTCTTCCTCTCCTCCCTCTCTCCCACCATCTCTCTCTCTCTCTCTCTCTCTCTCTCTCTCTCTCTCTCTCACACACACACACACACACACACACACACTCCACTTTAGATTCTATCCCCAAAGAGGGCACTTTTACAACCTTAAACACTACTACCCTTTTGTTTCTTCTTCCTTTTGTCCAGATATATTTTCACCTTATTTCTTGTTCTTCCCTGCTTGTCATTGTGGGAAGAATGGCATTGAGAACGGAGGACGAGAGATGGCAGCAAAAAGTAGGTTAAAGGCCTTAAAACTTGGTGCAGCTGAAGAATTTTTATATTCAAAAGGTGCCTCTTGAATGTGGATCAAGTGGTAGCTGTACGGTGCCCTACTCTTGATGGCACTTGAGGATATAGTCATGATTGCAGGGTGAAGGGGGAGTAGAAAAATTGAGCAGAGCAGATTCGGAATTATCTCAAACACAAAATATAAAAACAGAATGATTTCACAAAAATACTGCATGGAAATTACTGAGCATGAAACTCTAGTATGCTGCTGTGTCGTCCTGATTTAAAGTGGAAAAGACAGAGACCCTTGAGCTCTCTAGCCTTTTACCTGCCCTTCTACAGTGAAGTAGGTTGTAGAATTGAAGGTTTGCTGAGAGGAGGGGAGGCTGGGCTGGGTGGAAGGAAGAATGAGCGTAGTTCAGTGCAGCTATAGGGCAGGAACTGTATGGGGCTGCCTGCAGATGTCCCGGGATTCCCCTGAAAATTTCCCACTTATTCTCCTGAGTAAGAGGGTTCTCATGCTAAAATAAAGCAATTGTTTCCTTAATTTTTATGGAAGAATAAGTAAGTGGGTAGAAATTTAAGTTGCCAAATCTTTGGCTTTTGCTGCTGCTTATCTATAGTAGCATCTGGAACAAGATGGTATGTAATTTAACCCCAAAAGTTAACACTTTAATTTCAACAGATTGCCTTGCATGATGCTCCGAGAGCGCCCCTGCCTTTCTGGGTTCTGCCATCTTGGAAAGCAAGTTGTTGCTTGGGTGCACATCTCAGAGGGAGAGTCCTGGCTTCATACTTAGGCTCTTCAACTACCCGGCTTGCTCTTCCTCAGGAAGCCCCTTCACCTCCTTAGGCTTCGATTTTCCCTGAGATTCTGCCAATTGGGATCCTTACAATGAAGCCTAGGGTTGTTATGATGGTTAATTGCAATTGTGGGTGTTTAAGGTGCTCAGCCCTCACGGCGACGTGTGACAGTATGTGCATAAGTTATGTTTTCCCTCTTTCTTTCTTTACTCTTCCCGAACAAGTAGGACAACTACCAGTAGAGGAAGCACAGTGTTTTAAGCAGTATGATTTCTCTCAAAGTAATCTAGATCAGTGTAGTCAGACTTTCATGAAATCTTACCTGAAAGCTCTCTATGAAGCAGATAAAAGGGAGCTTGGGTAAGGGCATGGGGTCTCACTCTTTAGTGCTCCAGGCAGCAGTTACATAGTCTCCTGTGTGAACAGCACCCAGATTCCGTGTGAAGAGTGACTCTGGAGTTGTGTATTGAGATATGTTCCTGGTATCCCCATGAGCTCCTCAAACTCTCTGCTATGGGGGATTTATTAGAATTGCTTGTTTCCCCCTAATTTACTTACAATATTTACTTTCTTAATGGCATCATGTACTGGATTCATGAAGAATGTATGAGAATTCTGCACCATGTATTCTCTCTGGACCCAAAGAGAAGCACATGCTTAGGGGATTCTGAGACATTAAGTGTTTGGACCCAAGCTATGCACCAAATTTCCTTGAGGCATTTCGTTGTGAGAAAGGGCATTTCATTTTTAAGCAACATGAGCCCGTTCTCAGCATGCTTCTCTAGGATCATTGCTTGTCCTTGGGTATACTCCGATGCCAGAGGTCAGGGTGAACTAGTGTAGTTACTCCAACCTCTGGCATGAAGTGCATTTCCTTCTGACACTCCGTAAACAGTAGATTTTAATAGAAAGTTAGGGGAGAGGTTTCTTGAATAACTGAGCTCCCTGATATGTGCTCATTGATGCTTAGCTCGATGAAGCATGAGCACCCAGAATACTAAGTCCTTTTTACACAATTAGGTTGTGTGCTTATGCATATTAACAAAGTGTGAGTGTGGGATGTTTATTTTCTTCCTGAGGATTATAGATTCTTTTGGCAGGTACTGTCTCTTCCTATTTCACTGTGTAATGTGTGCCCAAAGGCAAATGTTCTTTGCCAGAGTGCATCCTCCAAACAGCAGAAATCAATGAAGCTAGAGCATGTCATGAATTGTATGTCTCAAATATGTTGCATTTCCTCAGTAATTCATGCAGCAGTCACTTGGTGGCTTTCCTTCTTGATCTGTTATATTTATTACGTTGGGTTTTAAAGCAGATCCTTTATTTTGTAATCATTTAAAAACGGAGAAATGAAAATGGGTAGAGTATAAATGTCATATTTTGCATTCAATTTGTGACAAATACTTAAATGCCTAATGCAAGAGCCAAATTTTAATCCTCAACTGCAGTTGATATTTTGAGGTTGGGCAAATGTCCCCTAGGCTCTCATTGTATTTGTTTGTTTGTTTGTTTGTTTTCCTTTTGCCAATCTTGCTGTATCTGTGAACTGAAGTAAAGGTCTTGACTAGCAGTGTCTTTGATGTCTCCAACCCAGTGTGTAACAGGCAATTGAATGAGAAAACAGAGCTTTGGAGTCTGGTTGCTGGACCAGAGAGCACTGAGCCTATCCTTATTCTCAGGAGGGGAACAGTCCTGGGTTACAAAGAGATTAGGAGCAATAGGAAGAAGGAGAAGAAAATTTTCTATATCTGTGGATTTTCTGAATCAGGTGGCCCATATGACCGTACCAATCATGTGGTCAGGGCTATGTTATGGACATTCACCATCATGGTCCTAGAATTTCTCTTCATCTTTATAGTTAGAAGAGAAAGCAATGGTACGCTTTGCCCTCTCATGACTTAGTAATAGATGCATAATCCCCTCCTAGGCATCCAAGGTTGGGCTCCCTAGTCACGCAAGGAGCTGTGTGCTTACTCCAATCCCTGGCATGAAGTGTACATGCAGTACATCAAGTTGACATTTTGGTTATTTGCTTCTTCCACTCTGCTAACCACAGTGGATCTCAGTCCTTACACATGAAATCAAGAGAGGTGATTTGAAATGAAAATAAATATTAATAATCTATCATGTAGGTGGCTGCTGGCTGTAATGTATTTTGAATTGTGCCAGTGAGGACTTTGAACACCTGCCTGAGGGTCTTCAGACGTTCGACTGATTATGTCACACCGAGGCAGCTGTGTGCAACTACACCCCAGCAAGTTTCAGTGTGTTCCTGTCTGCATCTCTTGTGGGAACATAATTTCCCTGTGTCTGATATCAGCCATAATAAGTATATACTGAGTGGCCAGATTATTATGATTTCTGAATGCATAATAATCTGGCCACTCAGTATATATATATATATATATATATATATATATATATATATATATATTAGAGGCCTGGTGCATGAATTCGTGCATGGGTGGTGTCCAACCAGCCTGGCCAGAGGGAGGGGACATGGGCGGTTGGCTGGCCAGCCTACTGGTCTAACTCCTGGTCGAGGGGACAATTTTCATATTAGCCTTTTATTATATAGGATATACACTGAGTGGCCAGATTATTATGCTTTCAGAGATCATAAAGATCATAATAATCTGGCCACTCAGTGTATTGTCAATTGGGACTGGGCCACAGGCCTGTCATAGAGGCAAATCTTTGTGTGTGGTGTTATACTGCTACCATGCATGGCAATGAACGTGTGGAACAGAAAAATGGTGCCAGGGAGGTACAAGTAACAGGAGAAATCTGAAGCTAAATCTTTGTAGTTTGTTAAAGGCCCTAGAAAATGCTGCTAAAATGCTGGTGCCGAGTTTGTGTGGTGGGCAGCTTGGGGCCCTAAGGAAATTCCAATCCACTGCCATAGAGCAAGTAACAGAAC
Source organism: Cnephaeus nilssonii (assembly GCF_951640355.1). Classification (NCBI taxonomy): domain Eukaryota; kingdom Metazoa; phylum Chordata; class Mammalia; order Chiroptera; family Vespertilionidae; genus Cnephaeus; species Cnephaeus nilssonii. The sequence goes on from NC_137073.1 coordinate 45,185,095, forward strand.
AACAACATCGGAGACAGCAGCAACAACGGTAGTAGGGACCACCGACATTTATGGAGCAATTTCTAGGGGGTGGGGGGGTTACCGTGATCAGCATTTGACATGCCTAACCTTATTTAATAGAGCAGTCACAGAAAGATGATGTTACACTCCTTTTGCATATGAGGAAATTGAAGTATACTGAGGTTAAATTGCTTGTTTAGGGCCACACAACTAGTATTAATAAGTTAAACTTAATCAAAAGGGAAACAAATTGCTCTTAGGTGTTTGTAGTTTTGTACTATTAGTGTTAGAAGAGTGAAGCGATAATGCGCAATCTTGGCTTCCCTTTAGAATCATTTGTGGGGGGTTTATAAACTGGTACCCGATCCTCCATTCTCTCCCAGACATTCTTTAGTTGATCTCGGGTACTACTTGGGAGTTTGAAAAGTTCCCCAGGAGATTCTAATGTGATAGCCAAGGATGAGAACCCCTCCTCTAAAGTAAGTTCTCTCTGCTTTTCTCTAGACATTCATTTGATTCCAGCGTGCAATTTAATCATGATTTGTTATTTATTGTATGATAGCTTGTTTTGTCGGTCCCTCCCAGCAGAACATAGGCTCTGTGAAGGCATAAACCATCGCTATCTTATCCACTCCATATCATCAGAGTCTAGCATAGTGCTCGATAAGTGAAAACGCATGTGTCATGTCATCTCTCTATAAAAATAGTTAATCACCAATCAGAAAGTATCCGTGCTGCAACATTTAAAGCCTGTGTTTTACACTGTCATTAACCTCTTGCACTCGGATGTTGAGTGTGACTCGACACAGTTAGCATCGGCAGCACTACCGAGAAAAAAGCAAGCGAGTGCAAAGGGTTAAAATAGTAACTGGAGGTGTGAGGGCTGCTGCCAATTTCTCACAGAGGACAGACAGGAGCCAAGTGAGGTCAGTGCTGTGGAACTGTCCTCCTGAGAGGAGCATTCTTCACACAAGGATTTTTCAGGGTGAGAGATGGGCTTTCATTTGGTTTGAGATGACATTTTAAGCTTCAATTTAATTTTTGATTCAAATTCTTAAAATTAGTGTAAAAGAGCCTTGATGGACACTGCAGGATGGATGAAGAAAACCTGGATAAGGAGTCCTTGGCTTACCCAATGCTACACGGAAAGCATCTGCTTTCACAATGTACAACCTGGTGTGGCCTGGCCTGGTCTGTGTTTGCAAGAGATCGTCAGAAGTAAGGCTCTCCTGTGTCTACTTTAGTTCTGAGCTCAGTGATTAATACAACCAAAGGCAGCTTTCAACCTGAAGACTTATTCAGGCCCCAACAGCTCATCAATCTGCTATTGCTGTGCAGAGAAAAAACTTAATACATAATAAATAATGTTTCACTGCCTCAAAAAGAATAAAAATTTCTTTGTAAAAATATTTCCCATTTTAAGGATAATCATCATCATATCCTTAGTGCTTGATCACACACTTAATTTGAAATCCAAACACTGAAGATTTACACTGAAATTTTATTCACAAATGAAATAATTAATTTGGTAAGTTGTGGTCCTAATACTTAGAAAGATAGGATGTGGAGGAGGAGTTGGAAGTCAAGCTGAGTGGGAACACATGCAGTCAAGGTATGTGTTTATATAATTAGTGTCATGGACTATTTTAAAATTTGTTTAACAGACATTTGATAATACTTATTATGTACTAGGCATTTTATGAGCACATTACAACTACTAACTCATTAAAACATCATATTTTTTCTGAAGAAATACTATTGTTATCATTTCTATTTTGTAGACAAGGAACCAGCAAACAGAGAGGTTAAGTAACTTGTTGAAGATCACACAGTGCATGCGTGACACAACCAGGACACGCCTCAGTGGTCTGGCTACAGAGCCTGTGTATCTAACCGTTGTGTACATTACCTCTCTAGGAAAGTGCCTCCAGGTCCGTGTGCTTTCTTCTTAAAGCTGAGAGACTGTGTCCTAAGGAAAAAGCCATTCTTGTTATTTCCATTCAACCCCTTATATTCTTAAGAGGAGGATGAAATTTGTAAGATTGTTGAATGGTGACAAGTGGCACTATAGGTGCGTTCTGAAGGAATGGCCATTCTGGCCATTGATGCACTTATCTATCTCACCAGCCCTCCCATCCGTGGTGGGAGTGGGTAAGACCAGGAGATACAACTCAAATGTTTCTTTCCCTTTTAACACAGAGAAAGAAAACATATATGGGATGGATACAGAAAAAAATAGCCTGTAGGAAGTAGGTTGAAGTGTGTGGTGAGTTGGAGACTCACTTTACTTTGTTTTCTGAGCTGCACAATTTTTTTTCTTTTCAATAATAGGGAGGTATATATTAGTTTTATAATATTTTCAACAAAAAGGGCTATCACTCTGTGTATGTATCAATTGGAGTAAGACTGAAGTCAGGGAGCCTACGAGCCTAAGTGGGTTTGCAGTAATACATGGAGATATTGTAAGTATCTGAGCAGAGATGGAGTAGATGAGCACAGGAGGACTTGGGTTTGGGGCTGTTAGGGGGAAATAACAGGTAATTGTTGGTGACCCATACATTCTACCTCCTTGGGCTACAAACCCGCTGATAGGAAGGTGAAGTGTATCTAACAAGTAGGTTTCTGCCCCGGGCCATCCGTTTTAGTGATGTTTGAGCAAATGGAGGCTGAGGAGGTCTTGGAGAATGGGGGCATATAATTTAGGATATGTTACATCTGCGGTGCCCATTGGGAACTGCAATAGTGGCAGAACTGAGATGCACGATCTTAATGCCAGGGGGCATTGCTATTTGGTGCACATATACTTGTTGGGACTCTAAACCTTAGATAGGCCTTATTTTGACAACTTGCTAGTAGGAATTTTGCATAGAAGTAGTCTATGCCTATGTAGGCGGACACATATTTTGCATTATATATACTTCTTTAAGTTAATAGGAGAATTAGGTATCATGAATTAAGATGCATATGATTGAGTATTTTTTAAGCTGTGGTTAATCATATTATGACAGAGTTAAATGAATAAATTTTAAGCACTTATTAATATTTCTACTGTGAAGCATTTACAATTAAAATCAATATTTTTTCTCAAATTAATGACTCTAGATGCTGGATTATATCATTTAAGCATAAAACTTTCTGTGATAAATATGCATTGGGAAATAATTTCACACCTAACTTTTCTTTTAGGAAAAATGGAATAGTTAAAGAGTTTGGACAACCCCACATATATCAATTTATTATTTTATGTAGGAATAAGTTTTTCAATAATAAATATGCATTTGAAACATCAAGAAAGCCTGTATTCTAGAATACTATATGAATTCTAAAGAGGCAAGAAAAATTATTTGTAGTCAACTGTTAGATTAATGTTTATAATAATTAGTAATTTATATTTAGAATTATCAAAATTATGATAGAGTACAATTGTGTATTTTATATGTACTTTGGGGCCCCTCATATAAGTAAGGTGTCAACATTAATAGGAACATCCTTTTAATATGGAGCTTAAACATTGTATTATTCTTTACAAATTCTTTGTTTTCCTAAGGGGGTCTAAGGTATAAGTTTTTTTGTGCCTCCAAGGAAAGAGGGAAAAACTGCCTGGGTTCAAATCCCAGCTCCAGCCCTTGTTAGTTGTATGGCCATGGGAAAACTATTTAATTTTTGTGTGCTACAGTTTTCTAATCTATAAAAGGGGAATAAAAGGCATACTAACCTCTAGTAGATGTGGCAGTTAAATTAATTATTATATGTAAAGCAATTAGGACAATGCATACATGTAGTAAATGTTTAATTAATGTCAACTATTATTAGCCAAAGCTAATGACTAAAAATAGCTTTTGACTAACAAGCACTTTTCTAGGCTCTTTATATGTACTCTTTTTGTGTATGCAAAGAAAGAAAGAAAATGAATTATTGGGCATAGAAACAATGTCTTAGGTAAATATGATGGAGAAGTGCTTTTCCTTCATCTAAAAGAGCACTTAAGTTGGCATTAGAGACCACGGGTCATGGTAGGAGAATGGCTGTAGGTCCCGCTTCCTAGCAGCACAGCCCTGAAAGAAATGGCTGATGGGTGTTTCTGGGACCATGCGATCATGGGCACTTTTGTAAAAGGTTCCTGATGGAAAGATTTCCATCATGGAAACATCAAAGGGCTATCAAATAAGGTCACTGTGCTAACTTGTCTTGTCCTGCAGATCAGACAGCTGTCACTAGAGGGCAAACTCCCCACATTTGCTCACAAGGACTAGGCTAGCTCTCATTTCCATGGAAGTCTCTGAAGATTTCATTTAGAAATCTAGAGCAGTCCTTCCACCAGGAGAGCTTCCTGCCCAGTACAGAGAATGACCCATTCCATGTGTATATCTGTCTTCTTCTCACGGCTCTCGAACATTTCTGTGAGACCAGAAAGGGTGGTGGGGCCCTGAGAACTTCAGAGGAATGGGATAGTGTTTTTGTGGGGCTGAATTGAAGTCTCTAATAACCCCCAGAGCTGTGACAGTAGGTTAATGATTCCTATATTGCATTAATATTTGGTGTAAATTGGTGCTTATTCAGAGACTTTAAAAAATAATAATATATCCTGTAAGACAGAAGTGGTATATTCTATACTTATGTTTCCCTAAATCTGTGTAAACATAGGCAAGTCATTTAATGTTACCCATTTTTATCATCTGAAGAATCAAGGAGTTATATTATAAGACTAGAGGCCTGATGCACGAAATTCAGGCCTTCCTACTCCTGGCTGCCGGCACTCAGGACCTGGGCTTCCCTCGCAGCCCTGGCTTCGTCTGGAAGGTCATCCAGAAGGATGTCTGGTCTAATGAGCATATTACGCTTTCATTATCTACACTAATAAAAGAGATAAATGCTAATTGACCGAACCTTCGCTATGCCCACAGCCAATCAGGAGCAATATGCAAATTAAGCCAACAAAGATGGAGGGTAAATTTGTATATGCAGGAGGGGCGGGCTGTGTCTGATGCTGCTGCAGGGTCCAGTCCACCATCGGGGACCAGGCAGGCCAGGCAGACAGTGCCTGACGCCGCCCACGGGATCCAGGCCACCATCGGGGTGTGGGCAGGCATGGCGGGCAGTGCCTCTCACCACCTGCGGGGTTCAGGTCGCCGTCGGGGACAGGACAGGGCAGACAGTGCCTGACACTGTCCGCGGGGTCCAGGGAGCCATCTGGGTCTGAGCAGTCCAGGCAGGCTGAGCCTGACGCTTCCCGCTGGGTCGAGCCCGCCATCGGGCACACAGGTAGGCGGGGGTGGCCAGGGTCTCTAGGATCATTGTCTGCCCCAGGCTTCCTGTGGACACAGTTGGAGCAGGCCGGGGTTGGACATTTTAATGAAAATGGGATGCCTGTGCACCAGCCCAGTGCACCCAGTCCCTGGCGAGGAGAGGGCAGTGGGCAGTTAGCAGGCACCAGGGCTTGGAATGGACTGGGAGCAACCTTCAGGCATGCTACCAGGAAGAGGTGCTGAACCATGATGACGCAGAGGGCTGGCTGATAGAGGCAGGAAAAGGTGCAAACGAGGCGGCTCTTGCTGGCGCTGAGCTTGAAAAGTGCATCAACAGCCTGATGGACTAAATCGCCTTTCTGAAGAAGGTGCATGATGAGGAGATCGCTGAGCTGCAGGTGCAGATCCAGTAAGCTCAGATTTCCGTGGAGATGGACATGTTCTCCAAGTCCGACCTCTTTGCAGCGCTCAAGGACATCGTGCCCAGTGGGAGAAGATGGCTGCCAAGGACATACAGAATGCAGAAGAATGGTACAAGAGCTGCTCACCATGCTGACCAAGAGCACTGCCAAGAAAACCTATGTGGTGTGCGCCGCCAAGGACGAGGTGTCTGAAAACTGCCGCCTGCTCAAGGCCAAGACCCTGGAAATCAAAGCATGCCGGGGCATGAAGGAAGCTCTGGGAAAGCAGCTGCAAGAGCTGGAGGATAAACAGAACTCTGATGTTAGTGCTATGCAGGACACAATCAACAAGTTAGAAAATGAGTTGAGAATTACAGAGAGTGAAATGGCATGATATTTAAAAGAATACCAGGACCTCCTCAATGTGGCTTTGGACATTGACATTGCAGCTTACAGGAAACTCTTGGAAGGTGAGGAGACCCAGCTCAGTTTCACCGGCATGGGAAGCATAGCCTGTGGCTACACCCAGAGTTCCCAGATCTTTGGTCGATCTGCCTAAGGTGGTTTACAGACTAGCTCCTACTTGATGTCCGCTCGCTCCTTCCCTTCTTAATACACGAGCAACATCCAGGAGGAGCAGATCGAGGTGGAGGAGACCATTAGGAAGCTAAGGATGAACCCCCCTCTGAAGTAGAAGCTGAAGAGGAGGAGAAGGAGAAGGAAGTGGCTGATGAAGAGGAAGGAGAGGAAGAGGAAGAAGGTGCCAAGGAAGAATTTGAGCATGCAAAGGAGGAAGAAGAAGGAGGTGAAGGTGAAAGAGAAGCTGCCTGAGAAGCTGAGGATGAGAAGATGAAGGTGCTGGGGAGGAGCAAGCAACCAAGAAAAGATTGAGCCCTCCTTTCCTTAATTATTTCAGGAATAATCCTCCTGAAACCAGGTCAACCCCGTCACCAACCAAGTGGTTGAGTTCCTGATACTGTATGAATTAAGAAGTCAATATATATAACATTCTGAGGTGACTCAGGTTGGACATTAAATGTTGTGCTATGACTTTTCTCCTTATGAAGAGTATCTGTTTGCTTGCAGAGTGGCTTCCTGGCTTGCTGCCAGCCTGTGCATGGTACATGCTTATGAGTTCAGGATCTATGACAATGTGAATAATTCAGATATTTACAATAAAAACACATGAATACATGAATTCACTGATGTTAATGTTAAACTTCATGGAAAAAAATAGTCTTTTGAATCTTTGGTGGTTAGAAATTAAAGACCTCAAATCATATGCAATAAACAGTAAATAAAGTTACACTGAATGACAAAATAAATAAATAAATAAATACATTAGGGGCCAGGAAACGTTCAAAGAACTGGGGAACCATTCCCAAATCAGGAAAGGAAGTCACAGGGTGTATATTATTGCTATGAATACAATATTTTCTACTACTTACAACATATACAATGTAATGTATTAGATGCCTTCCTATTGCATGAAGTATGTATTCTCATAGAGTAATACTGGTACATATGTTATAGTTATGGCAGTATGTCATATCCTATCTATATTAATAAAAGGGTAATATGCTAACAAGACCTTCCAGAAGTCCTTCCGGACAAAGCCATGGTGGCGGGGCTGAAGCAGAGGCGGTTAGGGGTGATCAGGCCAGGAGGGGAAGGCAGTTGGGGATGATCAGGCCAGGAGGGGAGGGCAGTTGGGGGTTATCAGGCTGGCGGGAGGGCAGTTGGGGGCTAGCAGGCCGGCAGATGGGACAAGTTGGGGGTGAGCAGGCCGGCAGGGGGGTGCAGTTGGGGGCAATCAGGCCAGCAGGCAGAGTGGTTAGGGGTGATCAAGCAGGCAGGCAGGTGAGTAGTTAGGAGCCAGCAGTCCCGGATTGTGAGGGGGTTGTCCAACTGTCAGTTTAGGCCCGATCCCACAGGGGTCTCAAATTGGAGAGGATGCAGGCCAGGCTGAGAGACGCCCCCCCACCCCCGTGCACGAATTTCGTGCACCGGGCCACTAGTTATAGATAATGTAAAAAATTTCTAACAGCTATGAATACTCTGACTGTGACTTAGAACTCAATTTGATGATTTTGAATGGTAATATTAGGTCTTGGTTAGTCTTTGAAGCAAGGTTGTAATACAGGATGGTGACTTGCAGGTGGCCAGGGATGAGGGTTAGTAAAAGGAGCATGACTCTTGGAGCAGTCCTTGGGGATGATGGCAACAAGTTGAGTAAGGAAGGAAAAACATCAGCTGGAGAACAGAAGCAAGATGGTGACTGCTAGAAAAAGTAATTGAGGGCCTTAACTTCTGGTGACATCAGACAGGAGTTTAGAAATCTTTGTGCTTTGGGTGGATTTGCAGGATGATATTTTGTAGACTAAACTGAATAATTTATAGCTTCTTTCTGTTTTCCTTAGGTTATTTGATCACTTTAACCCTGAGAACTTAAGGAAGAATAGAAATCTATGCATTGGGTACCTGGACAAAAGGGAGAAGGTAGAATGAGTGGCAGAAGTAGCTTCTTGGCTTCCTGGTCCCTTGCTTGGCTCTAAACCAAAGTTAGACTTTGTTTATGGAGGAATGTGGTATAGAGTGAAGAGATATTGATCACTCCATGTGGACTAGGGTTATAGCTGTATGAGTGGCACATCTAACTGTGATCTTGAGGAGAACCAAGAAATAGAAATGGGTCACAGGGGATAGATATCATGCCAGCCCGAGCATTTTGTGACTCTTTCAGCTTCTGTTCATTGGAGTTGAACCATCTTCTCACTGGTTTCTCATCTCTAAAGTATCAAAAGTGAGTATTTATCTCTGTTTTATTTCTTCTTCAGACTCATAAAAATGGAGGCTGCATCTAATTATTTTATACTAGAGCCTCAGTGCATGAAATTCGTGCACTTGGGGGGGGGGGTCCCTCATCCTGGGTTGCGCTTGCCAGCCATGAGCCCAGCTTCTGGCTGAGCGGCACTCCCTCTGTGGGAGTGCACTGACCACCAGGGGGAAACTCCTGTGTTGAGCATCTGCTCCCTGGTGGTCAGTGCACGTCATAACAACCAGTCGTTCCACCGTTCAGTCAATTTGCATATTAGCCTTTAATTATCCTACCCAATAAAAGAGTAATATGCAAATTGACCCCAACGCCGCTACACCCACAAGCCACGCCCACAAGCCAATCAGGAGCAAATATGCAAATAAACCCAACCAAGATGGCTACAGCCACAGAGAGCAGGAGGGAGGCTTGGGTTTCCCCGGTAACAAAGGAAGCCAAGCTTTCCGCCTGCCATTGCCGGCTTAGGCCTCCACTCAAGGCTACAAAGTTTCAATTATAGAAGGTAAACAAATCCAAACAGAAATGGCGGCAGCCACTGAGCTGGAAAGAGCAGGAGGCAAGGGTTGCCCCTGGCAATGGAGGAAGCAAAGCTTCTGCAGTCCTGGCTGGCCTAGGCCTCCACTCCAGGCTACAAAGTTTGAATTATAGAAGATACACAAACCCCAAAAGAAATGGCTGCTGGCCACCGCGTGAGCAGGAGGCTTGGCTCCACTCCAGGCTACCAAGTTTCAATTGTAGAAGATACATAAATCCCAGATACCAGGGCCTCCCCTTGGGTTGCCAGGGGGTGTGGCCGGCCTGCAAACCACAACAGGCCCTTCACCCAGGCCGCCCCACACCCCAAGGGAACCCCCACCCTGATCTGGGATACCCTTCAGGGCAAACCAGCTGGCCCCCACCCATGCACCAGGCCTCTATCCTATCTAATAAGAGAGTAATATGCAGATTGACTATCACTCCAACACACAAGATGGCTGCCCCCATGTGGTCAAAGATCCTTCCCCCATGTGGACACAAGATGGCTGGCACAAGATGGCCAGCAGGGGAGGGCAGTTGAGAGGGACCAGGCCTGCAAGGGAGGGAAGTTGGGGGTAATCAAACCTGCAGGGGAGGGCAGTTAGGGGTGACCAGGCTAGCAGAGGAGGGAAGTTGGGGTGACTGGGCCTGCAGGGAAGGGCAGTTGTATGGGACCCAGGCCTGCAGGGGAGAGCAGTTGGGGGGGACCAGGCCTGCAGAGGAGGGCAGTTAGGGGTGACCAGGCCTAAAGGGGAGGGCAGTTAGGGGCAAACACGCTGGCAGGGGAGCAGTTAGGCATCAATCAGGCTGGCAGGGGAGTGGTTAGGGGGTGATCAGGCAGGCAGGCAGAAGCAGTTAGGTGCAATCAGGAAGGCAGGCAGGCGAGCAGTTGGGAGCCAGCAGTCCTGGATTGTCAGAAGGATGTCTGGTGGCATCGGGCCTAAATGGGCAGTCAGCCATCCCTCGGGGGGTCCCAGATTGGAGAGGGTGCAGGCTGGCCTGAGGGACACCCCCCCCTACCTCCCCCCCCCCCCGTGCACGAATTTCGTGCACCGGGCCTCTAGTATAGAATAAGGATACATTTTTAAAAAATAAAATTTAAAAGCACTTAGTTTTGGCTTAGTTTCCAAGTATCAGTAGAGAGTTATCCACACACACACACACACACACACACACACACACACACGCATATATTACTTTTCAGATTTTTCACATTGTTATAGTATTTTTTAAAGGGGGAGGTTAAAAATCTGTAGAGGGATGTTTCCTTGCCTAGGCCAGTGGTCGGCAAACTCATTAGTCAACAGAGCGGCAAACCACGGCTCACGAGCCGCATGTGGCTCACGAGCTGCAGTTTGCCAACCACTGGCCTAGGCTAATATCTCTTTTATATTTTCTTGCTCTAAACTTCTGAGGCAGAGGTTCTTAGATTTCTTAGATCAAAGCGCCTCCTAGGCAACCATTGGCTCCTCACATTTCACCCAGATTTGGTTCTGATTGGTCGGTTTCTATGTCAGTCAGTGTCTCTGGGCCTATCAACAGGGCTTGATCAGAAAGGCAAGGCTGATCAGAAGCTCTGGTGGAGGCCTAGAGAGAAATGGAGACGCGGCTGCTGGTCCGACCCTGAGAGAAAGAGAGAGGAATGTGCTGATCAATAGCTGCCACAGAGACTACAAATCAGACCCTGCTTCTCTCTTCAGGTCTCTCTCTGGGCCTGATTTGCAGCCCTCTCGGCAATCTGTGCTGGGTCACCCCACCTGCAGCCATAGCAGTCAGTGCTGTGTCACCATGGCAACCCAGCGCTGACTTTAGGACTGACTTCTGGTTGGTGGAGCCTCCAGTAGTTGTGGATGTGATGGACCCACGGTTTTTATATATTAGGATTTTATGCTACTTAAATAATTGGAGTTTATGAGTTTGGTCATTTTCCCTGCATTTCATATAGTAACCCCAAGAGTGCTGAGAAAGGGATGATACGCTGTCTGCCAGCATTCCTTATGAAATTCAGGTGTTACATTTAATATTATTTGCTGTTTTAAAATATCATTTCCCAAAGTGCATTCCATGGAAATTAATTGGTGCTACTTGAAAATAATGTTCTTTAGTTATCCATGTTTGATGACTACTGGATTAAAACAAATAAAGCAAGGCTTTAAAGAGCCATTAATATAGTAGTGGATATTGTCAAGCTTCAAGAGGAGAAATAATAGCATTATATGTTCTCAAAGATTTGTTGACTAAGGAAACTTTTTATATTGAAAGAAGCATCTTATGAGACTCATATTTCATAAATACCTTTGGGGGAAAATAGCTCCAAAGGATCTTTTTCACCTGCATTTTTTGGGGAATTAATATTGGTAAGGTCTCTAATTTATCTTATGTTGTCTTTTAGGTAGGATTACTACTTCCAGCTCTAACATTGTATCTATGGGAGAGTATCTGTTTTAAGTGATTTTTTTGCATACTGGTTTTCTGTAATGCAGTATAGTTAAAGTATAGATCATCTGTATAGTATTATTTGGTTTCTAATATACGAATGCTGAGTAATGTCTATAGCATAGTCCATAATTTATTGACAATTTCCTTGCAGGTTACTAGAGTATAACAATGTATATTTATTTCTAAGCATCTTTAAAATCCTAATTGTATTTTGTGCCACATAAGTTGGGCCCACCATAAAAACACACACACACACACAAAAACAACAACAAACCCTCTTCCTTTTATATGTTTTAGACAAATTGGGGGGAAAACCCTACAGAAAATATGGAGACCAAAATATCCCAAACTATATCAGGTATGGTTTACAGCAGGGGTCCTCAAACTTTTTAAACAGGGGGCCAGTTCACTGTCCCTCAGACCGTTGAAGGGCCGGACTATAGTTTAAAAAAAACTATGAACAAATTCCTATGCACACTGCACATATCTTATTTTGAAGTAAAAAAAACAAAACGGCAAAAAACACCCGCATGTGGCCCGCGGGCCGTAGTTTGAGGACGCCTGGTTTACAGTCTTAGCTAAATGGCCAAGTTAATATTGAACACCAAAATTAGGCAGACTTACCCATTCAGTTCAAGTTAGCCTTAGAGTGAGGCAAGCTCCTCCCTGCAGGATGGGCTCTGCACAAGTTATGCAGGGGGAGTGGAGGAAAATGTATGCTTTCCTCAGGTGAGGCCCTTTCTACAAAGAAGGATGAGGCTGAGCTTAGCATATATCTTACGCACCCAAAATTTACCCATCTCCAGGAGCAGTGTGAGTCTGGGCCAGCGGGAGGTCAGGGACTCCTCTGATTAGCATCTTCGTAGGAGGGAAATGTCGAGAGTACTGAAGAAGTATTTCCAGTAACTTTAGGGAGTCTCTGTTTGGTGCTGAGATCATCATGTGACCATTTAGAGACTTCCAACTCATGACAATGCATTTTTAAGCGTTAAATTTCGGAAGGCTGCTTTTACGATCCCAAACTCTTACAGAAAGCAATTGTGTATCTAACTAATCTTTGGTTTATGGTGGTAAGACGTCCATCAAAATCAGAAATAGAGCAAGCTCTGGCCACAAATAACTGAGATGAAAGGAAGTGGGCATGTCCACCCGCGCTTACAAAAACGGTGATCATGAGATTTCATGTGAAGGACTCTAAGGGCACACTCTTTGGCTTCTGTGCTTCTCTTTACCAGGACAAAGATGTCCAGCCTGGTGCAGGTGGAAAGCTAGTTAGGAGCACGGGATTTCGCGAGAGCACCCGCCCCTGCGCTTGGAGTCAGGTGCACCGGAGCGCTCATCTCAGCGCGGCTCACACGCAGGCTGCGCTGCACTGCACATGCTCACTCCAGCAACACGGGTCCCTGTCTAAGACGGGACGCCGAGGCCGAGGCGCTCATTCCACATGAAGGCAATTAAATGCCTCATTTAGTGCTCGTTTTAAACCAGCTCGCTGTCTTTAAAAAATAAAAGTGCCAAGCTGGGGAGAAGGATGATTTAACATTATGAAAGCAACTTGAAAGGGCCTTTGCTGTGAAACTGGTCTAGAGGAACTAGAATCCTGGACCCCTGGGGAAGTTTGGTCTCCAAGGTAAGAATTCAGAGCAAGTTAAAAGAGGGGTCAGTCCACGCGGGGCACAGGAACCCGGGGTTAGAAACAGCATTTTGTTACTAGCTGCTAAGACTTAATAACAAAACTAATAGTAGTCCAGATATTTGTATTTATTTACACCTTGTTTTAATTGAGTACCCTGAAAAGCATATAAGGATACTGTTCAAAATAAATTTTAGTAGGCTTAATATTGAGGCCTTTATTATTATTATTTTTAGGTGAAAAGGATTATTGAGCAGCAAAAGGATCTCTTCTCCCCCCCCCCCCCCCCATTTTTTTTTTCAGTTCACCAAGCTTATCACAGAATTTGAATATACAATTTTTTATGGCATAACCACGCACCCTTTCTTTTTCTGATGGCTACCTATCCAAATAATAGACAAAGTAATTAAGAAAAAAATAGCTTCTTGATGCAGAGTTTTCTGTCTCAAATATATATATATTAAAGTGTATGCCTATATAGTGGGAGTAAGGGTTTCTAGTAATGAAAATACCAGATATGTAGTCATGATTATTTTTCTGGATAAATCTAGAGGAAATAAATCAATTTCATTAAAGAAAATTTAAAAAGGGATTTCTTTAAGTACATATTTTATTTAAAGAGTCTTATTTAAGGCATAGAGGTAATGGCTAGTAGTTTAGGACCTGGGAGAGTCCGTATCTGTGGAGTGCAGGGTTGCAGCCAGAAGAAAACTGTGAGTTCTGCTACCTAGATTTGAACAAGGCAGCAGTTAATTTTGGAAAGCAAGGGGCATTGTCTGAAGCAGAGCTTGACCCACAGAGAGGGGACTGGAAAAGGGCTGGGAGGAGCCGCGGCTGCACCAGCACAGCTGAAAGAGCTTCAGTCCTCCTCCACGCTGGGCAGTGACACACGAAATCAAGCATGAAAACAGGAAAAAGTGGTTTTGAAGCGGAGGCAGTCCAAGCCACCCACGAGCACTTTGAACAACTTTAAGCATTCACCTCAGGAAATGACCCTTCACATCTCTTGTTCACAATCTGGCTGGCCGCCCAGAAGTGAGGGATTGAGGAAGATGATTATAAAATTCAGAACTTGCTTAAGTAAGGCCAGATTAGTCTGCAAGTTCAATACAAAACTGGTTCAGTGGTGTGGATGGGGCTGGGTGGGAAGGCGTTGTCTGATGGTGATGTGTTCTGTTGTTAAAAATAGTGTTTAGAAATTATTATGAAGTCTTTTGAGAGTTTATTTAGACTAACTGAAACAAATTATAAAATGTGTCAACTTTGATACATTTATTACACACTTTGGGGTAAGATTGACGGAAATGTTAAATCTGTGGGCGTCGGGTGCTCCAGTGTGTATCTGAGCCACAGAAAATTAACTTGGGATACACTCTACTGACCATCCAGTCCAACTAATATACTTCACAGTTGTAGAAATCATATCTTAGAGAAGTTCAATTTCCAAAGACCATGACGTTATAGAATTTATGGAACAAGCAAGACTGGTGCCTGAGTTATTAGTCTTGGCAAAAAACTTGTTCTAAGAGGACGTAAGCAATGGTGCCGTAACATTGCATTTACAGGCTAAGACGTGGAATCCACAACAGGGCCACAGAAGCGGATCTCTTGTTAAGTTGAAATAAATTTGATTACAAAGTTCCCAAGTTTCTGTACATTTAAAGGTAGTACTTTATGTAATAAAACTTCTTTGGATAAATTTTTTAAAAGTTTAATAGAAACCTCTTTTCTCAAAGTTAAGTAGGAGTCTTTTTACCCACGGGTCTAACACAGTGGTCGGCAAACTCATTAGTCAACAGAGCCAAACATCAACAGTACAATGGTTGAAATTTCTCTTGAGAGCTGAAAACCGACTTCTGCGCATGGGCCACGAAGTTTCAATCGCACTGTACGTGCGCGCCCGCACGTGGTATTTTGTGGAAGAGCCACACTCAAGGGGCCGAAGAGCTGCATGTGGCTCGCGAGCCGCAGTTTGCCGACCACTGGTCTAACAGGTCACCTGGAAAGGTGATATCTTATTGAACGAGATAGCATTTTTGTCCAACCTAATTGGTTTACCTTGAGCCCTAACTGTTTTTGGATGAGAGTGATAACTAAAAGCACTTCTGTGAGCTTGTGATTAGCTCAGTGGGTATTTGTGCCAATCCCTGTATTGGCCAGTACATGTGCCTGCAGTCATAGCTCTGGGTTTGGCAGGATGGCCCTAAGAACCCCGGCTTTCATGAGGCGTCGGGTACAGATTCTGTGCAAACGGAAAGCACTCTCACTCTTGGTTCACACATTGGACTTGGGAATCTTTTCTTCCAGGAATCTGACCAAACTACCTAATGACAGGTTTCCTTTAAGTGAAATTGCAATCTATCCATATTAACTTTTAATACTTTTTACTCAACTCTAAGACTTTTGCTTTTAATGCCTGTGAATTGCAACACAGTTCATATAAGAGGGAACTTGGGGTTGGCATAGAAAGGGGTGCAAGGTTATCTTAAAGCCAAATCAAGCCTTTTGGGAGAAACAGCAGAGGGAAAATGGGAAGAGGATAAGGAAGAGGAAATGGTGTGGGATAGGAGAGGAGAGGCAGGGAGGAGAATGAACAGAAAGAGACAATAATTGTTGTAGTTCACGGAGTATTTCCAGGTTTCCTTGCCTGTGAAAATGGACAGTTACATTCCCCCCATTTCCGATGTGAGTCATGATCATGTGGCTTACTTGACTAATACAATGTGAGTGGACATGCTATGTGCCACTTCCAGGCAGAAACATAAAGGATGCAGCTCTCCACATTTCCTCTTTCTGCTGTAATATAGAAGTGCCCGCTGACATGAAGCCCTGTCAGCTTGATCCCTGAGTGACAATGGTGAACAGAGATGCTCTGCCAACCTGCATCAAACATGGCATGTGAGCCAGGATATAAACTTTCATTAAGGCATTGAGATTTTGTTCTCACAGCATAAGCTACTTACCCCTCTGATGCAGAAATTAGAACCTGGAAAGAGGGAGCTGGTGTAACCAAACGACAAAATAGGTGGCATTGGCCTAGCTGCTGAATAGCAAAGCAACTTATCAGAAGCTGGAAACACCATGATCCATAGCAAATAGTAACTTTGAAGGCAAATAATTTACCTCAGGAATTTGTAGCCCTAGGAACAGAGGCTGGGAAACAGAATCTCACTGTGAGTTGGTTGCTGTGGATTGTGCTTAGCAAGTTCCGAAAAGAACTGGCTGATGCAAGCAGGAATGGAAAGGAAGAGAGGGAGTCCAGAAACTTTGAGATTTGTGGGCTTGGAAGGGACAACTGTTCTCAAGCCCAACCGGTGGGAGAGAAAACTGGGCAACAAGGACTGGTTACAACTCATCCTCATGGCAAATAACAAATCAAGAGCATGGTTGTCATATGTTGTTAAAATCCTTGGATGGGTTAAAGTGTCTCAGGATGAGGGTCCCACTGACGAGGCATTACTCAAAAAGTTCTTTCCATGGGAAAAAATGGATCATGGAAAAGAGACTAAAGTTGTGGCTCTAGCTCTGTAATCTGATAGACCTACCATCCCCACAATCAAGATAGATAGATAGATAGATAGATAGATAGATAGATAGATAGATAGATAGATAATGAATGAGGTTGAGGTAGGGGGATGAGAAAGCAAAGAAATCCAGTAAGTCTAAGAAGTGTGTCTAGAAGAGAATCATGGGCATAGCTGTTGGCACAAGGAGCTGACAGATCTCAATAACACAGTTAAGTTTTTAGGAGAGTTGTGCTGTCAAAAGAACAACTAGCTTACACTAAGGAAAGCTATGACAATTAAAGACCTAAAACAAGTTTTGGGTGGAAATGCACAGAGAAAGCTCTCAGTCCTCATTGAGGGTATGTTATTCAATACTTGCGTTAGAGATCACCAAGGATGGCAATGGAAAAAGAAACAGCCAAGGGCCATCTAGGCCAGTGATGGGCAACCTTCTGAGCTTGGTGTGTCAAACTTCGCCAAAAAACTGAGCATAACTCGGGTAGTGTGTCACTTTGAGGAAAAAACATTATTTCGCAAATGTTTCATCCTCGGCATGCGGCCGCCTTAGCGGCCGCGTGTCATCAGAAATGGCTATGCGTGTCAGTGCTGACACGCGTGTCATAGGTTCGCCATCACTGATCTAGGCTAATAGTTGCAAAGCTCCTCCCAGGGAGCATAATTGGAACCTATTCTAGGAGTTCTCCACCCCCAGGGTGGGGGACCTTGCTGTGCCTGCCCAGAGGGATTTCACAATTTTTGCAGACCCTTGACTGCTGAAGGTCTTCCATTTCTTCTCTCATTTGAACTTTCTATATGAATGTGTGTTGGGCCTCCAACTTTCTGGTCCTTAGGTGTCAAGATAAAGAGGAGTTATAACTACACCTTTATAGAGACTCCCATGTATTGCTCAGAAATCCTAGACATGCTTTGACACGGAGAAAATATAAACTAAGCCATAAGTCCAAGACCAACTAAGGAATGATAATTGCAACACATGACAGAAAAGGGCTAAGTGATTATTAGGAATACCTATGTATCAATAAAGAAAAGTCTAGCCCAGCAGGTATGGCTCAGTGGTTGAGCGTCAACCTATGAATCAGGAGGTTACGATTCGATTCCTGGTCTGGGCACATGCCCAAGGTGCAAGCTCCATTCCCAGTAGGGGCGTGCAGGAGGCAGCCAACCAGTGATTCTCTTTCATCACTGATTCATTCTCTCTCTCTCTCTCTCTCTCTCTCTCTCTCTCTCTCTCTCTCTCTCCCTCTCCTCTCCCTTCCTCTCGGAAATCAACAATAATAATAATAATAATAATAATAACATATGTGAAAAAAAGTCCAACACAATAAAATGATGTGCAAAGGATATAAACAGTTAATGTGTTAGTCTAGGTCCTCTGAGAAGTAAATACCAAGACAGGATTAAATGTACAAGGTGAAGTGTTTTGGAGAGGAAAGAAGGAAGGAGTGGGGAGAGACTGGGACAGGTCTCACATCACATGTGAGTCTGATACTAAGTGAATGAGAGAGGAAAGGAAGTTAGAGTGAAAGTGTCCTAAACCACGATGCAGTCTAGGGGACATTTCTGCAAGGTTGTTGTGGAGTCCGTGAGCCAGAGTCACCATCTGAGGAGTCTCATGGGATAGGCCTGCCTTACCTAGCTATTGGCTGGGAGCAGAGGACAGCAGCTGGGACCCTTGGTCACTTACCACAGTCTCTGGTCACCACTGTTACCTCAAAAATGTTAAACACATTAAGAGATGGACAATTTTCCTCATAATAAATAAATTTAAAATTAACACAATGACAAGAAATTCTTTTTCATCCCTCATACAGATAAAATAGTAAAACTGTTGGACAGTACATTGACAGAGATGGGGGAAACAGCACTCTCATCCTCCATTTATAAGAATATAAATTGGTCTAACCTTCCCGGAGACAATTACCATATCTCTAGAAATCACAAATGCACATGCCTGTGGCCCAGCAATTCTGTCTTTCTAATGAATTGCATAGATGCATTCACACACGCACAGAATAGTATGTCCCAAGATACTTATTTAAGCAATGATTGTAACAGTGCAAGATTGGAGACAACTTAAATGCCCATCAATAGGGAACCAATTATATAAAGTATGTCTAGCTATAAAATGAAAAACATGCCTTTAAAATAATGAGGCACATAATGGTAAGGCACACTATCTAAGATATAAGTTTAAGTTTTAAAAGATGCAAAACAATGATAAAATAGTCTGACATTTGTGTTTCAAAAAGCAGTCTTATATATACACATATCACTCTGGGAGGCCAAGTGAGAAACGATTGACAGTGGCTGCCCGGGGGGCATATCCAGTGGGGGGACATTAGGAGATAGGACGGCGAAGGAGACAACTTTTCATTGTTTCTTTTAGTACTATCCAAATGTTTTAACATGAGTATGTATGACTAATAAAACAATTAACAATGAAAAGATAAATAATAAGTAAAAAAAACCCAAAACCTTTCCCTTCTGTCACCACAGTCCCAATGTATCAAATTCATTTCGTGTCATTCTATTATATGGCCATGTAAAGCTGTCCTCAGCTGGCACTAATACATAGTAGTAAATTGAAAAGGAGAAGAACTGAAATGGTATTTTAGCTACCCTAGAATCTTGTGCTAGGGCAGTTTTTGCTGTATTGGGAAGATTTGCCTTTTACTGGAGTCTGCCCTATAATGAATAGTGCTGTAACAATCTAGAGAGAAACCAGAATACAGTGTTATAATTAAATTTTGGGACATGATTTTAAGCTTCCATTTATCACTTTGCAAAAGGTATCTTTGAAAAACAAAACCAAACTCCAGTTTCGCTAGGTCACACATTAGTATGAGGTGGGGGATGCTATTCATGAAGAATGCAGTGTGACACATTTCTACGGTTTTCAAGGAAAATCAGAACAAGACATTATTTTTTTAAAAAAAAGAGATGGCCATTATTTGCATCTATGTCTTCAAATATATATTCTTGGCTCCTGCCTGTAAGTCTGAGATAAAGTATTCCAGAATCACACAACTGAAAGGATCTCAAAGAGGGATCCTTCTCCTTCCCCCCTCTCATTTTACAACCGAGGCACAGAGAAATCAAATTAAATTGATTTCTCAAGGTCAGAGAGAAGAAAAGTCAAAATTCCCCACTTCCGGCCTCAGAACGCTTCACATTAGCATGACCCAGTTGTCACAAATGCAGTGCTCTGACTACTTCTGGCCACCGGACCCAGGAGCTCAGGAAACCCTTTCTGTGGGCTTCTGTGTGGGCCCTTTCCCACCCCATGCTTGTGCCTTCCTGAAAAGACTACCGGTTGGTACATGTTAGCTGGTGGTCCAGATAGTAAGATTGGCTGAGGAATCAAGATAGCTTACTTTTCTCCATTTTAAAATTTACCTTGAGCAGTATTTTTCTTCTTCTCACAATTATCCTATGAGTATTGATTTTAATTAGTTCTGTCTATTAAGATTCCCCTTAGGTTCAGAAGCCAGCCTGGTAATTAACTGTTCAGCCCTCGTCTTGCTGGCAGTGTTGTCAGATGAGTTACTGACGCCCTTGGTCACAGACTGGGATCAGGTTCCTCTATGGATCTGCCCTTAGGAGTCCACACATAGATGGACCTCCTGTCTCAGGTGTCTTCCCTATCTTGTTATGGACATGGGAGTAGGAAAAGCAGGCTCTCAGGTCTAGGACACTTTCCTTCTTCATTAAGGCAGGTACACTTGTATCAGAGCCTCCAAATGGTATATAGATGTTGGCAAGTATTGTGGTCATTTCTAGAAGCGTTCTATGAAGCTTGCCTAGTATCCCAAACTGGTGATAGCATAATATAAAACTGTGTCCTTTGTATTTCCTGAATAAGCTTGGTACTTTTGTTGGGTGGAGTAGGGCTTAAAGATTATAGCCAGTATTTTCTTCTGTTTGCATTTCATTCCGAATTCCAGGAAAGGTAAGTAATGCTCTTCAGTAGAGGGTAAAGTGGGGATAAATGGTGATGGAACGAGACTTGACTTGGAGTGGAAAAAAAACCACACACACACAAAAGAATGCTCCTCAGTAATTTATTGGATAGATCAGTGGTCGGCAAACTGCGGCTTGCGAGACACATGCGGCTATTTGGCCCCTTGAGTGTGGCTCTTCCACAAAGTACCACAGCCTGGGCGAGTCTATTTTGAAGAAGTGGCGTTAGAAGAAGTTTAAGTTTAAAAAATTTGGCTCTCAAAATAAATTTCAATCGTTTTACTGTTGATATTTGGCTCTGTTGACTAATGAGTTTGCCGACCACTGGGATAGATAAAATCCAATCTCCCAGAAAATGTATGGGATGTTTAGAGATTTAGAATAAAATTTTTGAGACCCAACTCCCAAAGTGCATGTCTATATTTATATGGATTTTATTGACTAAGTTTGTATTTGGGTTTGTAGACACAGTATAATAGGTGTTTGGGATAATGATGGTAATTCTGGACGTTGTTTGTAGATAATTGATAATTGGGTGAGAGCCATGACAACAATCCTTTTAGATTAAATCAAATTCCTGCCTTTTCTGGGGCTGATTATTGAGTGCAATCCATTATTGTAAATGATACAGCTGAACAGTTTAATATACCTTTTGTGATGCTCAGAAGCTCTGGTTTACTGATGAGACCACACAACTGTCTGTGTTCACTCGAATGAACAGTGAGGGTGGAGACTGTCCAGGCCCATCTGTTCCCTATGTGCTCAGTGTCCTTTAGGACTGCACTCCCTCCTGCAGTGTCCCGTCTGCCTCGCACACTCTCTCTTGGGCACCATGCAACCTTCGTAATTAGAGTTTATTTCCTGAGGATGGTAGCCAGGACTGTCAGTCAAAGCTTAGGATTCAGTTTGCGTGTGATTTTGCCTTCTTGCCTGATCCATCTGGGAGAGTTTGACTTGAATGAAAGTTGAACTCACATCTTGAGGGCCAGAGCCAGAATAATTGGGTCAGAGATGCAGAGGAGTCATTATTTAAAAACAACAACAACAACAACAACAACAAAAAACACACACACAAAAAAAACTCACAAACCTATGTAATTAGATGACTCTCTCCTCTCACCTGCTCCTGGATAATATTTCTAAGCAACCATCATATGGCAGGCAGATATGAGGTACTTGATGCTCTTTGTCTTATGTTTAGCAAAATATCACTGGACAAGAAAAGCAGGGATGCCACACAGATTTGTGGCATTTCCATAGACTTTTAGGAAGAAATTATTGACCCATTGTTGGCACAGTTAAACAGTTTTCTCATTCAATCTTTATTTAGTGAGCCCATAGTATTTGCATATCAACATTATAAGATACATGAACTATAGGTTTCCTGCCCTCAAGGAAACTATATCTGGGAGTGATTCAGTCTTATCTCTGTGAAGGGAATGAACTGAAGTGGGAACAATGACAGCCTGTGAGCAGCTGTCACAGGGATGAGCCAGAGGAGAGGGCATTTATGTACTCAGCTCAGAAAAGACGTGGGTCACGTGTCACTACGCGTAGGAACACCCCTCACAGCTGGATTTTAAGGGCGATTATGCAACTGTGACAATACTAAGCAATATCTGATTTCCCTTTAGGTTTGAGACCTGCAAAATAGAACTATGTTATCTATCTCCTCTCACAGCAATGCTTAATGATGTGTCTGTGGAACAACAGAACAATCCTTTAAGGGAGAGCGTGAGTGACAGTCATTGACAAAATTTGCTGGGAATTAATTTTCTGCAGTGCCCTAGTGAACACATGCATTTTATATTTCAAGCTCATTGTTGCAGATGAAAGAAATGTAGGATCAAATGGGGCTATAGTCGATACACGGTAAATATAACACAGTATTTTCAGGGGAAAAGTGTTCCTATTTGTTCCAAAGAAGGTTATATAGAGACTGAAGTTGCTGGTAAAGAAACATTAAATGCTTGAGGACTAACCCACCTTGAGATTGTTTAATAATGTTACCTTCTGAGGCCTGATTGCTTCAGGTTTCTGATGTATGGTTATTTCCAATGTTCCTCTTCTAGAAGATGGTGCTCCTGGGAAGAATAAACAGGACTAGGAAATAAGATTTTTTAAAAAGCAATTTCCTTAAAGTTACTCACAGTTTATCCTCTGAAAGGATTGCTTTAGAGGAATAAACAGGATGCTAAACAGGATCCAAACGCAAGTTTGGTATTACCAAATGACCCCCAAATAGTATAAGAGATAAAAACTACCCTTAAATCAGACCTCCAGATTAGCTTTGAATCCTGGCTTTGACACTTACTAGCTATGTGATTCTGGTCAAGTTACTTAACCTCTCTGTGCCTTAAAATGTCTACTCCATAAAGTTGTAAATAAGTTAATAACTCAAGTTTCAGGTTTAGCATGTGTTGGAAGTGGTCCAGTTACTCCTGCCTTTGAGCAAGTGCTCAAGTTGTGCTGTGGTTGTGATTGTCATGATCTCAAACCTTAGCCATTTGCTGTTATATCATGCTAAGGGTCACCAGGCTTCATGTCCATTAGTGGCTGCTGATTTTGGAACTCCAGAAACATTTTCAGTGGCTGTAGAATAATTATAATTCCTTAGGTGAAGGCCAAGGCTAATTCCTAAGACCTCTGCTTCTTTCCCAAATACTACACCTTAGATAAATTTCCCTCTATATAGGGGCAAATAATTCATTCCCTATTTCCAGAAACGATTCAAAGTGTTGATTAGAGGTCTAACTCCTCCAGCTACTCTGGCATTTCCTGGCAGGGAGGGGGGGGCGGTCACTTCACAGTTGTATACATTCTCCGCTACGACTTGGCCGAACAGACGTGAGTCATTTTCTTGTTGGAGGCCAATCTGGTTTTCTGAATATAAATTCCTATTGAAATTCTGTCTCAAGGATCCTCTTTGGCTCCACATAGATCATAAAGATGCCCTGGTGTCAGTGTGCTCTGATACAAGGGCTACCTCCCACCCCACTAGGACTGTCACTTTTTCCTTAGCACCTGCTGTGTGCAAAGGAGAAAATACCCTTTTACCTTCTGAATATCTGTTTCCCAACCAGAAAGCATTGCATGTCCAAGTTTCCCCCTTGTCAAGTACCAGAAGGGGTCCAACAGGATCCTTCTCAAAGTTCTGTGCTGAAAAACAAAACCAAACAAAATTTAAGATGGCGAATTCCTCTGTCTCCCCCGGTAGAAAGCATCCAGGTATATCAGAGTGCCAAGAGTAGGGCAGCCCAAGAAAGGGGAGAGGAGCACGTGCCCGGCTGCATGACTGTCAGAGGCTGTTTGGACACCGCGATAGGCCTGCCCTCCATTCCCCTTGGTTTGTGTTTTCCGTCAGCTTTACACCCACTGCAAGGAGCCTGGGGTCAGACCGCACCGGCCATTCTGTCTCCTCCCCAGTTCTTGAGGAACCTGGTGCTCTCAGACCTTCTGCAGTCAATCCAAATCTCATTAGGCTGTCACTCTGCTGTCTTGGTGACAGTCACCAAAGAAATAAACAAGGTCCCTGTGCTATCTTTTCTGACAGTCACCAGAGAAATAAACAGTGTTACATTGGCTACCTCCAGGTCACTTAATTCCGGGGCAGGTTGGGTCCATGCATTTGTATGAGCCGGGAGAGGTAAGGATCAATATATATTTAGGAAAGAATGTGAGAATCATGGCACCTTAGCTATTAGTTGTTTTTGTTCCTCTGAATAAACCAAGATAGTCGATGTTCAGCCATTAATCTACTGGTGGGCCAATTTGATTGTTTCCGGTAAGAAATATTTAGAGATGTGCAGATGAAGTAAAAGTATACCAGCATGCATGGGTTAAAACGAATTGCCCTCGGACTATTACCTTTATTTTATTTCTTTAACAAGAGCTTTATAAAATTTAGGCTGGTGTAGGTTTTCGTTACCTTAAGAGGGAAAAATCAATTCACCCCCACAGCATGTAGGGACGTGCTTGTCTGTGTCTCGGGGCGTGCCCTAGTTTTGCTCTTCAGAAGCCATGGAGGGGGGCTCCTTGTCATGCACGCGGCATCTCTTCCCCTCATCAAGGTGGAATTTTTCTCATTGTTGGACCACCCAGGGCAGCCTCCTGGCCTTCATCTGCTGTGAGGCCCAATGTCAAGGCCCTTTTAGTTTCCACAGCTCTGGCAAGGAGTTCAAAGGAACTGTCACACTGTGTAATTTAAAATCAGAACTGTCCTAGGGAATCCAGGGCCCGGAAAGCAGGACATGTTGGGAAGCACTGGATTAGCTTACCTCCAGCCACCAAAGTTGGGACGAGGGGGAAGGGCAGCTGTCATGTGTCCTCTCAGCGTGAAGCCCTCCCCGATAGAGTGTCAATCACTGGGCACTGACTTTTCCACGTGGCATTATTTACAGGTGCTAATAGCTCTGTGCTGGCTCATTTATTTTGCTCACAGCTGGCTGGTGATATGGATATTATTTTATTCAGGTACATTACCTTTTGTTTCTTAGAACTAATGGATCTACTCATTTAGTTGCAAACTATGTTTAGCTTTATAGTTAAATGGAGAGGGACAGAATGCAAATATGAAAAAAAAGAAAAAGCTATGTGGGAGCAGGAGTTAGGGAGAAACGATGGGAAGATCACTGGACTGGGAATTCCAAGGGTTGAGTTTGAGTTCTGCTGTTCAGGTTCCCATCTGCTGGGGCTGGTCCGAGGATACCTGAGGCCCTTCCTACTGCTTGGTTCATTCTGTGAAGTCCCCACGTGTCTTTCCTCTATTCTCTTGTCAGGCTACATACTGAACCTCCTGTTCTAATTCCTTACAATTTTTTCAGGCCAGGGGCAGGGTCAATTCTTTTTCTTTCCTTCCTCCCTCCCTCCCTCCCTCTCCTTTTTTTCTTCTTACTGTCCTTTCTTAAGGCATTCACACAGGGGAAGGGAAAGTGAACTGACATTTATTGAGGGTCTTCTATTTGCTGGGAACTTGACCTATATCATGTTACTGAATCCTTGCAACAATGCTGAGTGACGTGACTGATTATTTTCATTTTAAAATATTTTTATTATTTCAAGGAGGAGGAAACTGAACATAAGTGATACTAAATACCTAGGCTAAGGTTGCATAGGTAATGTTGGCAAACCCACATCTAAGTTCCAAACCCCATGCCCTTCCCAGTGCAGAGCATTGCCTCCCACTGAGTGTCCTGCTCCCAAGGTTCCCAGTGCTCTGAAGAGCTGACCGTGACCCAGTTTTGATGAGTAGGATCTTGGTACCGCACACAAGTCTTTCCCTCCTCACTGTTCCTAACTCTGCCCTAAGGCAGGCAGTTCCAGCTTCCTTTCAGCCTCTCCAGGATAACTTGGGGTCCCTTCATGTGTACACATCACGATTCTTAACCTTTTACAGATCGTGGGGGTAGATAATCCAACAAAAGTTATCCTCATGAATTCACACGTGCGCGCGCGCGCGCACACACACACACACACACACACACACACACATTCTTGATTTCAGAGAGGAATGGAGAGGGAGCAAGAGAAACATGAATGGTGAGAGAATCATTGATCGGCTTCCTCCTGTACGCCTCCTATCTGGGATCGAGCCCACACCCGGGCATGTGTCTCGATGGGGAATTGAACAATGACCTCCTGGTCCAGTGTAGGTCAGTGCTCAACCACTGAGCCACACAAGCCGGGCTGCATATAATTTTAGGATATTCAGGGACTTCCCTGAGGCCTAACTCTGGCCCTCTGTTAAAAGTTGTTTGATCAGGAAGTTCACTTTTCACTGGTCCTCACCTGGAAAAATGTCCAATTTTCTCTGTCCTGGGCAGGCAAAGTAATTCATTTCAGCACCAGGCAAGGAAGGGCATGGTGCCCATGCTTCATACCAGGTGAAGTTTTTCCTAGATAGATGTTTGCGCGTGTGTACCTGGCCTCCTTGGACTGGCAAGATCAGTGGGGCAATTAAGTAAAGATGATCGATACGGCTGGGTCGTATCTGTGCCTCACTTTTACCACCTGGAACACTGGCATGATTCCTGTTTTCTCTGCTTATCAGAGTGAAGGTATCACAGGATAAGGTATAAGAACACTTTGAAAGTAAAGCTAAATGTCAGTGTGTCCCTGAGGAAAACCCCCTGCGCTTGGCCATTTTTTTGCATAGCCTACCATTCCAAGGCTCCTTCTTGAATCATGTTGATTCAAAACAGCTGCAGCTGACATTACTCAGGCTTTCTGAAGGAAGGGAAAATTTGGTATTCCACCTGAGGCTTAGCGAAGGACCAGCGTCAGCTGATGTGCTTCCCAGCTGCTCAATCCTTCCATTTTAAATGCACTCCGAGGCTTAAATTGGACAGACCTTTCCACTTTGCATTTTTCTCTGAGAGCTACTCTGTGCTGCTGGCAAATTTATAGCTGGCTGGTTTGGTTAATTAGAAAAAAAGTCTCCTGCTTGAGGATTACGGACGTCATCGAGCACTGTAAAGGAAGCATCTCCCCGGTTTCATAAGCAACCCAGGGAGACGTGACACCTGTCCTTAAAGTGCCGGACTGTATTCTATGCTGTGAACTTGAAGTTTGGGACATGCCATGGCCATCTTCCCCGCTGTCCAACTCAGTAGAGACACAGTGCTACCCAAGTCATAACATGGTCTTATTATAGGCATGGCTCTGGTGTCTTCAACAGAGGGAGCCGTTCTGACTCATTTTCTCGTTGTGATGCAGAAGATACTTGCAATTTGAATGCTGTCTTTGCTGCCTATTGGAGCCCTTTTAGGACTGATCATTTGACTTTGCACTAATGAGATTAAACCCAGCAGGGGCAGATATTTTCCTTTTTAATTTTCATTCCTGTTATTTAATTGGCATTGCATACACATAATGAGACTAGGAAAAAACACCCTGTAGCAATCTGTTCGATACAAATAACTCAGGCAGATGCAGCCAGATGTATCCATGGTGACCTTCTTGACTCCCCTACAACCCGCACATTAGGGAAGAGGGCCCAGAACTCTTAACTGTTTGCTGAATGTGTCCGAGATGCACTTCCTCCCTTACTTCTCCCGCAAGAAAGGCCATGTGTTTCTCCGTATGGGCAGTTGTTTGCTCAGCACCAGTGTAAGTGATATATAGCCTGGGGTTCTGAGTGGGTGCTGGCTCCTGGTGTTTGTGCTGGCGGACTGCCCCGTGGCTCCAATATTATGGACAAAGACATTCTCCATCTGCTCCCAAGGCTCCGTCTTACAATATTCTCAATGGAGGAGAAAGGTGGGACCACAGGAGAGGCCATCAAAACAGGTAACAAATGTGAAAATTTCCTTCTTGTGGTTTATGTACCAAAACCAGTCTTCTCGTCTGTAAAAAGATACCCTCTTCTACAGCCATTCTGTGTATGAGGAGGTCCCCTCTAATGGGCCACAGTGGTTTTAATCTCTCAGCACCTTTCCCTGGATTCGGGATCCCAGGATCAGCTTCTTGATCCACTGGTGTCCAAGTAAGAGCACCATCACGGGGTGATGACCACGGGGCTTCCTTCAAAACACTGTAAGTCATCCTTTCTTCCAAAACAGGTCAGGTGATAATCACTCTAAACCCCACAGCCCATGGAACAAATTGGGTGATTCTACGATGTATCCTGGAACTTTCCTTTGTTTATCCAGCATGTGGACCACGAAAGTTTCCATGCCTGTGAAATACAGGACGTTAACATGGTATTGTGCATGTTGCCACTGAAAGAAAGGTGCAAAGGAAGGAAGTCTCACTCAGTCTCAAAGGAGGCACCTTTGAAACTCCCTCCCTCTTGTCAATTCATGTACTTATTTTCATTTCCGCTGCCACCACCATGACCAAGCACCCACCTGTAATACAGGATGAGGGTAATAACCATCCAATCATCCTCCCTTTTAAAATCTTGCCCTTTTGCTGTTCATCCCAGCAACTAGACTGCTGTTTTCAACAAATACAAGTCAGATCAGTTCACTCTAATAGTTGCTGCCTTTCAATGGCTTCCCAATTGCATTTCAGCAAAACAAAACAGGAAACCAAAACCAACCCAAACCCAAACCCGCATCCATTAAACCCTTACCGTGGCTCACAGGGCCCTGTGTGATCTGGAACCTGGCCCTGGCCTCCTGGGATGCCAGCATCTATTGTTTGGGTTGCTGCAGCAGCCACCTCTTTATTGGCTTCGTTTCACCCTTAGATGAAAACATCTGTGTCTCTCCCTGGCTCTGCATTGTCTGTCTGTGACTCTGCAGCCTCATCGTTTACTGCACTTCCCTTCCTCCTGTGCTCCAGCCACAGCCATTGGTTAGTTCCCTAGCACTGGGTCTCTTCCTGCCCCAGCACTCTGGACCTACTTGTGACTTTCTCTGGAACATTCTTTCCTCTCATCCTTTATCTTGCCAGCAGTTTAAGTTGTGGTTCTCCAGAGCAGCTTTCCTGGCTCTCGAGGTCACATCATGTGCTTTGCCATATGGGTTGTAGGACTGTGGTTCCTTCTTATTTACCGCTTGCTAGAAATCTCCATCTGTAAGTGACCCCGATCTTCTACTTTCTCAATTAGAAAATCTAATTTTGTTTTCAAACTCAAATAAGTAAACTTTAGGAGTTATAGATGAAACAGTCAGGAGTCCAGTTATTGTATTTAATTTAGGCGTATAACATGTTTTAAAGCCCATTAAATGAAATAGTGTAAATTTATGCTTTTTCAACATTCATTTTCTCCATGCTCTTCACATTCATCTTTGACATTGTGTCTTCATCGTCACTAAAACCACTTTTGAATTTTCTAATGCACTTTTGTAAGACATGTCATCTTCACTTCCATCTAAGTTGTTTGAGCCACAGCTCTTTTTGAATCATGCATGATGCTGTCACTGGAAATTTATCCCAAGCCACTAGAATCCATTTGTGTAATATTAGGACAGTCCTCCCCCCACCCCCACCCCCATTTTTCCGGTGAGTATGTGTTTATGATTGCCATACCCTAACCACTCACTGTATTGCTTTAAAAGTGATCTTTAAAAGGCTTGTTTGCAATGACATTCAACATTTGCAATTGGTAGGTCATCCCCACAGGGACAATTACTAAATCTTAGTTAAATTCTATTCTTTCTTTATTACCAATTATGTCCGTTCTAGGTTAATTTGCTAAAAGACAATTTAATGAACAACCAATTTGCTTAATTTACCTGTTTCTTTTCACTAATTTCAGTCGACAGGCTTTTATTTTGAATTCCTAACAACATTTTAAGGAAGTGAAATTGGAGTCTGCCTCAGTTCTCTGCTTCGTGAACTAGACACTGTTTACCAATTCAGCATCCACCGTCATCTCCCCAACACAGTGCTTTTCCCAATAGAACCTCCATTTTCTTTTAAGTATCTATCCCTCCTTCTGGCCCTGGGGCCCTCAGAAACTGCTCCCATCTCTGTTTTGTCCATATTACCTTGCGTGAGGTAAAGTGAGCCCAGACACAGATCAAGAAAGAGAAACCAGAAAGAGTTTTACAGCTTTGTTAGACTTGCAGTTTCCTGGGAAGAACACGGTCATGCCACACGGGGACACTCGGGAAGATCCCAGCCACCTCAGGATGCAGAGGGAGGGAGTAGAGCTGTGGGCAAGTGCCTTTATCTTGGTTCCCCTTGGGAAGGAATGGGAAAGGCAGCGTGGGCAGTCTTAGGATTGGCTACCTACATTTGGAAGGGATGCCTCCATGATACGGTTTGGGGCTATGTAAAGTTTCCAGATGTTTTTGGGAGAGCCAGGGTTTATTTGGGAATAGTTAGTAGCCATTTTGTAGGTGTCAAGGCACTGATTTACAGAAATTAAAAGAATGGTTAGTATAATCACCACTTTTAGTGTGAGTCTAAGCCATATATAGCACGCCCCTGGTGTTGTATGACACAGTTTGCCCAATCCTACCTTAGACTGAGGTCTCAGAAACATGACCTGGCCACCTGCAGGATTGCAGACTTCACATGGGATGCCAGCATGGAATATTGAGACCCAGGTGAGGTAAATTACATCTAGCAGAGGCTAATGTGGGCAGAGAATTTTCATGAACAGAATGCCCCATTCCTCCTGATGCCAGCAGATCACACACAGACCACAGATCACCCTCAGGAAGAAAGGAAGAAGAAGGAGGGGTGGGAGGGGATAAAGACTGCATGTTTATCCTCATGAGTCTGGAGTAGGGGGGCAATAAACCTCTGACACTGGCACAGTTAACTTGAATTGACATGATTAGTTTTCCACCATGAGGGTCTAAAAGCTAAATTGAGATGTTCAGAGATAAAGACAGCAAGACTTTTAAATTCATCCCTCTTCTGCAGCAAATAATCTATTTTGACATCTTTAACGGCCTTTTTTTTTTTTTTTTGGTATGTGTGTGTGTCCAGTTCTTTTTTTCAAAAAAAAATTCTTTATTGTTTAAAGTATTACATGAGTCTCCTTTCCCCCCATTGACCTCTCCCTGGCCACCCCCAGCACATGCCCCCACCCCCTACTGTCTGTGTCCATTGGTTATGCTCATATGCATGCATACAAGTCCTTTGGTTGATCTTTTACCCCCTCATCTCCTGCCTTCCCTCGTAGATTGGATAGTCTGTTCAATGTTTCTATGACTCTGGTACTGTTTTTGTCCATCAGTTTATGTTATTCATTATATTCCAAAAGTGAGTGAGATAATTTGATATTTATCTTTCTCTGAATGGCTTATTTCGCTTAGCATATTGCTCTCCAGTTCCATCCATGCTGATGCTAATGATAAAAATTCCTTCTTTTTTACAGCAGCGTAGTATTCCATTGTGTAGATGTACCACAGTTATCTAACCCACTCATCTGCTGATGGGCACTTAGGCTGTTTCCAAATCTTAGCTATTGTAAATTGCGCTGCTATGAACATAGGGGTGCATATATCCTTTCTGATTGGTGTTTCTGTTTTCTTGGGATATATCCCTAGAAGTGGGATCAATGGGTCAGACGGGAGTTCCATTTTTAATTTTTTGAGGAAACGCCATACTGTTCTCCACAGTGGCTGCACCAGTCTGCATTCCCACCTGCAGTGCAGAGGGTTCCTTTTTCTCCGCATCCTCGCCAGCACTTGTCGTTTGTTGATTTGTTGATGATAGCCATTCTGACAGCTGTGAGATGGTACCTCATTGCTGTTTTGATTTGCATTTTATGCAGAAGTTCATAGCCACATCTTGCCTTTCTAAGTTGAGTGTTTCAGTTTGTTCTACCTATGCTTTGGCCTGCTCACTGTTCTTTTAGTATAGCACCTCTCATTAGTATTGCCAAAATTACAGGGGTCCAAGCCTACAGCGAATTACACTACAGTGGATATACTGGCTTGAATGTAATAAGTAGAAATTAACTAAAGATAGCACTTCAACTTACTTATTTTTATATTAGGTTATTTGACATAAGAATACCAAGGTAAAATTACTTAATCCTTCTAGACTAATAGGCCACAATATTTTGACCTCTTGGTGGATATCATAGATAATCTGTCAGTCACCTTACAGATATGGATGCCTGTATGCTCTTCCTCTCTTCTCTCCTCTTTCACTCTCTTTCTCTCTCTCTCTCCCTTACACCTAGATGTGGTGTGACAGTACTGTTTAGATTACATACTACCTTTCCTATTTTTATGTTGTCATTTAACATTTTTTATTTAAATGTTCCAAAGGATGTAATTGGTAAATATTGACACATTAAAATTCAAAAGACCATTTTGATGGCCTTTTGAATGTATCCACCAAATATGAATTTCATAGTAATTTGATTCTGACTATTATCTTTTTCAAAAATGAATAAGAAGCTCTTTTATTAACTGTCTGGTTCCAGAAATCATATTTCTATTTCACTTTCTGCACAGAAATGTGTTCTAGTGTAATATATTATTATATTTGAAAGTTTTTCACATCATAATATTTCTCTAGAACAAAGTTAACTATTTAAATTTAAATTTTTCCTATGACCTTAAGTGTGAATATTATCCTTCTAGATTGAGTTATCATTACAATTATTATTGATATACACTGGATCAAAAACATGAATTTATTATAAATTATGATCAATTATGCACGAAAGTAAAATTTTTATGGGGAGTGCATTCTATAATGAAATGGATTAGGAGCGACTGTTAAAATGCCTTGCTTAAGAACATACACTGGGGCAAAGACAGCCTATTAAATAAATGGTGTTAGGAAAATTGAACAAATATATGCAAAATAATAAAGCTAGACCACCATTTTACACTATTTACAAGAATAAATTAGGAATGGATTAAAGACCTGAATGTAAGATTCAAAACCATAAAACTCCTAGAAGAAAACATAGGCAGTAAAATCTCTGACATTTCCCATAGCAATAATTTTTCTGATATATCTCCTTGGGCAAGGGAAACAAAAAAATAATATTAACAAATGGGACTACATAAACTAAAAAGCTTTTGCACAGCAAAGGAAACCATTAAAAAAATGAAAAGACAACCTACTAAATAGGAGAAAATATTTGCCAATGATACATCTGACAAGAGGTTAATATCCAAAATTTATAAAGCACACAACTCAACACCAAAACACACACACACACACACACACACACACACACACACACACACAAACACACACACAAAGAACACCCCGATTAAAAAATGGTCAGGATACCTGAGTAGACAGAGGACCTGTTATGTTCTCCAAAGAGGACATACAGATGGAAAATAAACATATGAAGAGATATCCGATATCACTAATTATCAGAGAAATGTAAATTAAAACCAAAACCATAAATCAGGTATCTCCTCACAACTGTCAGGAATGGCTATCACCAACAAATCAACAAACAAGTGTTGGCGAGGATGTGGAGAAAAGGGGCCCTTGTGCACTGTTGGTGTGAATGCAGACTGGTGCAGCCACTGTAGAAAGCAGTATGGGGGAGGGGGTCCTCAAAAAATTGAAAATGGGACTGCCTATGACCCAGCGATTCCACTTCTGGCTATATACACTAAAACACTAATTTAAAAAAAATGTATGCACTCCATGTTCATTGCAGGATTATTTATAATAGCCAAGATATGGCAGCAACCTAGTGCCTGTAAATAGATGAGTGAATAAAAAAGTGGTGGTATATATATATATATATATATATAATGGAATATTTCTTGGCCATAAAAAAGAATGAAATCTTACCATTTGCAACAGCATGGATGGACCTAGAGGGTATTATGCTAAGTGAAATAAATCAGTCAGAGAAAGACAAATACCATGTTTTACTCATATGTGGAATCTAAAGAACAATATAAACAAACAAAGTTGAAACAGACTCATATATACAGATAATAGACTGGTGGTTGCCAGAGGGGATAGGGTTGAGGGGATGAGTGAGAAAGGTGGAGGGATTAAGAAGTACAAATTGGCAGTTACAAAATAGCCACATAGATGTAAAGTACAGCATAGGGAATATAGTCAGTAGTATTATAATAACTATATGGTGCTAGGTGGGTACTGGAAATATTGAGAGGAACACTTTGTCAAGTATATGACAGTCTAAACACTATACATTTGAAACTAATAAAAATAATATTCAATATAAACTGTAACTGAAAAATAAATTTAAAAAAAAAGAAAAATTTAACCTTAAAAAAGAGCCTTGCTTAAAAGTGTTCCCCTTGTTCCTTTTTGGCCACCCAGTTTGGCCACTTGGGAAAATGCACCAAGTAGGACTTGCCATAGATACTTTTCTTTTAAGTCACTTCTAAGTGTATTGTGAAAGGGGTAAGGAGCAGTGAGACCTCGGGTACTGTCCTAAGAGCATCAGTTTTAGGAAAGGGTACGTAGAGATGCTGAAGATCTACATATCAGCCTCACACTCTTTGGAATGTCTTTGTGTTACCCTCAGGGGAGTCCATACCCTACTTTGAAGACCACTGTTGTTCAGTACGGGAAATAGCACAGAGATGTGTTTCAGCAAAATATCACCCCATTTCTCAGGCTGACAATGGGGAGGGGGGGGGCATCAGAACAAGCCTGTGGCCCATCCTGCAGCCTAGGAATGCTCACTCTGTCAGTTAGGTACCTGAAGTAAAGTGAATTCTGCCATGGCTGAAAGGGGAAACTCATCTATTATTCGCAAGGAAAATATCTGAAAAGCAAGTTAAACATGATAGATGACCACTTCTTGAAGAACAACCCAAATTCTCAGGTTCTGGGGAATCAGCATAATTCGGTGAAGGCTGAAACTGAATTTATTCTTAGAAATCTATAGCGATTTTTGTTCTGATAAAAACAACTACATTATTGTGAAGGGTAAGATGACTCAAGAAATCACAAGATCTTCTGAGGCCCAAATGAACAAACTATCGGAGGAGACATTGAAGGGAAATCGGAAACGATTTATTACAGAAGGCAGAAATACCTTCGGGAAGGTTCCTTCCCCCCCAGGTTAGCTAATATGCAAGCCGAGCGAATTTGTCAAATGTGAGACAAATAATGAATGGTCTTAATAGAATTGCACAAGTGAACCACTTTGATGGAATTGGATCAAGGGAAAGCAGGAGAAGGAACACATTGGTACAGGGTGAAGTATTGTCTTAGAATGCAGTGTCCCATGAAATTTGGCTTTCAAAATGGGCTCAATTTAATTTTGAGAATAGCCATTTGAATGGAAAATAAGCCTTTAGAACCTGAAGGGGAATAATAACAGTACGGGGTTGGTTGAGCTGCAGACAGTTTGAGGCTTTATTCAGCTTTGGGGGTACGCTTGGCTTGACCTGCCCCTTCCTAGTTCTCTGGGCAGGTCGGGTGTCCCTACTTGTGACTTTGACAGGTGCACATGTCAGACCACTCTACCAGACCTCTTCTGCCCGGTCCCAGTCCCAGGATCCTCTTCCTGATAACTTTGTTACTGGGCAAACAATTACCTAACAGCAAAGATCACCAGTGACCTTCTGTTCTCACCTTGGTGCTTTGGCAGGTGTGATATACTGTTTTAATATAGGAAGTGTTATAGAGTGTGAGGTTCTGGAAGCTGCAGCAGATTTTTTTGAGGGCAAGTGCAAGGGTTTTTCCTCTGCATTTATTTATGTTCTGGTTTCCTGATGATGCAACATTATTGAGGAGATGTAAATATCTCAGTTTCTGTTAATTTATTTTCTGATCTCTGGTAGTGGTGATTTTTTTTTTCTTTACCTATAAGGAAGATAATTGTTTTGAGACTGTTATTTTATATTGGGGCGGGGGAGGTCTGTGATAATTGTAAAGCATGTCATTAAGTAGTTTGAAAGAGAAATAGGTCATTATTTACATTTCAAGCGACATACAATTACAAAATATTGTAATATATATAGTTCTATGCAATTTTTAAAAACTTGAACCAATATTATAAGATAATAACTTAAAATTCAGAAGTTAACAAATAAGGGGAAATGGGTTATATTTTTCTAAGATTGTTGTATTTTGCAGGATTCAAGCTTTTTATGACAATGCCATAAATATTTGATGAAAATATCATTGATCCAAATAGTATTTACTGTTTAATTCCATGACTATTCTAGCTACATGCATGACAAATATATAGTGTCATCATATTTATATTCAAAGTAATTATGAAAGCCATAGATATATGACCTGAATTACATCCTTCAAAATTGTGCTCATTCACACCAAGTGACCTTGAGCAACAGTCATTAGAGCGTTTGGCTCTCTACAGATCACAATCCGGAGGTACACCGAGAAAACGTAACGGGAATGGGGAGAGGGTGGTAAGGCTGGGAGAGCTCCACACTTAGTGAAATGCTTAGTTGGGATTAAAGAACCTTTCCTATAAATCAGAAGGAAAGTTGTCAGCTGGTACTTTCTCATTTTCAGCATGTACGAGCAGCAGGAAAATGAGGCAAAGCATTCTTTGGAGCAAAACATTACATGCAATGCAATTCATTCTCACCATTGTCTTTCTTCCCCACGAAGCTAATACTGAAGATAAATCAGGGGAGTGCCCCGTACATCCCGCTCCTCCATGGGCAGCTCCTCCAAGCAGCATCTTTATTTTCCTACCTGAAGCTGTCTTGCCCTTCCACGGGACAGGAGTCAGATAAGGTGACTGCATGCTGAGCTAGCTCCCTCGCTAAGGAAAGGGGTGTTTTGCAATATTAAAAACAAAAAGTGCTTGGCTCACGTTATTTCAGAGGATGGTTGTGCGATACTTTTAAGTGTCTCGGAACCGACTGCAAAGTAACGGTGCTCTGCTCTTCCTGGAAATGTATGTATTGGTGTGGAGTCATGGGAACTCTTCCAATACACTAGCAAGGTGCCACCAATCCTGGCCATCTTCTTACTCATAGTAAAATGTCAGCAATCCCAATGACCACCTGACAAATGCCCAAATGTCAGAATGCCTTTTTCATTCTCTGAAAAAAAAGTTTTATTGTAATCTACTGCTTGTTTTTACCTGGCCCACCCTACCTTTCCGAGCTTGTTTCTTCTGACATCAAACTTGTTTCTTTATCAGGCTGGCCTCTTTTCTGGGCGTTCACTCATCATGTTTCCCCATGCTATTCCCTGCTCATACCTCCCTTTCTCTCCTCTGATCCCCTCAACGGTCCCAACTTCATACCCCTGCCCACTGCAGGTGAGCCCAGGACTGATATTTTCCTTCCAACCCATGAATTCTGTAATTCTCACTGACTTCCTCACTGTGACTCAGTTCAGGATATCAGGGGAGAAAATACCCAAAGGGGACAGTAATGAGGTGTCATGGTAATGGCCCAAATTAGATTTTTCACTTACCCTCCTCTGGTTCCCATTTTGTCTTTGAAATCATGTCCTTGCATCCTGTAGCCCTGCTTTGGAAATGCAGAAATAGAGCATCTGCATGACACACTCTTGCTAATGACCCTTATACCTAGGGCAGTCATCTTGCCTGTGTTTTTATGATCCTAACTTTTGAATAAGAGCGCTCCTGTCCTGAACTGAGCAAGAGGCTCATCAATACAAGAGAATTAAACATCAGTCTGGCCTCCTCGGAACTCTCTCATCCCATTCCTGTTCATATGCTCTTAGGACAACCTAAGAGAGGGTTTTCAGAGACCCTGCCTGTGGTCTGGGTGGCACATGGAGATCTGGGTGCTGTGCTCAGCAGGTGGGGTGGGTGGGCAGCAGAGCATCGTAGTTGCTGCACTGCGGTGGACAGCCCCACTCTGCCCCCACTGCAGCTGCTGGCGAGGACCTCTGTGGTTCCAGTTACTCTTTGGCTCCCTTTGTCCATGGACAGACCCATAGGACTTAAGCTTCTGCACCATGTGTTTTGGCAGATGATTATATTCATTGTAAATCCCCTTCTCGATAAGGAATGCGCACAAACTTTTAATAGGGTGGGGTTAAAAGAATACCATAGCTAACATTTGTCGACTTTTTCAGTATACTGGTATTTGTTTGCATTATCTCACTTAATGATAACAGAAGAGAAAGACAAAGCACAGAGAAGGAGAGTGATTTGCCCAAGGTCACTTGATCACTGAGCAGTGAGGCTAGGATCTGTCCCTATTAACCTAACCCCAGAGCCCAGGCTCTCACCCACTGAGCCCTCTTCCCAGTGTAGTTGGGGGTTCAAATTAGTTTAGTGACGCAGACATATCAGGGCCAGCACTTCTGTCAATTTCCTGAGCTTTCCCTCCAAGGTGGATGCTGTAGTTTAAGCTATCACATTAAACCTTCAAGATGATGTAGGGGAAGGTTGGTATTGTGAGATTTCCAGGTGTCTGCCTAGAGCTCTGTCATTTGGCTATTTCTAGCTACAGAGGAAGGTGGTATAGTGAGTATTTTAGCTTTGTAATCTTTCTAGTTAAATAGGCAAAAGAGCAGAGGTTTAGGCTTGGTTGTGGGGTGAGACAATTGACAGTGTCATTCACAGTGCTTGACTTTGTGCAGATCTCTCGTATTTGGCTTTGGGGCAGATTCCAGGAAAAGGACATTCTCTTTCCATGAGCACTGTTATTCCCTGTGGAAGGCTGAATAATGTTCCCCATACATATTCAGGTCCTCATCCCATTAGCCTGTCCTTGAATCCTTGCAGCCCTTATATGGATAAAGGATTTAGAGAATGGGGTCAAGTTAAGGATCTTGAGATGGGGAAATTACCTGGATTATCCACATGAATAAATGTAATCAGGAGTGTTCCCCGAAGGAGGGCAGAGGAAGATGTGACTGGAGAGACAGAGGTAATGTAATGACTGAAACAAGATGATAAGCTTCTGGTCTTGAAGATGGAAGAAGGGTCATAAGCCAAGAAATGCAGCTCAAGAAGCTAGAAAAGGCAGGGAAGCAGTTTCTCCCCTGGAGCCTCTGGAAGAAGGGCGGTCTTGCTGACACTTTGACTTTGGCCCAGTGAATCTGACATTGGGCTTCTGACCTCAAGAACAATAAGAGACTAAATGTGTGTTGTTGGAAGCTACCAAGTTTGTGGTAATTTGTTATAGCAGCCTCTGTGTGTGTATGTGTGAGATAGAGAGAGAGATTCAGAGAGAGCGAGCAAGTGCAAGGTCAGGTGATTTGGGGCTGGACACAACTCATGGAAGTTCTCGCAGGAGAACATGGTTTGCTTAGTGTCCTTGTTCATAGCTAGAGTCCTTAGTAATTAAAGCTGGAAAAACATGAAAATAAATCCCACTAGATTCCATTAGGCACCTGCTGCTCTCCTTTGACATCTGCAATGGTAAGGTTTAAAACAATAGGGCCTGGAACCCCTTTCAAAGGCAAGAACTTCCATATGTAAGTAGAAGGGACTGGTTATATCAGTGAGATTTCTCCTTTTCACACCCACCTTGGCTCAAGTAAGGGGTCTACTTGGTGTCGGGGAAGTATCATGATTGTGCAATCAGTTGTCAAAATAGGATTTTTTCCCCCTCTTAGTTTTGCTGAGGTCCTAAACGTTGAGAACGAAACAACAGAACCTCACCTTTCTCAATGAGTGTCAGATCTCCCAGGCAGTTCTGACCCAGGGAGTGGCTGAGATCAGCAGCCCTGGAAGCCCACCTGGGTGTGGCAACACCTTAGAGTCTATGTGAGGAGCCTGCCGGGGCCCAGGAGCTGGAGGAGGCATCACCACACCCAGGCGCCTGGGTTAGACATCACCGGGAGGAAGTCTCTGCATTACCTTCCTAAAGCCTCAGGAGACAATGAGCTGGATTAATGTTTGCCAAATGTCAGATCACAAAAGCACCAGCCATGCTAAGAGCGTCCTTTCGGTAATGTCTTCCTGTCTTGGGCCCAATCCTGGAGGGAGGAGGAATGGAAGAATAAAGCTGGGGACCAGAGAGGCAGCCCGACGTGGCTCCTCCCCCCCTTATTGTTTAGGCCTAAAACAATAACATGTTAGAGAAGGAAAGGGACTCTAAATTAGATAAGAGTTTGGGGTTTTGATTTTCATGTTTGACTTTCCAATTATTTCCAAAATGAAATTGTTCTTATGCCTAAAACAAATTGGGAAAAAAATTAAGGGATCTGCCAGAGATTTCGTCCAAGAGGCAGGGAAGAATGAGTCTGCAGATGAGGTTTGAATGGGTTGTAAATGTAAGAGTCGGTTGTTTTCTGCTTGTACCCTATGGTGCGTGGCTTGTTCCGTTAAACAACTACAGCTGTTACTGTCCAATTCCTGGAACAGCCAGACCTCATTTTATTGTGCTTCGCTTTATTGAGCTTCACAGATGTTGCGTTTTTAACAAATTGAAGGCAAGACCCTCCGCCAGCAAAAAGATTATGACTCACTTTATTGAGATACTTGCATTATTGCAGTGGTCTGGAATGGAACCAGCATTATCTCCGAGGTTTGCCTGAACACCCATGCAGATTAGCTTTAGATAGAGTCCTAGGTCATCTTTTAGTGTTTGTTTGTTTTTTAAAATATATTTTTATTGATTTTTTTACAGAGAGGAAAGGAGAGGGATAGAGAGTTAGAAACATTGATGAGAGAGAAATACCTATCAGCTGCCTCCTGCGTGGCCCCCTACTGGGGATCGAGCTCACAACCAAGATATATGCCCTTGACTGGAATTGAACCCAGGGCCCTTCAGTCCGAGGGCCAACGCTCTATCTACTGAGCCAAACCAGTTAGGCCTTAGGTAATCTTTTAAAACATGTTCAGCCAGTCTGAGGAAAGGTGAAATTTTCTTCCTCACGATGAGTCCATGTTAGAGTAGACCAGAGTCTGATTCAGAGGTGATCTCCTCAAGCCCCTCGTGCATATCTGGTCTCTGTTTGTTGTGGCTTACTGGAATGCAGGCTGACGGCCTTGGAGTGCTTTCCTCTAACTCTACCACATCCTCAAGGCTAAATTCTGTGAACATTGCTTCTGTTTGGCCTTCCACTTTAACCCCATTTTCCTCTTCTCACCCTCAAATCTCTCTTCCAGTCATTGCCTCGAGTGTTCTTTGGATATAAGAGCCAGGGCTGCAGTGAGAATTGGCAGTGGGTTAGGGGTCATATTCACAGCCACAGCCTGGGTGGAAGACAAATTCTCTTCCCACTGTTGTTGTGGGGGCTCTTGCGGATACAAAGGAGGGACAATATGGGGAGAAATTGAGGAGGTGGTCTGTATAAAACTGGGCATCAGTTTTTAGCTCAGATTGTGGGGCCTCTCAGGAAAAGACTGATTTCC
Source organism: Cnephaeus nilssonii (assembly GCF_951640355.1). NCBI lineage: Eukaryota > Metazoa > Chordata > Mammalia > Chiroptera > Vespertilionidae > Cnephaeus > Cnephaeus nilssonii. The sequence goes on from NC_137073.1 coordinate 45,226,297, forward strand.
CTGTTTTCAAGCTCTACATTTTAGAGAAAAAAAGATTGATTTAGTGAGTCATTTCTGAAATCCACTGAAACATGCATTTGGAGGCTCAGAGCTGTGCCACGAATTGATCCTGACTTAATGTAGTTCAACAATGCTTGTTGAAGCAATCACCGGTAAAGGGATGCACTAGCCATGCTGAGGAGCTGAGGGGTGGATGCGTTTCAGCTTTTCTCAGCGCTGAGCCAGAAACTCCTCATTTGTTTTTCTTTTCAGAGAATCACCTCATGCTCTTCAGACAAGGCGACAACCACGCCTGAAGAAGCTCTGTTAAGCCAATTTACTTCGGGCGTGTGGCTGCAGATTGTAGAGGAAAGCTATGAGTGATGAGAAATTGTTTTCCCAGCTCAACAAAGCTTTCCAGTGACCAGATAACTGAGTTATTCTTTTGAAAGAGTCATGAGGTTAACTTACGGGCTCCGGCTCCCCTTCTACCACTCACAGGCTCTGTGAGGCCTTGGCACGCCATTTAACCTGGCAGGTCTTCAGAGGCCTCACTTGGAAATGGTAGAAGGCGGGCTAAAGCTGGGGGCCCATGTACGCTCCAGTTCTGCAGTTTTCTGACTGCTGTTGATGGACAGTCAGTGTGGATACATAGGTGATTTTAACCTTATGGTGCACCTGGCTTTGTGATGTCCAAACAAGCCTTGGTGGCTGACGTGGCCTTGGCATCTGTGCCAAGGGGTCAGCACTTTTGCTGTTGTGCTTCTCACTCCTGAGAAATGACCAGAACTGCATGCAGATTCCTTATTCAAAGAAGTAGAGCTAACAATACTTTCTTTGGGAGTTAAAAAAAAAATAGATCTTGGACTCCTTGTTTCCAAGTATTTAATATTTCAATTCAAGATTGTGATATTTCTATTAATTCTTAAAAAGAATTATATACTCAGACTCAACTCATTATTCCTAGTTAAGATGTCAAGACTATGTGTGTAATGAGCTCTGTTTAATGTGCCTGTTGTTGTCCTCAAACATTATTTTGGGTGGAGGTAGATGAGGGAAAACTATTTTGCCTCCTTTCTTAGGCTGGGTTTTATGGCATTTGGTGAGAGAGAGATAAAACATGACTGCTATTCTGAGTGACAAGAGTTGGAGATAAGACATACGAATACGAAAGAGTTGGGTGATACAGAAAGGAGATTCCTCACAAATAAATATGCGGCTCTTAAGTGTGGAGGACCCAGGTGAGGACTGGGTGGTATGTGAGTAGGTGGAAATGTTCTTTACGCTTGTTTCACTGCATATGGTAGAGGATTTGTCTGTGAAGCTTTGGCATCTGTGGCCTGTTGGCTCATTTCAGTCTAGAAGTCTCTGCATTTTGATTCTCCCTGACCCTCTCTGGATGAGAGGAGGAGCTTTTTCTATGTGCTCCACATCACCCTGTACTTCCCAAGGGGAGTTAATATATATCTGATTTCTTATTCAGTTACAGTCATGCATTGTATGATGATGTTTTGGTGAAGGTCAGAATGCATATACAGTGGTAGTCCCATAAGATTATAATGGAGCTAAAAAAATTCCTATTGCTTAGTGGTGTCCTAGCCATCCTGAGGCTATAGTGCAATGCATTACTCAGGTGTTTGTGGTGATGCTGATGTAAACAAGCCTCCTGTGCTGCCAGTCCTATAAAGTATAGCACATACAAGTATGTACAGGACATAATACTTGATAATGATAATAAATGACTGTGCCATTGGCTTATGTATTTACTTTACTATACATTTTATCATTAGTAATCTTTGTACTTATAAAAAAGTTTGCTGTAAAGCAGTATGCTGTGTTATACTGGCAGCAGCCTCATACATCTCATGCTTATTGCATCTTCTGGTTGCATCATTTTCTCTTGTGCTTGATTTAATTTTGTGGTGTTTTGTACATCATGGCCCCTAAGCATACAAAATTCACTGCTAATGTTGCCAGTAAGAGGCTATGTCAAGTGTTTGAACCAGAAACAAAATTGAAAGTGTATAAGACTACCCTGGTCCAGTGGCTCATTTGGTTGGAGCGTCATCCTATACACCAAAAGGTTGTGGGTTCAATTCCTAGTCAGAGTACGAACCTAGGTTGCGGGTTTGATCACTGATCAGAGCACATACAGGAGGCAACCAATTGATGTTTCTTTCTCACTATGATGTTTCTTTCTCCCCCCTCCATCTCTCTCCCTTCCCCTCTTTCTAAAATCTATAAAAACATATCATTGGGTGAGTATTAAAAAAAGTGATTAGGGACTAAAAAAGGTGGAAAAATCAGTGATGATTATTACTTGCCTGCCAAGCATATCCTATTCCACCATAACTATGATCTTGAAGAACAAGAAAGTGACAGAAGCCGTTAAATGATCTGCTTCATTGATCTGCAGGATTGTATGTGTTTTAAGCTAAGTGCTATTACTAAAGAGTTGAAAAGCTAAAATAATTGAAAAGTTTATAAAGTTACAGTTCGCTAAGGTTAGTTTATTATTAAAGAAAGAAAAACATATTTTAATAAGTTTAGTTTAGTCCAAGTGTACAGTGCTTATAAAGTCTAGAGTATCATGTAGTAAAAAATTGAGAAGGGCCCATATCAGACCTGGAAAAACTTCTAATGACTTTGATGGAAAACCAGATACAGAAGTATATTCCTCTCAGCACCATGATGATCATGGTCAAAGCAAAAAGTTTGTGTTGTTGAAAGAAAAGGCTGTACCTGCCTATGATGTTGAATTTACTGCTAGCTCTGGAATCATTATTCATTCATAATGTGAAAGTGAGTGGTGAGTCTGAGAGTGCTGAAGTGAAGGCAGCTGAAGAATTTTGGGAAAGTCTAGATGACTTAATTGTGAAGGAAAATTATTTCCCAGAGTAAATATTCAATATGGATGAAACCTCCCTATTCTGGAAATGGATGCCTGAAAGGACTTTCATCCATAAGGAGGCCAAGTCAGTGCCAGATTTCAAGTCCTTTAAGGACAAGATATTAGTCTTGCTTGGGAGCAATGTTGCAGGTTACAAATTGAAACCCTTTGCAATCTGGCACAGTGAGAACACCAGGTTCTTCAAGGATATCAATAACCAGACACTGCCAGATGTACTGTAGGAGCAATAAGAAGTAATGGATGACCCACCCACCCATCATCTTAGAAGATGCCTTCCCAAATTGCTGTGCCAGTGAAATGAAGTACTGTTTGGAGAATAACATACCTTACAAGATTTTGCTTATTGTTGTTAATGCTCCCAGACATCGTTCTTTTATTGGTGTTATTCATCCCAATATCAAAGTAGTGTTTTTCTATCTAAACACGATCTCTCGATCCAACCAATGGATCAAGGAGTTATACCAGCTTTAAGGTCTACTACCTGAGGAGACCTTTGCCCAGGCTATTGCTGCAATGAGGATGACACTGGGAAGACACTGGTACAATTCTGGAAGAATTACAACATTTGTGACTGCATCAGGAACCTTGCTTGGGCTTGGGGTGATGTCACCAGGGAGTGTATGAATGGCATCTGGAAGAAGATACTCAAGAGGTTCATTCAGAGGATTTTCCAAAGATGAGGAGGTTGCAAAAATCAACAAGACTTTGGTTGAGAAGACAAAATATTTAACCTGAGTAATGATATCAAGGAGCTCCTAGAGGTGGATCCTGATGAACTAACTAATGATAAGTTGCTGGAACTGAAACACAGCTGACGAAGAGACAAGAGCAAAGGAAACTGTAGAAGAAGAAAAAGAAAAACCACCCAGAAAATTCACAATGAAGGCATAGCAGAAGCTTTTGAGATCACACCAAGCTCCATTAAAAATTTGGAAACATGAATTCCCACCACTGAAAGGTTATCATTTTTCTTGGTGCATTATCTACTTACTAGAGGCCCAGTGCACAAAATTTGTGCACAGGGGTGTGTGTCCCTCAGCCCAGCCTGCACCCTCTCCAATCTGGGACCCCTCGAGAGATGTTCGACTGCCCGTTTAGGCCCAATCCTGGTAGGATCGGACATTCAGACATTCCTCTCACAATCCAGGACTGCTGTCTCCCAACTGCTCACCTGCCTGCCTTCCTGATTGCCCCTAACCGCTTCTGCCTGCCAGCCTGATCACCCCCTAACCACTGCCAGCCTGATTGATGCCTAACTGATCCCCTGCCAGCCTGGTCGCCCCTAACTGCCCTCTCCTTTAGGCCTGGTCACCCCTAACTGCCCTTCCCTGCAGGCCCGGTCGCCCCCAACTTTCCTCCTCTGCCGGCCTGGTCACCCCTAACTGCCCTCCCCTGCAGGCTTGATCACCCCCAACTGCCCTCCCTTGCAGGCCTGGTCCCTCCCAATTGCCTCCCCTGCTGGCCTGATCGCCCCCAACTGCCCTCCCTTGCAGGCCTGGTTCCTCCCAACTGCCCTCCCCTGCTGGCCATCTTGTGGTGGCCATCTTGTGCCCACATGGGGCAGCCATCTTTGACCACATGGGGGCAGCCATCTTGTGTGTTGGAGTGATGGTCAATTTGCATATTACTCTTTTATTAGATAGGCTAGAGGCCTGGTGCATGGGTGGGGGCCAGCTGGTTTGTCCTAAATGGTGTCCCAGATGAAGGTGGGGGTTCCCTTGGAGTGTGGGGTGGCCTGGGAGAGGGGCCTGTGGTGGTTTGCAGGCTGGCCATGCCCCCCGGTGACCCAAGCGGAGGCCCTGGTATCTGGGATTTATTTATGTTCTATAATTGAAACTTTGTAGCCTTGAGCAGAGCCAAGCCTCCTGCTTGCTCTGTGGCCACAGCCATTTTTGTTGGGATTTATTTATCTTCTATAATTGAAACTTTGTAGCCTTGAGTGGAGGCCTAGGCCAGCCAGGGTGTGCGGAAAGCTTGGCTTCCTCCATTACTGGGGAAACCCAGACCTCCTGCTTGCTCTGTGGCTGCAGCCATCTTGGTTGGGTTAATTTGCATACTCGCTCCTGATTGGCTGGTGGGCGTGGCTTGTGATTATAGCACAGTGATGGTTAATTTGCATATTACTCTTTTATTAGATAGGATAAGCAAATCCATGATGAAAATAAGAAACAACCCAAGCAAACCACCATGGACATATTTCTGAAAAGAGTGACACCTCCTTAAGAAGAGCCTGAGGCAGGTCCTTCAGAAGGTGTTCCAGAAGAAGGCATTGTTATCATAGGAGAGGATTCTCCATGGGTGTTATTGCCCCTGGAGACCTTCTAGTGGGATAAAATGTGGAGGTAGAAGATGGTGACAGTGGTGATGATGCCTGTGTGCAGGCTTAGCTAATATGTTTGTGTCTTAGTTTTCACACAAAAAGTTTAGAAAGTAAAAAATATTTTTTAAATATAAAAATGGTTATAGAAAAAGAATATAAAGAAAGAAAATATTTTTGTACCGCAGGATTGTGTGTGTTTTAAACAAAGTGCTCTTACTGAGGAGTTGAAAAGCTAAAATAATTGAAAAATTTATAAAGTTACAGCTAAGGTTAATTTATTATTGAAGAAAGAAAAACATATTTTTAGAAGTTTATTTTAGCCCAAGTGTGCAGTGTCTGTAAAGTCTACAGTATCATACAGTAATGTCCTGGGCCTTCATGTTTGTTCACCACTCACTTTCTGACTCACCCAGGGCAATTCCCAGTCCTGCAAGCTCCATTCATGGTAAGTGCCCTTACACAGATACCATTTTTATCTTTTATACTATATTTTTACTGTACTCTTTCTATGTTTAGATATACTTAGATACATAAGTACTTACCATTAGGTTACAGTTTCCTATAGTATTCAGTACAGTAACATGATTTATAGGTGTGTAGCCTTGGAGCAATGAGCTTTACCATATAGCTTATGTATGTACAAGGCTATGCCATCTAGGTTTGTGTAATTGCAGTCTGTGATGTTCTCACAATGACTAAATCACTGAATAATGCATTTCTCAGAACATACCCCTGTCATTAAGAAATACATAACTATATCTGTCTCCCCAAATTTCTGTAAGCTTCACAAAGACAAGGGTCAGATTTGTCATGCTATTTCTTTTTTCTCAGTGGCTGGTGTTTATTGAATTAAAACAATTGTTAATAATTAAACTAGTAATTTGCTTTTTTTCAAAGGCCACTTTAAAGTTTCCAGGATAGCATTTATTGGTTTTCTTCTACTCAGCATTTCTGTAGTTATATTCCACTTCTCTCCTGAGAGATTGAACATATTAGATGCCATTTATTAATTAAACAGTAAATGATTTTGCATCATCATTTTTATGTATCAAGAATAGTTCTGAGTTCAGGGTTTAAAGGGTTGAACAAGACAGACAAGATCCTTGCTGTTCTGCAGAGCAAGAGGAGAGAGACAGACACTAAATTAGGAAAGAAGTAAATAGGGACATTTTAGATAGTGTTGTGTACTATTTTTTATTTTAAAAAGTAGCCCTGGCAGGTGTGCTCAGTGGTTGGAGCGTCGTCCCATGCACCAAAAGGTTTTGGGTTCGATTCTCGGTCAGGGCACATGCCTAAGTTGTCAGTTTGGTATCTAGTCCAGGTGTACCAATCAATGCTTTTTTCTCTCACATTGATGTTTCTCTCTCTCTTCCTTCTACTCTCTCTAAAAATCAACAAAATGTCCTCCAGTAAGGATTAAAAAAAGCAGCAGCATATTGTTCTAGTTTTTGACAGGGTGGGGTGTCAGGGAGTCCTGAGGAGGAAATGTTTGAACCCCCTGAGAGATGGGAAGGAGAGAACCATCCAAATGATGGTGGTGGTGTATGTGTGTATGTATGTGGGGTGCAGACAAAGACAAAGATCCAGAGATAGGGACAGCCCAGGAATGTTTAAGGACCAGAGAGAAGACCTGAGTGGCTGAATGGGAAGTAAGTGACAGTACCAGGTAAGTTTAATAATATGAAGCTAGAGTGGGAGGCAGAGGTCAGATCATTTAGGGCATTATAGGCCATATGTTTTGGCCAGAGCTCTGGCAGGAAACCAAAGGCATAATTAAACTGGGTTATTTGAAGAGAGTTTAGATGTGGCAGGGTTTAGGAAAGAAGCAGCAGTGTTAGTGCAGTTTCCCAGGGTTGGTGAAGGAGGTTGGGCAGGGGGAGGAGGCAAACTCTTGACTATGGAGGGATGCAGCCAAGTCACCTTGACCCAGTGGGGAGGAAGCTGGGGACAAACTATCTCTTCATTCCCCGCCACATTCCAGAGTTCCTATAGATGCCTCCCACTGGCCAAACCAACAAAGGCAAGGGAGCCCATGGATGCAGGCCGAAGGTTGAGCTCACCAGGGTGTGAAGAAGAGTTCAGTTGATGCTGCAGACATATTTGTATTTTAATCCTATGCATAATGGAAATCCCCTGGGGGGATTTTGACAGGGGAAGTGACATGGTCAGATGTCTATTTTGAAGAGATTACTCCAGCTGCTGTGTGGAGACTTGACTATGAGGCAGAAGTAGAAGCAGGATGCCCTGTTAGGAGACCCCTACTATGGGTCACAACTGCCACTGAACCTCTGCACAGTAGGACCAATCACTGTGAACTGGCCCCCGACCCTTCCTAATGTGGAAAAGGTAGTTGATCATTTGTCCAGACCACACCTACATGTGACGTGCTGGGGTATTGTTTGAGGCTCATAGTGTGACATGGTGGAGGTGGGGTGGGGTGGGAGATTGCCCATGGCCCTCTCTCTGGTTTTCAGTTTGGTCTGAAACTTGACATGGGTTGACTAGCCAAGGATGGTCCTCACTCAAGGAAGACTGCTGAACGTTTTTGTGTGCCACCCAATGAGTTCCTCCCCCGCAGCATGGCGTATTTGCTAGGCCTGTGCTCCTGTTTCTGTGTCAGGGCATCATGATAATCCCCATTCCTGGGGTTTGATCTCTTTAAGTTGGGCCTTAGTGAAGGAAAATTGGGTCAGAAAGAAATTTTCTGTGAAAGTTTCATAGTAGGTTGCCCAGGCTGGAAAGAAGGTATACATTTCTGTGTATGTGCACGTGTGTGTCTTTGTGGGGAGTGGGTAGAGGAAGAGGGACAGAGGAAGAAGAGAGAAAGAGAGAGGTTTTGACATTCTCATGAGTTCAGTTTATCTTCCAGAATGTTCTGTAGAAAATGTTCTAAGGTGTGCCCTGCCCTTTGAGAATAAAGGTGAAATTCCTGAAACTTAAAACAAAAAAACATGCAAAACTGTCCTTTTGTGTTGGAAGGGTTGGGCTTATCAGTCTGAGACACTGTAACACTGGATGTAGTTTCTGATGCTATCTATAGTTCTGAATTTAAGGGTTTACAATAAAAGTTTGTAGAAAGAGTGTTGTTGAGTTAAAAAACAACTTAACTTCTGACTTCATCTACAGTCTACGGCTATATAATGTGATTGGATGCTTGAGTTTTGAATAGTGTATTTCTGTTGTCAAATAGAATTTTGATAGCATGGTAAGGAATAGAGAAAAATGGCTTTAGTTTTCCAGTAATTTGAAGAAGATATAAAAAACAGGTTATAGTTTTCCAGATTGAAATTGCTAATGATCAAATTAAATGTTAATGATGGATAATATTTTAACATTCTGTTAAAGGTATATTGATTTAAATTATTCAGGAATCTTTGAATTATTAATTAGTATTCAAGGGATGGCTATCATGTAATGAGATGGCTTTTAACAAAGTCATTAAAATGCACTCAATTGACAAAAAATAAATTGAATGAAGACTATTTGTAAGGCAAGTGAGGGAAACTAAAATGCAAAAGGCATGGTCTGTGCCTCTAAGGTGCTTATGTATTATAATAATTTTGTACTTCAATGTAATCACCTTGGGAAACTATCATCTTTTTTCAGTGAGATCAGTCTGCTAAACATTTAGGAACTCCTTCTTTGGGGCTGCCTTCGGAGCCAGTGTAACACATTTGATGCACACAAGCACACACAGGTATATCCATTGTCACTTTCATGTCTCTAGAACTGGTCTCAACAAAATATGGCCTTCTAGTCAAATCAAGCCTGCTGCCTATTTGGTATGGCCCCTGAACTAAGAATAGTTATTTCATTTTTAAATGATTATTGAAAAAATCAAAAGAGGAATAATATGTTGTGACACATGAAAATTATATGAAATTCAAATTCCATGTTCATAAATAACATTTTATTGGAACACAACAATGTTTATTCATTTATGTATTGTCTGTGGCTGCTTTCATGCTCCAATGGTAAAGTTGAGTAGTTTTGACAGAGACCATATGGCCCTCAAAGACTAAAATGTTTACTATCCGGTCTTTTGCAGAATCCTGTCTTTAGGATTATGTCTAATTTTAATTTTTAAGATTCTTCAATTAGATCCTCTATTGTCTTCACAGATTTGATTCTGGATGACTTTTTTCCCCCAATTTTCAAAACTCAAACTTTTCCTCAGAGAAAAAATATTTTATTTCACTTTATGGACATTTGAGGGAATCTGATTTAGGCTTTGAAGTTGTCCAGAGTTCCCAGATACCATGAGCAATGGTCACATTGGTACTACACTGAAGGGAGCAAGTCCCAGAGTTCATTAGGATATAAATAATCGGGGGAAGGAAAAGCCACCTCAGTAGTCACCCAAGAAGACCTCAAAGAGAAATGGAACAATATTTGGGTACAACAGAAACATATGAGTCCACTCTCTTAGCCCAAATGTCTTGCCTTTGTGTCTCTGCCTCTCTATTGTTTTCACTGTGATTTTTCTCCTTCTGAAGCTATTGACTGCCATCTCTCTCTTCTATATTCCCTATCCCATGTCTTCTTTTTACTGGTGGCTTCTATTGTCTCATCTGCTTCTGCATCTCATATTATATCCCTCTTGGTGTCTCACATTCAGACATCCTAGGAAGGAGGATCTTACTGGTTCTGTTTGTCACTACCCAGGGAAGTATGCCTTTGATGTGCAGAGTGCTTGACCTAAGTCCCCTCTCAGTTAAGTAGGACAGTCTATAGACAACTATCAGGACAAGAAGAAAAAACAGGCCTGAATAGTGACCTGTTACCCCCATTTTGGAAGTATTGCTCTCAGTTATCTGTTGCTTTCTTGGTCTATAAATATGCACCAGTATATGGAAGTCCAGGCCATCAGGGATACTGTCCAAACTACAGGTGTCCTCGCCATTATTGAGGTAAACAGTCAAATGGTATCAACTTGGTGAATCAATATGGTGAAGAAATGCTAGCTGTGGACCAACCACTAGGAGCTGACTATAGAATATTCTAAGAGGAAAATAAGTGCAGGTGTCTTTGGACATTATCCAGGTAAACTGAAGGAAGGAGAGCGAGTCAGGATTAGGCAAGTTTGAAATACTCAATAATGGCCAACCTGTGACCCTTAAACTGGGAGCTCAGTATAGCTTAGTTCAAGCCTGTTCACATACCTACAAATTTATGACTGCAAAAAAAAAAAATTGAGTTCTCTGGCATATGCAAGGTCCTCATTTGATATCAAGACATTTGAACCTTTAAAATAAACCAACTGCATTTCCAAACTCCTGACCTTTTTACTTTCCCCTGGACACGTTCCTCTCTCCACTGTTGTAATTTTCACTTGAACCTTTTCTGCCATGTTTTTATTTAAGTATTTTAAATGGAGTCACAACAAACCAGAGGATAATAGAACACTCACTCTAGAGAGAGTTTGCTTTGTTCTAAACAAGGGTCTAGGATACACAGAAACAAGAGAGACCTCAACCCCTGGTTGACTCAGCCCACTGGCTCTGCCCAGGTGAGAATTTCTCATTACTCACTTCTCTGTAACAGTCCCATCTGCCTTTCTTGAATATCTAGGGCACTCTCCTGTGGAGTAAATGGACGCCCTCTGGAGAATTTAGCTCTTTTTATACCAGGTTGGCATTCTCCTCCTAAAACTTGGGTCTTCAGTTCTGGGAAGCAAAGGAGATGAAGGCTGTGGCCATGAACACTTTGAACTTCATGCTATCTCAGGACAAAGCGGCTGTGCTAGACAACTTGGGAAATATTCAAGGTGGATATCCCACCAGGATTACTTGCATATTAGAAATTAAGAATTAAAATGCTTCTTAGCTTTGTAGCAGAGGCATATATACTACTATATGAGGTTCTTTATTTATTCTTTTATTAAATACTAGTAGTCCATCACACGATATGTGCAGTGGGCCGCTTGCTGCTTCCCTGGGAGCCTGCGGGAACTGCAGTGTGCCGCCAGGAGCCACGCTGCTTCCACGGGAGGCAGGCCCACTGTCTCCTCTCTGGGCTTGCACTCAGCTGCGGAGGCTGCGGGCCGTCCCCCTGTCCCCCAGAGGCCCTCCATGGCCGGGGTGTTGCCGTGGCGACGAAGCAAGTGTCCTCCCCTGGCTGCTCCGCGCCCGCTGCCCAGAGGCCCTCCATCGCTGTGGCAAAAAAGCAAGCATTCCAACAGGCCACTCACACTGCCCACTCTCAGTGGCATCCCCCCAGGACTGGGGACTCCGGCGAGGCTGAGGGTACTGGGCGCCGCCATCTTGTGGCTATGGGCACTGCCATCTTTGTGACAGAGTGATGGTTAATTTGCATATTATTCTTTTATTAGATAGGATTTATTTATTGCTTTTTATATATCTGTTATTATCTCCCTTTCTACTGTTCTCCCTTCAACTGCCTTTGCCTTTGATATCAACTGCCTGAGTTACCTCAAACTATAAAAGTTGACTTTGAATGGCTGCCACCTTCTACTCCACCAATTAGTTACCACCTAATTGCTCCTCTTGATGAGAGAATTAAAACAAAACACAAAGTTCTCCTCTTGGCCACACATGTTTGTGTCTACAGGAACGAGTTGGAAGGCGGTTGCTATGGGAGAACTTGATGCCTGGCTAGTAGCACAGCTTCACAGCATGATGGGAGAGGTCAATTAACCCATCCAGATAAGCGACAGAAACAAGGAGTACATTTCAGAGCTGCAGACAGTTTTGAGCACCAGAATCATTTTAGAGAGAGTAAGATATTTTGAAATTATACAGTGATCTCTATTAAAGTGATAACAGCTGGTACCAACTTGACAAATCAAGGACTTTTATGAGAATGATAAATAGCACACTTCCCACAAAACCCAGCCAGACTAATATCATAGGGATTATACCAGAAGCACTTACTACTCTCACGTCAACACACAGCCCACTTGACCTTTCACAAGTAGAGGAAAGTAAGTTTAGCAAAACCCAGAAGGACATATTGAAGAATAGGCTAGAAGTGAATGGGATTGAGGTCAGAGCAATTTTACTAACCCAGCCAATCAGCAAGAATTGGTAAACTGCCTTCTGCCCTGAGAGCACGGAGACAGTAGTGGCCACCCCATTGGTGAGCCTGCTCATTGCTTGGAGGGCACTTTATTGACTTTATTTGCTGGTTGTTGTTGTTTTTTTTGTGTGTTTTTTTTTTTTTTTTTTTTTTTTTTTTTGAGCATATCTCCCCCATAAGCTTTAACAGTAATGCCCATGAATCTGAACCTCATGACAAGTAAATGTTCTCTGTCTGGCCTTGAAACAAGTGTTTCTGCTTTGCTTAAGTGTTTGTTTTCTGGCAATGCCATGGCCTTGAGGCCCTGCAGTATTTGTCTTGCAGCCCAAGGCCATTATCTGGGCAGCATATTTCCATTTCCTCGAACATTAACTCTTTTAAAAATTTCTCATTGAAAATGAGCCATTTTGAGAGGATTACACCACATCAACATCTTTCTGTGGGAACCATAAGCAATTTTGTCAGTTTATGTCTAGGTTCAGTTCCTTGTTAATTTCTTTTCTTGTGTCAGGGACACACACAAGGCTGGTCTTTCACTAGTACTTATTGATAATTCTTTAATAAGTGATCACTTTACTTTATCCCTCCTTATCCCCAGCAAAAAAGAATCCTTTAGCTAGGTCCGATGGTATGAAATCCGTTTCTCAAATGTGAGTCAATGCCCACTACTTTAATTGAGCACAGAGCTCACAGAATTCCCTGAGTAACTCCCCCCCGAGACTCAACTCCAAGGGCAATGGGGCCAAGCTCTCCAGATGAAATGGGATGCAGACGGCCCCATCTTTCTCTGCGGCTAAATAACAAGGCCATTATTTACAGTGCCCTCTCGGCTCCCCGACTCTGTTAGCATTTTTCTTTTCAATTTGGATCTTGGCCTGTATTGTGCCCCTCTCCCGAAGCACGTGCCATTACGATTTTAAAATAATGGGAAGAACGCTATGGCACTGCTCATTGGTGATATGACTCTCAAACTGTCTACAGATTGCCGAGTAAGTGAAATGTTTTGACAGAGAGAAATATGTGTTGTCAACATTGCTTTACTCATGGCTGAGAAGGGAAATGGAAACTGTACTTCAGCAGGCTTCAGATGCTGATGACTGGCGTGGTCTCCTCCAAACAAATGACTACAGACCATTTTATTTTCCTTTATGCCTCATTCTTCTCTAATGAAATGCCCAATTAAAAGCATAGGTCATGGGCTTTAAAGGAAAGCTCAGAAAGGATTCTGGGAAGGAGCAGTGACAGGAGCAATTCCTCATCACAGAGGAAATCATAGCACCATTGTGAAGAAACAGCCTGTGTCGTGACCTCCAGTGTCCTGTGTGGAGATTTTAAAAGAGACTAAAAATAAATGTAGTCTTTTTAAGATAGGAGGGTGTGTGTGTGTGTGTGAGAGAGAGAGAGAGAGAGAGAGAGAGAGAGAGAGAGAGAGAGGAGATAGGAGTTATTTACTGGCTAGAAATAGGGGGAGGGAGGAGAATCCCCAGTAGAGTGATACGTTTAGGACAACTTGTGAATTTATCTCTGGGATTAAGTGGAGCATAGAACTGTGCAGCTGTGTGTTGTCTTCTAGCAAAATGAGCTTCTTTCTGTTCCCCTGGCAGGAATGTTCCTGTCAAGAGCTTGTTCGCATTGGGGACACGGGTAGCTCCCAGAGCCCTGCTGACCATTATCTTCACATTCAGGTCGACATTGTGGAAGCTGTTCTCTATTTTCCCCCTTAGAGAACATCCTCGATAAGAGAAAATGTTGACAACTTCGCCTTTGTTGAGAATCACTAAGGGAACATTTCTTCTTGTCAGTCTCCTTTCATGAGCTGTTCAGGAGAAAGGAAAGGGGATATTGATTTGGGGATTAAACCTGACTTTCAGCATGCATTTAACAGCCATTATTTTCTTGAGCACCTACCCTGTGCAGGATTATTTGCTAGTCATTACAGGTCATACAAAGATGAGTGAAGCTAAGTCCCTATCTTAAGTAGCTTAGCACATTCTCATTTAAAAAATTAACTGCTTGATTGGGAATGGATAAAAGGGAAAAAGGTAAAGTAATAAGGGGATTTGTATGGGTTGAACTTCCTATAGCTCATGCTAAGGATTCTGCAATTAGGCAGGTCTGAGTTTGAACACTGAATCCAATACCTGTTGCCCATGACATTGGTTGGCGTGGTATATTCTGAGCTCTCTCAGTGTCCATTTCTCTGCTTTGTTAAATGAGAATAACGATAGATGCTTTGTGGGTTGTTGCATAAGTAAATGAGATGCCATGAGTGCAGTGTCTAGTGCAATGCCTGGCACATGTGAGTCTTCTTGGAATGTCAGCTATATTCCCATTTCTTTTATGCCACACTGCATCCCCTGTCAGCCATGCTGATGCCTGTGACAAGCCTGCCTGTACCCCACAAGTGACCTACTGGCATTGTGGTGACTTAAACTCTGTCATAGCTCTGCAATATAAAGAAATCCAACATAGGGAAGTGACCATGTAATAGTGAGCATGGCTTTCTGAAAACTAACTTTCCAAAGTTCATAAGGCCACATGCTTCTTGTCCTCGTCAAAGAATGATCACACAGGGGAGGTGTGGTAGTCCTAGGTCTATTCACCAGTATTCTGACCTTCCTCCCCCTGGGAACATAGCAGCGTTATACTCCTCCATCCCCTAGGGCAGTGATGGGCAACCTTTTGAGCTTGGTGTGTCAAACTTCGCCAAAAAACTGAGCATAACTCGGGTAGTGTGTCACTTTGAGGAAAAAACATTATTTCGCAAATGTTTCATCCTCAGGAGCAGCAAATGTTTCATCCTCGGCATGCAGCTGCCTCAGCGGCCGCGTGTCATCAGAAATGGCTACGCGTGTCAGTGCTGACACGCGTGTCATAGGTTCGGCATCACTGCCCTAGGGAGTGAGGCACACCATGTGATTTGCTGTGGACAGTGACATGTGGGCAGTGACTTGTGTCACTTCCAGGAGATTTGGAAGATTCCATTCTCATTGCCTCCATGATAGTGGAAGCAGAGGTTGGAATGGGGCTCATGTCAGCCTGGGCCCATGAAATACTATAACGAGCAGGCTCTCTGAGAATCTGTGTTAAATATATAGCATGACTGAGAAATTGACTTTTGCTGCATTGCACCACTGAGACTTATGGCTGTTCATGACCCACCTAGACTAATACAGGAGATTATACATGTACCATTAACTCTGCCTCTGCTCAAAACATTTTGGTGATTCTCCTGGAAGAATTGCTTTCAGGGCAGCATATGAGAACCACAGTATTGTGTAAAGCGATCCTTGCTCTCTTAATTATGACAGTATTGCCAGGTCTGATCCTCCATTCTATTCATTAGACTCTGATTACATCCACTACAAAGAATCAAATCAAGCTGGCCGGTGTGGCTCAGTGGTTGAGCATCGCCCTATGAACCAGGAGGTCACGGTTCAATTCCTGATCAGGGCATATGCCCAGGTTGCGGGTTCCATCCCCAGTGGGGGGCATGCAGGAGGCAACTAATCAATGATTCTCATCATTGTTGTTTATATCTCTCTCTCCCTTCCTCTCTGAAATCAATAAAATATATTAAAAAAAAAACAATCATATAGATTGAACACCACTGAGTCTATTGGAGTGCATGTGCCCCTGGAAAGTAGTGGTATATAAAGGTGGGGGTGGATGCGGGGGATTTGGAAGTGCACCCAGGGGGCAAGCAATAAGAAGATGTCTTGTTTATAGGAAATTTAAAATAATAGAACCAGTAAGTTACCGAGTTTTTTTATTACCACCGTAAGTGCTCAATTCTAAATAATGTATGGGACAAATACTCCATTTATTTGGAATATCTATTTAAAAGGATAAAGAGAGGTCATTCTATTTTATAGTTGCCTTTTGTATATTAATTTGGATGTTGGCTTATGAATTTATATCTAGTCATAGGTGCATTTGTCTAAATCCTGGACCTCATTCATTCTTAGGTTTACATAGGGTCTGACCAGTACTGGGCACATAATTGGGCTGCCATATATGATGGCTGACTCAAACTAGGTTAGCAGCAAAACGGTAAATTCCTTTTTTTTTAAATCAGGGGGAACTTATATGCATATATGCATAGCCCATGGATACAGACAATAGTGTGGTGAAGGCCAGTGAGCGGTGGGTGTGGGGTGGAGGAGGTCAATTGTAAAAACCCCCAAAGGGGACATATGTAATACTTTCAACAATAACGATAAATTTTTAAAAAGTAAAAAAAAAGAAAGAAAGAAAGAAAGAAAGAAAGAAAGAAAATAAAGAATTGGGAAGGCTCTGGCCACTGTTTTGAGGAATCTTCCTCTTGTTGATGCTGAGAAACTGCAAGTCTGCTGTTTGGAGAGAGACAGGTTCCACTGCCGGTGCTGACAGAGACCTGAGGCTGATACAGCACACACCCACCAGAGTGAAGGAAAATCGGGAGGGAATGCCTCCCTCTGTGTCTGTACATATGCCCAGGATTGCTCTTCAGTGAATCTGTTTCTCTGATGTTCTTTCCATACCCTGTCGTTTGCATGCAATGAATATCAAGAAGGAGAGGGGAAGAGAGGAATATAGTTTTGTCTCAGGAACCACACCCTGAGAGTCCGCATTGCGGGTAGGATTCTGTAAGAGATAGGAGGGAAACAGGGACTGGAGAACAGTCCGAATGTTGGCTAACTCCAGACTTCAGTTTTGGGAAATCTGAATGAACATAATGCTTGTACAGATAGTGGTTGGGATCAACTCACAGCAGTCAATTACCGTAGGCAGTTCCTGGAACCAGGCCATAGCGAGCCTGGCCTTGAGAAAATAGTACCCTCCTGAACTCTCATTGTTTTATGGGACAGTTATGATGGTGAGAGGTGGAGTCAGGGGGAGCCGGGGTGTCAGAAGGAGTCCTTTTTCCATTTTGAATGCCCACGTTAGCATTTCCTGGGTGAGGGTCTGAGATTGCATGGAGAGTGTGTACCCTCTGGCATGTTTGGAGTCTGCCCATATTCCAAGGACCTTCCAGATGGAGAGTGGCCTTGGGCAGACCATCCTGTGGACTAGAGCAGGTCTCCTGGGGTGGATGGATGTCATTTGGAACTTTAAGATGTGGCCCAAGCTCTGAGAGAAGGGAATCAACTCAAGGATTTTCATTTCTTCTTTTTCCAGGAAAGTGTAGGGCCATTTTTGAGCTCCTGGGGTGAGATGGCAGAGTGCAGAGAAGCTGGGAAATATCCCCATTTCTCTACTGCAGGCTCTCTACTTCTGGGTTTGCCAGTGGGGATTTAGTTGACTGACATGCAGGTGCTTTTGCACTTGTGGACTTGGCATAAGATCCAAAGAAAGAGGTGCCCAAATGTCCGGCTTTATTTTACTCCCTGAGAAGAACTGCTAGCCTTTTTCACTGTCCTTTCTGGAAAGAACAACTGGGTGAGCAACCCTGAACTGATACTGAATAAAGCAGGCATACCTGGAAGAATGTCTAAGCTTGAAAAATAATTATTGCCTTAGGAAACATGGTGTGTATATGTTTCTTGCATTTCTGATACGCTTTGGTAGATAAATGAATTTAGGAACCATTGTTTCCACCATTCTTCTTATAAGAAGTCTTTGCATAATTTGTAAGAGGATCTCTTTTGCTTTTGTCCACTTGCCATTTGTTACTCAGCAAATAAAAAGAAAACAACTCTAAGCATGACTTTGGCAAGTCAATCAACAGCTTAAAGACTGGCTTCTATGAAATGTCAGGGTGGGACCCAGTGACCTGAGAGGTCCCCGCCAGCACTGGAAGTCTCTGATCGGGATGCAGGCAGACGAAGGGGAAGCTCTGTGTGCGCCCGGCGACATTCCCTTTTCATAGCTTACATCTCCTGAGTGGTTAAACACTACGCCGTCATAGATGCTGGCTTTAGAATAGTGTTTTCTCTTTTCACTCTACAACATGATTTTAGATTTTGTAAACAGCATTCTGGATAAAGCAGAACAATTAAAAATGTCATTGAAACATTATTTGTAGGCTTGCACATTATTTCACAAACCCGTCCCCTTTGTTCATCAAAGAGTGTGTGCAGTTTGTTTCTCTGGCTTTCATCAAGCATCTTTTTCCCCCTTCCTATTACATAAGCTCTGCTTCCTTTCCCCTGGCTGGTTGAAAGCCTGGGTACCCTGCTCTTCCTGATATCAACCCAGTGATGGTGGTACTGGGATTCATGTCACTCCAGAGGGTCAATTTCAAAGGCTAGTTTAGGGAAAAAATAAGCTTCAGTTTTCCTCTTCACATCTCTCCAATATACCCTGTCTGTGGATTATTTCAGAAAAGCCATTCAAAAGTAGACTGTTTCCTTTCCTGACTCGGCACCGAATCAAGAAGTGGCACATAATGTATTGTTCTGTTTATTATGCATCATTTTGCTGCTGACACGGGGGCCATCAAATATTGGGAAATTTACAGCAAGGGAGGTCCAGCCATCATGCCTGAAGTGAAGGGCAAAGTATTCTGTTATTCATCTCCAGCTCTGGCCCTTTATGATCAGACAGTGAGCAATAGACTTATCGAAGTCAAAATAACCTTCCCTTTACAAAACACACTTGCCCTTAATTGCCAGAATAAAAATGCCTAAGCAGCTTCTCTCTTGATAATGGAATGGAGGCTGAGTTGATAAAAGTTTTTTTTGTTTTTTTTTTACTATTTTGTAATTGGCAAAGAGTGGTGTGCTCAATTAAGTTTTAATTCACAAATTATGTGTGTATTATACTGGAGAAGTGGAAAAACATTTGGCATTTAATATACGTATATAGTCTAAATACTTAAGATAGACATACTTGCACGTACATATTTGCTACGTATTTTTTCTTTTGAGTCAAAGCAAAGACCAGTAATTCTGTTCCTACACCCTATCCCTAGCAGTTAGAGCTTGGATGCTGGAGGCAGAAGGATGTGAGTTTGAATCTCTGACTACCTCTGTGACATAGGGATATGCCTCCGTTTATTCCCCTGTAATAATAATAGTATCTATCTCACAGAAGAGTCATAAGGATTAAATGAGACTGCACATATGGAAAATGCTTAGTATGGGGCCTAGTAAGAATTGAGGGAAGAACTTGATAAATATTTGCCATCATTATTACTGCTCTTACTCCTTCCTTCCATTTTTGTTAAAAACCAGTAGCCCATAGAGAACATATATTGCCAAAACACATATTGCCAAGTCCTTTATATAGAAGAGACAGGAAGGAAATATTATTCTCACTTTTAAAATATATATGTGTGTGTATATATGGGGGGTGGATAAAGTAGGTTTGCACTGTCTGCGAAACAGTTTATTCTCGTATTATTATTAATTATTGTATTATTTTCTATATGAACAACTGTAAACCTATTTTTGTCACATCCTGTATATACACATAAACACACATATGTATATGTATGTATGTATGTATGTATGTATATTATGGCACTGGGAGGCAGATAGTTTTGAGAGCCTGACTGAGATGACTCAGGAAGCCTGGCAAAGCAGTGAAAATAATTCTGATAAAACATTTGTTTACTGTGCTTACCTCAAGGCATAGCTGCTCTCTTAACACGTTAAGCACCATGTCAATCACCGGTGACTGACACTATACTTTGTGTCTGGAAGACAAAACAGGCTGGGTGCTAAACGTGTTGAAAAGGTGTCATTGTTTAGAGTTAGTCTAATCTATATTGTGGCCATCTGAGCACTTAAAGGCAGGGGTTTTATTTGCATTTAGGTAGACTGGAATGCAGTAGTAGCCCCCGTGCCTATGCAGTTGCAGTGTGGCCAAATGTAAATGAGAAAACACAATTAGAAAATGAATTCCAGTGCTGTTCCGGGAAAGATGGAGAACCTGTGGAATCTGGTCATTCTTCCTAGCTGAGACCTGGAAGTAACGTTATTTGAAAAACAGCCTCTCAGCAGTAAAGTCAGGGTGACAGTGTTTGCTTTCTTGTTGTCAAAATTCCTTTGTGGTGATGGTGGACAGGTTGTTAGATGGTGAATAGGAGAAATGGACTTGAGAAGATAAGTACTAGGAAATAAAATGACTGGCCATTTTAGTTACAGAAGAGTTGGCCTGACAGTCTTCTGCTGTAATTTTGCTATTTTCTCTGGTGTCACTGTAGAATTAAGTTTAGGCAAATTAAGTGTTAGTGGGCTATACTTTCAAACCAATAGTCCATTCAAAAATCACAAGACAAGCAATAAAGGACGCTATCTGAAATGAAATGAAAATTATAGTTTGAGTATTTTTAATCTCTTTCTTTTCCTTCTTTCTTCAGACTAAGTAGAATGAACAGGTAGAACTGTTAGAATCTGTTTATAATTCATATCACACACACACACACACACACACACATACTCTCTCTCTCTCTCTCCAAAAAAAAACACACGAAAGTTGTATCCATATCCATGGAAAAGTGTCTACGCAAACTATGTGTGTATTACATAAAAAGTGCTTGGCTTTCACAAGAACCACTGAGATGAGGAAACCATAATGCATATTAATAAGTGAAGAAAGCTTTCTTGGGAAGGACCATAAAACCTTGGAGGCCATAAACTCTGGAAATGAAAGTGCTCTGAAAGCCCAGAGCACAGGCTAAGTACGTGTGAGGCTGAGGAGAGCCAGGCTTGGTCCTGAAGGGTGAGGCACAGTTGGTGTGTTGTCTCTGGGCTCCTCTACCTCTTCCTCTTCCTGTTAGCTCACTTGTTGCTTTTGGAGTGTGACCTGCAATTAAAAGAGAATTAATGACATGATTAAATTTGAGGCTGGGTAAAATTTTAGAAAGTTGTATTATACATTTTAAGGAGATGCCTTGGCTCGCATTTGGGGGTTGAACCGGAAACTGTCATCGAATTCGTGTGTTTCCCTTCGGAGGAACAGCCCTCTCCGGGTTATGCCGTGTGGACACAGCCGCTCCGCAGGGTTAAAGGGGAGGCCGGGCTCTAGCTTATCCTGTGCACGTCCTCGATGCCTAGAAACAATTCTGTGTGAGTCATCTTTCCAAATGGCCCCCTCCTTCCTGACGTAGCCGTCTTAAAAGTGCCTGTGTTTTCACAATCCTTGTAAGACCACTAAGGAGTATTTGTTACCAGATTTACAGCCCTGGGTGTGTGCATTTCCACACTGGGTCCCCACTAGTTTCTGCCAAGCTCTGGGGGTCCCACCTAGGCCTCCCACAGTGAGGCCACGGCACATATGTTTCCTGAGTGAACTCGGTGCTGCTGTCTGGGCGCACATTTTCAGTCCATAAATCTTCCCCATTCCCGTGCTTGTTCTCCAGGCCTCCCGTCAGTGCTGAGCACTCCTGCCTCACCGTGCGGACAGCCTGAGGCGCTGGGCAGGCACAGCTCTGGTGGGCACAGCGCTCTCCTTGACCAGGGTCCCAGGGCAGCGCCCAGGCTCTGTGCAGATGCCCTCCGCTGCCCCCGATGGTGGGTGTGGGACCACTGTGCTTACCCTATGGAAGGGGGCAGTGTGTTTACTTTGCTTCAGTTTAATTGATTCGGGTACTTTTCCTTTTCATTCCAGTAGGATGACTGGGCTTCCCAGGTGGGCAGCACCATCAGGGAAACCATCTCCTGTAGAGTCGAGGCCTGGCTTCCATAACCAGTCGATGATTGTGGGCGAGTCCTTGGAGACAGCAGAGCAAAATGTCACACATCTTAGTTTTAACCACAATTCATCTTTTCCGCTGGGATTTTAGCAATTGTAACATCGTCATGTTTAAAATTCTAAAAGAGATACAAGCCAGTGGGGAACCTGGGGCCGGAGGGGAAGAAATAGAGCAGGTCAAATGCTGAGTCTAGTTCAGGCAGTGGTGATGAGTCACCTCGCAAATATCAGGACAGGGAGGTTAGTGAAGGTGGGTGGGGGCACTAAGATGGGGAGAGAGGCATCCCTGCTTTGGATGCTTACTTGGGGGTGGAGCTGGTATTTGGGCCAGCCGGGAGGGGAAGAGGAGGGTGGGAAGGAAAAGGGTATCAGCATAGATCCTGGAACCATACACAGACAGCTCAGTACCCCTGAGGAAGACAATAGAGCTCCTCTCCTCCTACCTTCAACACATCCTTACAGATTGCTAACTCCGTGCCAGGGATTGTGCCCTGGGGATACTAGCTGTCAGCATTAGTCACTTCTGCATCTTTATTAAATGTTTCCATCAGTCCATGCTTGCGAGGTGCTCCAAGGGAGTTAACTGGAGTCAGCAGTGGCCTCCCTGAATTCTGCGGGAAAGGCAAAATGCATATGCTTCTGCTATTACAGGGTTCAGTGTCTGGAAATGAGCAGTCTTTCATTGTTATGCAAGTACCAAGGTATTATAATATGCATAAATCACAATAAGTGCAATTACTCACAGAAAATTTGTTGGCGCTCGGTGATGTTATTGTGTTCACGGCAGATTATAGTTTGTTACTTTCTATTCCTCTAATACACTTTACCCACTTAAAATTTGAAACAGAAATGAAATGCTGGTGTATCACCATTTTGCAAGAAAGATATATATGTATCTTTTATTACATTCGACAGGTTAATATGTTTTTGCATTTTATAACAGGAAACTTTATTAGCATGATGAAATTAATGCACGCAGGGCAATATCTTTCGAACCAGTTGTTACCAGTAGATAAAATCTGATGTGGTAATTGCTAACTGAATGTCGGGGTTATTACTGAAGTAAAATCATTCACCGAGGGATGATCAGAGCTACAATATTGTGAATGATAAAAGAGCTGCCTCTACTCTCTAGTTAGAGCTACAATGTTGTGAATGATAAAAGAACTGCCTCTACTCTCTAGTTTTAATTAGCTGTTAAAGAGGTGTCCTGGGTGATTTTGAAAGTCTCATCTTATCAATATCGTTATTTAGAAATGATTTACAATACAGTTACAGGGTCTGCTAATGTTTCTGCCATTAAAGGTCTAGCATTGTTTCCATTACAAACTGTATTATTTGAAGGCTTTGCAGAGGTGGCTTAAATATTGCTTTAAAGCTTTGTGTGTATCTTTCTTGAAAATGTTTCCTCAGGTCTTAAATCACCAGGAGTTGCTGTTATGAATGGACCATTATTGATCTTATTTATTCACATGGCAATGTCCAGCTTCAGCCCCATAAAAAGATGTTCCTAATTTTATAGGAGAAAATGACTTCTCTCCTTTGTCCACTGACTTTGTGTTTGGAAGTGAGTCTTGGTCACACTGAAAATCTGCATGGGTAGACTTGATGTAATATACCTTCTGCCATTTAATTACCTATAGGCTTTTCTAATAATGTTGCTTTAGAACAATAATACATTGCCAGAAGTACTTAATATGTGATCTGAGGTGGTCCTGCTTGAAATGTCCATGTCGGCCAGTTCCTGAATAAGTGTAAATAAAAACATTTTGAAGAAAAATATTCTCTAAAATGTTAGTGCTCACATTACAGTAACTGTATTGGTGAATAATCTGTTTGAAAAATCCTAGTTCCATAGGTTAAATAATATTTGCATTCTCTGCATTTACATCATTACATCATCTCCCACGTACAGCTGAAGGACTGTGGCCATTGGATTTGTAGTTGTGCAATCCTTGGATTTTTACCAGCTACCCATACTTCACTGAGGTCATTTCCAGGGAAGTGATAAACTTTCACAGATGTCTTTGTCTTTTTTTTTTTTAAATTGAGGGGATCATAAAAATTGCCTACTCTTATTTATGGCTTACAATTGAGAAAGATGAGACCAAAAGAGATTAAGTATTTGTCTAGAGTCAAGTACCTATAGGGTGTCCCAAAAATGTATACACACTTTTTTCTGATAGCTCAATTGATGTTTCTTTCTCTTCAGATTTAGCCCATTGGAATTAATTATTATCCAAAGTGTATATACATTGTTTTAGGACACCCTGTATTTCATTAAAAGACCCTATATGAAAATCTAGCCTCACCTAGCAGTATTTCTTTCTGCTAACTGCTTTCTCTCTCTGTGTGTGTATGTGTGTTTGTGTGTGTGTGTGTGTGTGTGTGTGTGTGTGTGTGTGTAATAAAGTAAATTAGATAATAAGTTGCTGACTCTAAGATCAAAGTTATACACCTTCATTATTCACTTATGAACCTGAATAGATTCTGACTGCTAATTTATTTGACTCTCAGTGGAATGAACTGATAAGCTTTAGGGTGGTGGTTTTCTGAGGATAAGGTACAATTTATCTCACAGAAATCCTCAGAGATAATGGGTCCCAATGAGTTGAGAAGAGATCTTCTTGCCACTTAAGGGTGCTATTAATTTGAATGCAAGTACATCCATTTCCATTTTAGTAGTTACTATTAATAGATGTTTTACCCCCTTTTCCCAGTTTATCCCAAAAATGTGTTGGTGCCAGGATTGCCCACCAATTATTCCAGGTTGGCATTTCGTTACTCTTCCCCATATTTCTGCACAGCATTGCAACTTGACAAGCTTTATTTATGGCCTCTGGGGAGGTGTATTCCTTCTGGCACTGACAGAGCTAATCAATGCCTGAATGAATTTGTCTTTGCATAGCAAAGTGATGCTGTAGGACTTTAGGAGGCAAATTTTTGAAGTCATGGGGTACCTGAAGTTATGTTATACTGGTATCCACCTCTTCTAAATCAGTGCTTCTCAACTGTGGTGGCACATTAGACTCAATGGAGAACCTTGTATGAAGTACTGAAGTCTGGATTCCACCACTGGTGACTCTGACTATCCTGAGATGAGAGCCAGTAGTTTTTGGAAGCTCCCCAGTTAATTCTAGCAGGCTTCCCCTAAAAAAACACACACAAACAAACAAACAAAACAAAAAAACAAAAACAAAAAAACACACATCCAACAGCAACCCTCCTTTTAAAAAATTTCCGAGGTAATTCAGCAAGGGTTGAGAACCACCTATGGAAAGTGATGGCCCCTTTGTCACATTGTGTAATAAGAGGAGAACCTTTTGTCAGAAATCACTCATGTTTTAGAAGTCTGGGGGCTATCATGAAGAAGGAGTTGGAGCTGAGAGTTTTATTGTAGACTAGAGGCCCGGTGCATGGATTCATGCACCAGTGGGGTCCCTTGGCCTGGCTTGCACCCTCTCGCAATCCGGGACCCCTTGGAGGATGTCAGAGGCCTGGTGCATGGATTCAGTCTGATCCCTGCAGGCCAGGCCGAGGGACCCCACTGGTGCACGAATTCGTGTGCCGGGCCTCTAGTATGCATATAAGGTCTTTGGTTAATCTCTTCCCGCCCTTTCCCTTTCCCCCTTCCCTCTGAGATTCATCAGTCTGTTCCATGTTTCCATGCCTGTGCATTAAGCGTCTGCCCCCTGGTGGTCAGTGCATGTCATAGCTACCAGTCTAACAGTTGAACGGTCAAACGGTCACTTAGGCTTTTATATATATATACTAGAGGCCTGGTGCATGAAAATTCGTGCACTTGGGGGGTCCCTCAGCCCAGCCTGCACCCTCTTGCAGTCTGGGACCCCTTGGGGGATGTCCACCTGCTGGCTTAGATTCGCTCCCCAGCGGATAGGGCTTAAGCTGGCAGTCAGACATCCCTCTGGCAGCCTGGGAGCCCTCAGGGGATGTCCGACTCACCACTCTGGCCCACTTCCCGCGGGGAGCGGGCCTAAGCTGCAGTCGGACATCCTTAGTGCTGCCGAGGAAGTGGCAGAGGCTCCTGCCACCACCACTGCACTCGCAGCAATCAGCCCGGCTTGTGGCTGAGCGGAGCTCCCTCTGTGGGAGCGCACTGACCACCAGGGGCCAGCTCCTGTGTTGAGCATCTGCCCCCTGGTGGTCAGTGCACGTTATAGTGACCAGTCGTTCTCGGTCGTTCTGCCTTTAGGGTCAATTTGCATATTACCCTTTTATTATATAGGATAGATGGCTTCAATGTGATGGCTAAGTGTGTTAACACTCAGATGTTCTCTGTTCACTTCAAGGGACTATGTGTAACTTAATTTATATTTAACCTGACAACAGTAAAAATATGAAAACCACATAGGCTCCAGCAATGTATATATTACTCAAAAAGATGATTTCTTAACTTTTATCTCTTCCATTGCTATGAGATTTAACCAATGTTAAGAGTGACTTTTGCTCATGTTAATAAGTAGAGGTTTCAGCATTCAATCATTCACTGATTCAATTTGTTTTCTCCTCTTATGTATCAGGCACCAGACAGCCTTATAAGTCAACATATAAGTGTCTTTAAAACAAAAATTCACTGTGGAAATATACTAATCATTTGTGGAGTGACTATTGGAACCTCAACATCTCTGAGAAAAATGATTTAAAGTGTCATGTGATAAGCAATTGTGTGGTTTTTCAACAAAAAGATTCTGCCAGTTTTTACTTTCATTTGATACTAGATATTAGAAAACTGACTGTAATGATTGTAAAGTTTCTAGTATAATGACCAAACTCTGGTGCAGTAGTTCTAAATCTTTTGTCCTTAAGGTTCACACTTGCAAGTCAAAGAATTTTTAGTATTCATAAAAGGGATAAAGGATAAACAATGAATAAAAAATAAGCACAGAATTATTTATAATAGGGGAAGTTAAAGAAGTAAAAATACCCAACAAAAGGGATAAGTTAACAATTATGACATATCAATATGATGGAATGTTATACAAATTAAATTTTCTTAAAATACATGAGTATTTTTCCATGAATAAGCTGAATATAAAACAATAGCAATAGAGTGATGCTCTCTGAAATGAATGCATGTTCATGTTGACTGTCTTTCTCTTGTTCTTGGACACTTTGGGGTGATGACAAACTCAGGGTGAGCATCAGATTGCCTCAGTTATCCTGGACAATCCCCAAGCGCGGGGTGTCTGAGGATCTGCTTTTATCCCGGCTCAGGTTTTGGATTTCTGCTGATTCCTTGCAAACATGATTCAGGAATATTCTGGGCTAGATAATGTGGGGATGTAACTGAAAGACTGACTACCTAGCAGTGACTAGAGCTGATGGGAGAAGTAATAGGTTAGCACTCTCTCATAGAACTTCTGCCGAATGTAAGTTATCATCTCCACTCATCATATCATTCCTTGTAGCACAACAGCCTTCTTAAGTCCCTCCAAACCTTCCCTCTGGAGAAAGATCACTAGATCACATATAATTTCATCCCTTATTAGTATTTTTCTCACTTGTGGTTGGTTTTCCTCATTATAATTATACAAGAGGCCCGCTGCACAAAGATTTGTGCAAGAATGGGCCTTCCTGCCAAGAGACATATGAAAACATGCTCCAAGTCGCTAATTATCCGAGATATGCAAATCAAAACGACAATGCGGTACCATCTCACACTGGCCAGAGTGGCTATCATCAACAAATCAACAAACGACAAGTGTTGGCAAGGATGCGGAGAAAAAGGAACCCTTGTGCACTGCTGGTGGGAATGCAGACTGGTGCAGCCACTGTGGAGAACAGTATGGAGTTTCCTCCAAAAACTAAAAATGGAACTCCCATTTGACCCAGTAATCCCACTCCTAGGAATATATCCCAAGAAACTAGAAACACCAATCAGAAAGGATATATGCACCCCTGTGTTCGTAGCAGCACAATTCACCATAGCTAAGATTTGGAAACGGCCTAAATGCCATTCAGCAGATGAGTGGATTAAAAAACTGTGATACATCTACACAATGGAATACTATGCTGCCATAAAAAAGAAGGAATTCTTACCATTTGCAGCAGTATGGATGGAACTGGAGAGCATTATGCTAAGTGAAATAACCCAGGCAATGAAAGAAAAATACCACATGATCTCACTCATTTATGGAAAATAAAGAACATTATAACCTGATGAACAAAAATATAGATACAGAGGCAGTAAAGCATCAAACAGACTGTCAAATTATAGCGGGAAGGTTGGGGAATGTTGGGGTGGAGGGGAAAGAGATCAACCAAAGGACTTGTATGCATGCATATAAGCACAACCAATGGACACAAGACACTGGGGGGTGGGATGAGGGCATGCGACAGGGGGTAGGGGAGGCTGGGGGAAGGTCAATGGGGAAAAAAAGGAGATATATGTACTATTATGTGTAATACTTTAAACAATAAAATATAATTTAAAAAAAAAAGAATGGGCCTTCCTTCCCCTGGCTGCTGGCACTGCCTTTCTGCCTTCCCAAGCTGCCCAGAGGCCTGGAGCGGCTGGGGCAGTGTGGAATGCCTGTGCCATCGCCATGGCGATGACACAAGCATCCCGCTCCCAGCTGCTCGGCGCTTGTGTATGCAAATTAACCTGCCATCTTTGTTGGGTTAATTTGCATACTCACTCCTGATTGGCTGGTGGGTGTCGTGAAGGTCAATTTGAATCTTTCTCTTTTATTAGTGTAGATAACATTAGAGGCCTAGTGCACAAATTTGTGCACAGGTAGGGTCCCTTGGCCTGGCTGGCGGCCATCTCGCCCAGTCCCTATTGGGACCAATCGGGGCCGGCTGGCCATGGGGAGGGACCATAGGAGGTTGGCCAGATGTGGGAGGTTGGCTGTGGGAGCGCACTGACAACCAGGGGGCAGCTGCTGAGCATCTATTCCCTGGTGGTCAGTGTGCATCATAGCAATCAGTCAACTGGTTGTTCAGTAGCTTAGGCTTTTATATATATACATAAGGCAGTGGTTTCCTGGGCTTGCAGCATCAGCATCACCTGGGAATTTAAAACTTTTAAAGTATTTACTAGTTATGATATTTTTCTTTTAAAAAAAATTATGTAAGTATAGTTGGTATACAATATTATTTTGGTTATATTAGTTTCAGATGTATAATATAGTGATTCAACATTTTTGTACCTTACAATGTGATCACCCCACTAATTCTGGTAATCATCTGTCTCTGTGCAAACTTATCACAATATTATTGATTATATTCCCCTTCCCCTTTCACCCATCTTCCCACCTGGTAACTATCCCTTTGGTCTCTCTTTTTATGAGTCTGGTTTTGTTTTGCTTTGTTTATTCATTTGTTGTTATTGTTGCTGTTGTTTAAGATTCCACATGTAAGTGAAATCCCATGGTTTTTGTCTTTCTCTGCCTGAGATATTTTTCTTTCCTTTATAATATTTCTCACTCCAAACCTTATAGGAATATGTTAGCTAAAATATACCTAGCTCTTAATTTGTATCAGACATATTTCTAAATTATTTTCAAATACTATTTAATCCCCATTATCACCTGGTGAAACAGGTGCTATGATTTCTCTTTTACAGAGAAGGAAACTGAAAACAGGGAGGATAAGTAACCTGCCCAAGGTCATGCAACTATCAACAATGCTAATAGGAGAAATACTGGAAACAAATGTGAAATGGCAGCAGTGGTTATTTTGGGGTATGGGACTACAGATAGCTTTAAATTTCTTTATGTGCTTTTCTGTATTCCCAAAACAAATACATATTACACTTGTTATTAGAAAAAAAACCCACAAACCATTATTGAAAAGAACTAAGGCAGCAGTTTTAAAAAGACCCAGAATAAGGGTGAGTCAGAACTAAAGAAAAAAGAGTTGTAATTTATTAAAAACCTTCTCCCTCAGGTTAAATCTTCCAGGATCCTGGCAGCTGTTGAGCAAGTGTGGAATTAAAGAGCGCCATGCGTGGGCTTGGTGAGCGTCGAAACTGGAGACCCAGGGAGGGCATGACATTGAGCAATCGGATTTTTCTAATGTCCTAACAGGCTTTGAAACTTATTATCTTTGTAGGTAGGCAGTGGTAAAGTGCATTTTATCACAGGGTGTCCAGGAGACATTTGATGGAGCAGAACTCAGCTCTCTGCATGCAAGGTATAAGAAAGTCTGGACATAAAAGAATGCCCCAATCCATTTTAAATTAAGTGTGCAATGTGGGAAAGGAATTAGTGCCTTCAGTGTATGGGAGGCGTGGAGAAAGAGCTGTTTTCAAAATAGCCCATTATTAGCAATCTGCACCAAATCGATTGGTACCCACAGCTCAGTCAGCTCTTAAACAAGCTGGACAATAGCTGAAGTAATTATTTGGGGTAAATTATTGCCATTGTAAAGTGTAATCAATGTTTTATTACAGCAAAAGGAGATGTTTTTCTTCATTTTTCTCTTCACTCTACTTCTCCTCACCCCAGAGCTCTGAAAGAATGATTTTTGTCTCCTCCCCACCCCACCACACACACGTTAGCAAGAGAGTCTTAGCCATCCAAATGCAGCAAGACAGGACACATCTTGTAAAGGTTTTTCATTTTAATGTCCCTTAATGACCAATAACGAATTCTTTATAGTTAATCTGCTGTTCTCATGAAAACAATCTAGATGGTTAAAAAAATCAATCATTAATGAGCAGCAAATGACAGCTCCCCAATAACACAGCTGTATTTTTGTAAAAGTGATTAAACATTGTCTGCATTCATAATTGCATGGTTAATAAGAATGTTGAGCACCAAGTCAAGCATTGTTGCTAATGATGACAGATTATGACGCTACAAATGCTTTGGAGTTATGAGGCTAAATTTTCAAAGGCAGTCCTTGGAACGTAAGGCACACAGATCCACTAAGTATTCAATTTGCATGGACCATTACCAGGTTTGTGCATGGCATTTGGGAGCCATGCAATTGAGACTCTTTTGAAAATCGGGCCCATTATGACAGAAAGCATCTGTAATTAACAGTAACTGATCTCCCTCTGCCCAACATTGGTGGAAGGTGTAAAGCGCTCTGTGTATGGTTTCATGGAACCCAAAGCTCCGTTGATGAAGCATCCTGAAAGCTAAAAGGAAGACAAAAAGCATCTCTAGGGATGTAATTTAGCCTTAGAGGTAGGTGTAAATATCAGAGTTTTGCTAGTGAAAGGACAAAGCAGAACTGGCTATCCTCCATCTTGCGGAGCTAGTCAGTCTGATCCCCCCTCCTCCCCTGCTGGGAGTGGCCACAGGAGCATCAGGTATGTCCTAACTTCCCCAACCACTGCCTGAGTGGACCAATGAAGCTCCAGAGATGCAGCTTAGGTCCTAATAAGGCATAACCACAGGACATCACTGTTGACCAGTCAGGAAACAATGGGGGATGGCTCCAGCCTCAGAATGTACTGGTCACTTCCTGACCTTTGCGCTGTAAGACCCTGCTGAAAAACCCTGACCTAATAAGGTGATCTCTGTAACCCACGTCACTTCCCTAAGTCCACCCAAATGACCAACCCTTTATAACCCATCGCTCTCCCGGGGGTTTGCTCTCTCGTCTCGCTGCTGCGCCAGAAAGAGGCTGGGAGCCAAAAACGGGTTTGAATAAAGACTCTTCGCTTTTGCCAAACCGGTTTGACTCAGTGGATAGAGCGTCGGCCTGCGGACTCAGGGGTCCCAGGTTTGATTCCGGTCAAGGGCATGTACCTTGGTTGCAGGCACATCCCCAGTGGGGGGTGTGCAGGAGGCAGCTGATCAATGTTTCTCTCATAGATGTTTCTGACTCTCTATCCCTCTCTCTTCCTCTCTGTAAAAAAATCAATAAAATAAAAATAAATAAAAAAGACTCTTTGCTTTTGCATCGGAGAAAAGGCTCCTTGTGGTTGATTATTGGGGACCCCGAACTCTGGGCATAACACTAGCAAGTGGGAGAATGGGCAAGTCAATCAGAAGGGGACCTGGTAATCCTGTCATTGATTACTTGTCTCTTTCATTTTGGCCTTAAGCATAGTCACTAACCCTTACTTTGGGAATTTCTGGATTATCATTCACAGTTTTAACTATTTAAAATATGAGTGTGTCCCATGGTCCATTGGGGATTGGTTGATAACTGTGCGGAGGGATGAATTTCAAACTTTCTGTAGCTGTGGGCCGAGTGAGTCTCTCAGTGATTGAGCAAGCCCCACATGCTGCTCAGTCTCTCTGTACTCTGATCATGTATGAAGTGATTCTATGTATGAAGCCATGAGTAGTAACAATTTATGAAAAAAATTGCATGCTAAAATGGAATTTATGAGTTTGGGGATTCTTGGAATATCTCGTATATCTCTCTGGGATATCGAGGGTTTGATGAGCAGTTTGGTAGCATTATGTCTTGTGCTGTTATTTACTAATTCCAATTTGTATGAATATCTGATATTGACAACACTTTGGCCTAGAGGACAGGGCCATGTGTATTATCCCGTTGACTTGGTTATGGCACTGCACTCTGTGTTGGTTTTTCCTGCATTAGCCAGCCCTTGTCTGAGCAGAGGGTTACAGACTTTCACAGTCTGCCATACAGACTGGCATGGGGTTAAGAGCATGGCTTTAAGATGCCTGGGTTTGCAAAGCTCCTCTGTCACCTACCAGTGATATTTTATGACTCTTGGGGACTCACTTTTACTCATCAGTAAAATAGAAGTAATATATAGGCACTTGCGAGGGTTATTGTGAGGATTCAGTGAGACAAGTATTGGAAACTGTTACAGTAACTACTAGGACTTACTATGTGCTGGATAAAACTTCATTGTTCTTATCTTTGCATTGTTGAGGCCACAGGTCAGGGTCCTGGCAAGTAAGTAGTACAGCTGAGATTGGGATCTCTTTATCTGGGGTAACTCCTTGCAGATCTAAAAGGCAGGGAGGTGCCGCCCTTATCCATGTGGCTGTAGCTGATGAGCAGTTACTTATATATAGGGTGACCCAAAATGTATAAACACACTCTGAATAATTACAAAGGCAGTGTTTATTAAAATACATTTCATTTTCAAAATTGAACTATCAGCTGTTACAATGTATAGACATTTTTGGGGGGCGCCCTGTATTTTGGGCTGAAATGTGTTCCTCCTATACCTAGTTAGGTACGTGCACATTGTAGAAAGAGGAGAGAAGAACACCAGCTCAGCCAGACAGGTCAGCCCAAAGGCGTGGTAGCATCGTTGTCAGCAGGTCCCACAATCTCAGCATCTGAAATCGCACCCAGAGCTGCTGCAGGGCCACTTTTAGGCCTGGGGATGGAGCCCGGGATGGCAACAGAGAGGTCTGAGATGCCTGCTGACTTCTGCACGGTACCTGTGCTCCTAAAGAGCCCTCCCTATTTACAGCTCAAGCTTCCCGTCCCCATGTCTGTGGGAAGGGAAACTCTTTTTTCTTTTCCATTATGCCCTATAACCAATTTGATTAATTTTTGTTTCCCACCCCACTGTTTATTATTTAAACTATGAGGAAATAAGAGTATATAGATTCGTTCCCCAACCCTTCTTATCACATAAATGTGGTATACTGTGCAGTTTTTTGCTTTGCCTTTATTCACTTAACAATATGTCCTGGAGATGTCTTATAGAAGTATATGTCAACTTTTCTATTTTTAAAAGTCATTGTATCCCACTGATTGGATGCACCATAGTCTAGTCAATATATCTTCCATTGGTAGACGTTTGGGAGGGTAACCTTTCTTGGTTAAAAAGCAGAGCCTGGATAGCAATTTAAATATCCTCCTGGCTCTGGTACTTTCCCTGGCCCACTTTCTCCTCCTTGGATTGTTTGCCCTCTAGAGACTTAGTGGGCCCTCATCACAGAGGACAGTAAAAAATTTGTGCTGAAGGAAACTAACCCATGAAGGGAGACTGAGCTTGTGCCTTTGTCTTAGTTCTTCTGTCTTCTCTCCCATACCCTTTGGGTTCTTCATCTGTAACTATGGAAATATGACTGAGAATTAAAACTGAAGGCAGAAGTGCATGGGGTTATATAATTTTAACTAATCTCATGAGTGCTCAAAATTTCAAAGCAATTTAAAAAAAATGAAGTGATGGGGGTGTGTGTATGGCTCCAGGGATTTAATAAAAAACTTGAAATGATAATTTTAATATCCATATTTACTTTAATGGATTTGCAAATGAAGATCATACTGGTTGTTACCCACTTCCCTTTGTGGATGGAAGTAGTAGCCACTGGATTATTGTCAAATATTTTGGAAATATGAAATGCCAAATAATAATAGTAACTTGCATGGCAATGGCCAGGAACCAGTCTTTATAACAAGACTAGAGGCTTGGTGCATGAAATTTGTGCATGGGGGGTGGTCCCTCAGCCCGAACTGCACCCTCTCACAATCTGGGACCCCTTGGGATCGGGCCTAAACCGGCAGTCGGACATCCCCCTTGCAATCTGGCAGTTGGACATCCCTCTTGCAATCTGGAACCACTGGCTCCTAACAGCTCGCCTGCCTCTCTGATCACCCCTAACTACCTCTGCCTGCCTGCCTGATCACCCCTAACTGCTCACCTGCCGGCCTCATCACCCCTAACCACCTCTGCCTCAGACCCTTCTGCCGTGGCTTCATTTGGAAGGACGTCCAGAATGACATCTGGTAGGTCGTTTGGCTGTTCAGTCAAATTAGCATATTACGCTTTTATTATTATAGATTAGGCTGGCCAGTGTGTATTTGGGAGGCTTCATAGAGACTGGTAAATGGCAAAGTGTGCAAATGTCCTTTTTCTCTAATGAAGTAAAGTGACTGGGGTCTGTATGTTGTTACATGTGGCCATTGCTGCACTGGACAGAAATTATAATTTGCTGCAACCCAACTGTAACTCTCCTCGTTGAGTAGCCCAGGCAATGCCCCCAGCCCCCAATTCATGCTACTGCCCTTCTTATTCATTTTGTTCCTTCTCACTTCTTGAATTCATTTATATTACCCCCAAGCTAAGAATTGTTTTCTTTTGTTGTTGTTGTTGCTTTTATTCATGGCACATCTTACACAGAGAACCCACCTTCAATCCCAATTGAGCATAGTACTACTTCCTCTAATGTGTCACTGAGACAAGTATGACTGGCAATGGGAGCTTGGCTCAGTATCCTTAACATCTCTGGGTTTTAGCTTCATGATCTGTAAAACACAGTGTGGTATTTACCATTCATAATTATTATGAGCATTAGATGAGATAATGTGATCAATTAGTGGTCGTTAATTTGTTTCCACTTTATGATGCTCTTTTTGACTACTCTGCCCTTGAGTGACACCCTTTTTATTTGAATTCCTATTACATTTCTGAGACTTTAATCTGTGGCTCACACCTTGTGCTTGAAGAAGTATACTTTTGAATTCTTCTCTTGCTATGTTGTCTGTATAAAAAGCCAAAACTCCATGTTTTTCAGGTTGCCTGCTGGAGAGGCTAAATTTTAATTGAGCATATACTGAGAGTCTAAGTAAACTATAGAATCAGATTTTTAGAGCTATAAAGGAATGTAGGAATATATCATGTTTTATTTTTCGGGATGGTCACCACAATAACTTTCATCCTTCATGCTCCTCTACCAGGTGACCTTGCCATTCCCCCATCAAGAGGCAAAGTCTCATTCTTCTCCCTTGAATTGGAGCAAGCTTGTAACAACTTCAGTCAGTAAAACACAGTGCAAGGGACACTCTAGGACTTCTGAGATTAGGTCATAAAATGTCATGCAGGTTCTTCCTTATTGAGCAGGATGTTGCTAGTCCCCTGTAAGAAGTTCAACTGCCCCGAGGCCACCATGCTCTGAGGAAGTCATATGTGAATAAAGAAGCTATCTTGAAAGTGGATCTTCCATCCCCTGCTGTTCTAGCCTCAGCCATTTGGGTCTCTTCATGAAGCCCGATTATCATGAGCCTAGTAAAATGGTTGTTTTATGCTACTGAAATTAGGGTAGTTTGCCATGCAGTAGAGAGAATCATTTTATTCAAAGGACTGAATGGTAGAATCATTCTTAAGAACTGGGTTTCTGGCTTGAAGCTCCATGCACTATTTCTGACATCATGTACCTTCCTAGGTGTTGATGTCAGTCAGTCCTACATGTTTGTGTAGTTAAAACTCAACTTCAGGCCTCTGTACTCAGGTGGTACACTTTCTAAGAAGCACATTGCTCATGTAGTAAGCCATGAGGAAATGAATTACACTATAAGCCTTGCAGATGAGATTCTGTTGCAGACTTTAGGGGAGAGAGAGAGATTGGGAACTTCCAGAGTAGGAACAAAGATGAAGAACTGGAAGTGGAAAGGAGGAGAAACAGTCTGCTGAGGTTGAGCCTTGCTGAGGAGGAAGCGGGAGAGCACAGCAGGATAAAAATCATGAGACACTGGTAAAAAAGAAGGGTTGAAATTGCTTCAACTCTATTGAGGCAAACAACTGTGTGCTGATGAGAAGACAGTTGAGCAGCTTTAGCCAAACTCTTACTGTCAATAGCTAAAGTGGAAGTAAGAGGGAGGTGGCATATGGAGCAAGAAGGAACAGAGGGAGTCAGCATGAGAGGAGAGAGAAAGCTGCGGGAGAAACTCGGGAAGTCTTTGGAGCAGCGGGGTGAGCTTCCCTGAGGAGAAAGCTGGGAAGCCCAAGCAAAGAAGCAGGGGAACAGTTGGCCTTAAGTGTCCAAAAATAAATAGGAAAGATTGGAGACAGTGGGAGACGATGAGGGGGAATAAAATAAAAGCACAAACAGAAAGTTCAAAGAGAACATTAGGGATGGACGATAAAGCATGAAAGAGTGTCTAGAAGAGATGGTAAAAAATGGGGGTTGAAACATATTGTGGATGAAAATAGTGAGTTGATTCAGTTTTTGACAAAATAAAATAGTTTGGTTGAGAGAGTATATTGCCTCACCTATTTTGAGTTCCCTACTTACAAGAAAGGCTATATTATATTTCTAAGATGTTCCTAAAAGTGAAATCTGATGACATTTTATTATAAGAGAAATTATACAGATGTAAATTTAAAAAGTGGGTGGGTTGGGAATTGTATTTTCTTGGATTACTAAGGGAAATAAATAGCTTCAAAGACTAAAGGCATGTAATTGTAATGAAACAATAAAAATGCAATAGGGGAGTGTTCATTGTTTAATCAATGCCTGCATTTGAGGTTAAAAAAAATACCCACCAGAAACACAAAGAGGTAGAACTCTGGAGTTCTTTCCCATATATAGAGACGTCTGGCCCTTTTATTTTGACCTAATATTTTTTAAAAAATATATTTTATTGATTTTTTACAGAGAGGAAGGGAGAGGGATAGAGAGTCAGAAACACTGATGGGAGAGAAACATCGATCAGCTGCCTCCTGCACACCTCCCACTGGGGATGTGCCCGCAACCAAGGTACATGCCCTTGACCAGAATCGAATCTGGAAACTTTCAGTCCACAGGTCAACACTATCCACTGAGCCAAACCAGTCAGGGCTTGACCTAATATTTAAGTCTGTGAATCTTGATGAAGATGAAGATAATGATGATGGTGATGGTGATGATAGAGGTGGTGGTGGTGGTAGTATGGATACTAATGCTTTTTATATGCCAGGTCCTAAGTGCTCTCTCTCTATATTAACTAATTTAATCCTGCAACAATCATTTGGGGTTAGTTAAAGGTCATTGGTTATGTCCGTTTTATAGATGATGATACTGAGGCACAATTTTATTTCTCTTTTTCATATCCACATCTACTTCTATTTAAATAACTGAGAAGGATCAGAAAGAAAACGCACATCATGGTAAGTAATAAAAAGCAGCTGTCCAAGGAGGGGCAAAGGGGTGGTAAGGGGGGAATAAGAGGGGGTAAGAGGGAATAAGGACACCGTAATCAATAAATAAATTTAAAAAAATTAAAAATAAATAAATAAATAAAAGCAGCTGTCCACAAGATCCTGGTCATCCTCAGAACCTTGTCAGCCCCACCTGCTGAAGCTCTGCTCAAGAGCAAATTATGTGTCTCCATGTCTCACACTGCTAAGGTATTTGATAATTAATAGATTGATTGATATTGTTAATGGAGTAGTTGTTATTTTTGACCGTGGGAGAGCATTATAAGGTCACATAGGATAGGGTTTTATTCTTTAGTGGCTGTTGGATATAAAGCAAAAAATAGGAACTCTAGAGTTGGACAGCCTTTGAATTTGAATCTTGACACCTTTGCTTACTATCTGTTTGACTTCGGACAATTTTTTTTATCATTGTTTTATTCCCTTGGAAAATGGAGATAATACCATTCACTTCACAAGGTCATTATGATGATTAAGTGAAATGGGAGCTATAAAGTGCTTAGGAAAGTGCTTGAGAATTGGTAGAGGTTCACCGTGTGTTACTTCTGCTTTTTTTTTTTTTTCAATAGAATTGGTAACTGGTGATTATTCATATATGATATCAAACAAATCCAAAGTTGATCAGGCTTTTGTTGGTGAGGCTGAAAACTTCATATTTTCATATGCACATGGATTTATATCTCTACTATCAAATGATCACTAAATGAAAATAATTATGATATTTGGCAAATGAGAAAATAAAAAAACAGCTGAAAGAAAAAACTGTAAAAGCCTTTTAATTTCAAGACCCTTCTGTGGCAGACAGAATGACTCACCAAAGGTTTCCATGTCACAATCCCTGGCATCTGTGAATATGTTACCTTACGTGGTGAAAGGAATTTTGCAGATGGGATTACGTTAGGTTCTTGAGGTAGGAGATTATTCTGGATTAGCTAAGTGACTTAAATCTAATCACATGGGTCTTTAAAATTGGGAGACCTTTTAGATTGTGGTCAGAGAAAGAAATGTGATCATGGAAAAATGGCCGAGGAGATGCAACATTACTGGCTTTGAAGATGGAGGAGAGCACTATGAGCCCAGGAATGTGTAGCCTCTGGAAGCTGGAAAAGGCAGAGAAAGGTCCACAGAAAGAAGCATAACCTTGTCACCACACCTTGATTTTAGCCTAGTGAGATCCACGTGGACTTCTGTTCTGCAGAACTGTAGGTTATAAATTGGTGTAGATATTAGTGATATAGCTGCCTTTGTTCTCCAGATGCCTTTTGAGACTAGTCTTAACTCTGGCAGTTTCGTAGCCCTTGCTCCTAATGGAGTCCCTTTGAAGTTATGCTATGGCAGGCCCCTTTGGGAATGACTTAACAGTGACCATACTTTTCTGTGGCCTGCCCCTTTTTGACTCAGAGATGATCTCCTCACAGTCATGTTTGCACTATAGGGTTGCTCACTTGATTGATTTTTCTTCCCACTTAAAAAAAAATCTTGATTGTTGAAAGTATTACATATGTCCCCCTTCCCTCCCCCAACCCCTTCCAGTCTGCTCCCGCCCTCCATCCCAGACCCTCTCTGCCCCATTGTATGTGTCCATGCATATATGCATACAAGGTCCTTAGTTGATTACCTCCCACCCACCCACCCTCCTCCGCCTTCTCTCTGAGATTCTGCACTCTGTTCTATGCTTCCATGTCTCTGGATCCACTCCATTCATCAGTTTATTTTGTTACTTTGATTCCACATATGAGTGAGATCCTGTGATACTTGTCTTTCTCTGACTGACTTATTTCACTTAGCATGATACTCTCCAGGTCCCTCCATGCTGTCTCAAAGGGTAAGAGATTCTTCTTTTTTACTGCTGCATAGTATTCCATGGTATAAATGTACCTCACAGTCATCTTATCCACTCATTTTATCCACTTATCTACTGATGGGCACTTGGGCTGTTTTCAGATCTTAGCTATTATAAATTGTGCTGCTATGAACATAGGGGTGCATACATTCTTTCTGATTGGTGTTTCGGGTTTCTTAGGATATATTCCTAAAAGTGGTATCACTGGGTCAAATGGCAGTTCCATATTTAATTTTCTGAAGAAACTCCATACTGTTTTCAATAATGACTGCACCAATCTTTATTCCCACCAGCAGGGTTCCCTTTTCTCTATATCCTCACCAGCACTTGTCATTTGTTGACTTGGTAATGGTAGTCATTCTGACAGATGTGAGGTGATACCTCATTGTCATTTTAATTTGCATCTCTCAAACTCAGGATTTCGAGAGATAATAGTGACATGATGGGGAAGTTTTAATTCTGACCAAGATTGAGCTAGATGTTTTCCTCTGAAATAATTAACTGTAGCATGTATTATACACACACACACACACACACACACACACACACACACACACATACATATGATAGTTTTTAATTATGATCAGTGACTTTGAGCATTTTTTCATATGTCTCTTGGCCATCTGTATGTCCACTTTGGAGGAGTGTCTTATTTATGGCCTTTGCCCATTTTTAAATTGGATTGTTTGTCTTCCTTCAGTTAAGCTGTATGAGTTTCTTATATATTTTGTATATTAACCCTTTATCAGATGTATCATTGCCAAATATGTTCTCCCACACAGTGGGCTCCTTTTTCGTTTTATTGATGGTTTCTTTTGCTGTTCAGAAGCTTTTTATTCTGATGTAGTCCCATTTGTTTATTTCTCCTTAGTTTCCTTTGCCCTAGGAGATGTATCGTAAGCATATTGCTATGAGAGATGTCGGTCACAGTTGATTTTGAACAGAAAAGGTAACTTGGCCAAATCAGGGCCATCAGAATCTCTTCCCCAGGAGTTTGAATTGGGTTGAGGGAGGGATTAGTTTTAGCGTCCGCATGCGGCTTGAACTGAGATAGAATACACTTATGGACTGGGTAGTAGCCATGGACACAGAAAATGTAAAAAATCAGGCCTATAAGGAGGGGAACCTGAGGCTGATGGAGAGAGCAAAGCAGAGATGAGGGTCTTGGAGGAAGACCAAGAAGGTGGTGGCCTGTTTCTTCTGGCTCTCAGTCAGCATTATCCCTACTGGGGCCTAGGCATATTCTTGCCCCAGATTCTACAATATAACATTGTACCATTATTTTTAAAAATGTCCTCCCCACCTCCCTTAATCTTGCTGAGAGTTTTTCTGTTACATGCAAACAAAAGAACCTTGACTAAAGCACCTACTGTGATGGAGATAAATGAAGAGGATGGGAAGGAGAGTGTATTAATGTCATCTTGTTTTCTCATTCATTCTTAATTTCAAAGAAGCTTGTAGAAAGATTCAGAGTAATATGGTTATTCTGTCACCCAGGGAGAATTTTGTACTTCTGCAACCATAGTTGGAGCTCATAAAAGGCTATGCCTTATGGGAGTTAGGTCCCTGACTATAGAATGCTTCTTTAGGCTCTGGCTAAAGGCATCTGATTCTCACATACAAAATTAATGTTGGCAGGGGGTGTTTTTAAATCAGGATTTTGCAATTCCAGTTGACCTTTCTGTAGCAAGCTTAAACATGCTAGCATAGTACCTTAAAGACCCAAGCTTAGTGATTTTCTGTAGTTATTTACTTTTGAGAATATGTCTGGTAGAGATTATGGTTTCTTGGGGAGAACTTGCATCCAAAAGTGGTAGTGTTCCTCATTATTGTTAACTCATAGAATTTAAAAAGCAACCATAAAAGTCATGTATCCAAGCCTTTAATTATGCAAACAAAGAAATATGCTCAGAAGAGTTAAATAGTCTTGATTGGGTCTGCATGTTTACTATATACAGAATTACCAAACTCATGATTATTTAGAAAATGAATTATCAAATAACACTGAAATGTTTGGCTGAAATATTTCTATGAACACCAAATGAAAGTTTATAATGCATAGAAAATATTATCTTTCTTTTTGTGAATTGAAATTATTTCTATAAACCCAAGTGTGCCTCCCAAAATACAATTTCTTTGATGGACTTGACCTTATTAACAAGAAGTCAGATAACCCTGAAGATCATGTGTGCATTTATCTTCTCCTTCCTCCTTCCCTCCCTACCTTTCTTCCTTCCTTGTTTCCAATTATTATTTATTGAATACCCACCATATACCTCACAATTTCTAAAATTTGGAGACACAGTAGTTAAATAGTATGTTCCTTCCCTCATAGAGACACTTCCTCATGGTGCTTACATTTGATTTGGAGAGAACAGAAAATAAACATGTAAATAAGTATCCTCTCTAATAAAATGGTAATATGCAAATTAACCACCACTCCACTACATAAACCACGCCCACCAGCCAAGCCACGCCCACCAGCCAATCAGGGCGAGTATGCAAATTAACCCCAATCCAAGATGGCTACAACCACAGAGAGCAAGGTTTCCCAGGTAACAGAGGAAGCCAAGCTTTCCCATAGCCGTTGCAGGCCTAAGCCTCCACTCAAGCTACAAAGTTTCAATTATAGAAGGTAAATGAATTCAAACAAAGGGCGGCAGAATGGAGCTTGAGAGAGCAGGCCAGGGTTGCCGGCGGCAACAAGGGAAGCAAAGCTTTCCGCACACCCTGGCCGGGCCCACCCGCTTAAGGCTACAAAGTTTCAATTGTAGAAGGTGAATTAACTGCCACAGAAATGGCTGCCAGTGGAGCATGCAGGAGGCTTGGCTCTGCTCCAGGCTACAAAGTTTCAATTGTAGAAGGAAAATAAATTCCAGATACCAGGGCCTCTGCTTGCGTTGCCAGGGGGTGTGGCCGGCCTGCAAACCACCACAGGCCCCTCGCTCAGGCCACCCCACGCCCCAAGGGAACCCCACCCTGATCCAGGACACCCTTCAGGGCAAACCAGCTGGCCCCCACCCCTGTACCAGACCTCTATCCTATCTAATAAAAGAGTAATATGCAGATTGATCATCACTGCAACACACAATATAGCTGCCCCCATGTGGTCAAAGATCCTACCCCCATGTGGACACAAGATGGCCACTACAAGATGGCCAGCAGGGGAGGGCAGTTGGGAAGCACCCGGCCTGCAAGGGAGGGCAGTTGGTGAGGGACCAGGCCTGCAAGGGAGGGCAGTTGAGAGGGACCAGGCTTGCAAGGGAGGGCAGTTGGAGGTGATCAACCCTGAGGGAGAGGGCAGTTAGGAGTGACCAGGCTGGCAGAGGAGGGAAGTTGGGGGCAAACAGGCTGGCAAGGGAGCAGTTAAGCATCAACCAGGCTGGCAGCGGAGTGGTTAGGGGGTGATCAGGCTGGTAGGCAGAAGCAGTTAAGGGCAATCAGGAAGGCAGGCAGGCAAGCAGTTGGGAGGCAGCAGTCCTGGATTGTGAGAGGGATGTCCGACTGCCCGTTTAGGCCCGATCCCACCAGGATCGGGCCTAAACGGGCAGTCGGACATCCCTCCAGGAGTCCCAGATTGGAGAGGGTACAGGCTGGGCTGAGGGACAACTCCCCGCCGTGCACGAATTTCGTGCACCGGGCTTCTAGTATAAGATATACACACACACACACACACACACACACACACACACACACACATGCACATACATATGATAGTTTTTAATTATGATAATGTACTATGAAGAAAAAAAGAGTAGTGGGGAGATAACATTTGGCTGATCTATGTATTCTATCCATCTATCATGTCTCTATCTATCCTACCTTCTTTGCTTACATAAGACATAAGACAATATAATGACTCCTGTTTATTCTCAGAGAGCAGAGATAAGTCACTTTCCTTTATAACAGAGTTCATGACTTTAAACCCAATTCCGCCCCCCCCCCCCACTCCATTGCTTCACTGCCACCTCAAAAGGGGGTTGGCTTGAGAAACTATTCTTAAAGAATATTCAAGTTGGAGAGAGAAAGCACAAATATTTTATGGGATAACATTTCCAAGTACTATTTGATTTTCCCCCCTTCTTCACAAACCTCACAAAGTCCCTTCACTTGTATCCCTAGGACTTCTCCTATGGCCCCTACTCTGTCCCAAGAAGCCCTCAAACATACACATAAAGCAAATAAAAAACAAATCCTGTAAAAACTCGACCGTTCTGTTGGGAAGCTGCTGGTCAGTGTAAGGGAAAGATTTAGATACACACTTTTCATGTTCATTTTCCCTAATCTGAGAGTCTGTACCATAAGACCTCAACTGTTACTAAAGCTAATACCGTCTCTCACCAGTTCCAGCCAGCTGTGAGGAAACCAAGGCACTGCTAAATTACTTCTTTCCTTTTGAATATCACTAATCACCTGTCTTCTCCTTTCATCCAGTGGGGAGTTATGCTTGTTTCCATGAGAAGGTTTGTCCACCTCTTACGTATTCTGCCCACTAGCCCAGAAGCATGCAAACTCCATAGACAGGAGGGTGAAAAACTCAGGACTTCGAGAGATAATAGTGACATGATGGGGAAGTTTTAATTCTGACCAAGATTGAGCTAGATGTTCTCCTCTGAAATAATTAACTGTAGCATGTATTATTGCATTGGTTATCTATTGCCACAATAATGCCTTATAACAAACCACCTCATACCCCAGTGGCTTAAAAGCAATAAGCATTTATGTAGTCTGTGGATTGGTGACACAGGCTGGCCTTGGCTAAGTTGTTCTGAGTTATCATAGCTAGGCTCATTGCTATGTCTGGTGTTGGGCTTTTGGCTGGTCCACATTGCTTCT
This sequence comes from Cnephaeus nilssonii, assembly GCF_951640355.1. Classification (NCBI taxonomy): domain Eukaryota; kingdom Metazoa; phylum Chordata; class Mammalia; order Chiroptera; family Vespertilionidae; genus Cnephaeus; species Cnephaeus nilssonii. The sequence goes on from NC_137073.1 coordinate 45,270,680, forward strand.
CCTGTGGTGACTGGGTCCACTAAGCTCTTCACATGTCTTTCATCCAGTAGGCCAGCCCATGCAGTTCTCACAGTAATTGTAGAGGAGTGAGAGCAATCAAGGCCAATGGTGCAAGTGCTTTCTCAGCAAGCATCTTTTTTTGGGGGAGGAGGGGGTTAATTCTCACCAGATAATATTTTTCCATTGATTTTTAGGGAGAGTGGAAGAGAGAGGGAAAGACAGAAAGAAACATCAATGTGAGAGGAACACATCGATTGGTTGCCTCCTGCATGGACCCTGACCAGGGTCTGGGCCAGGGAGGAGCCTGCAACCAAGGTACGTGCCCTTGACCAGAATAGAACCCTTTGGTCCGCAGGCTGCACTCTATCCATTAAGCCAAATAGGCTAGGGCAGTGGTCGGCAAACTCATTAGTCAACAGAGCCAAATATCAAGAGTACAACGATGGAAATTTCTTTTGAGAGCCAAATTTTTTAAACTTAAACTTCTTCTAATGCCACTTCTTAAAAATAGACTCGCCCAGGCCATGGTATTTTGTGGAAGAGCCACACTCAAGGGGCCAAAGAGCTGTTTGTGGCTCATGAGCCACAGTTTGCTGACCACGGGGCTAGGGCAACAAGCATCTTATTGGCCAAACAAGTCTCATGATTAAGCCCAGAGTCAGTGTGGAAGGCAACTGCAGATTTATGTGGAAAAGAGTATGGAATCAGATGGGTGAAGAATTGAAACCATTAATGTGACCTGTAACATCACAGGTTATACAGGGTTGGAATGTTAATGATTACTTATATACTAAACTAGAGACCTGGTGCACGAAATTTGTGCAGGGGTAGGGTCCCTAGGCCTGGCCAGTAATCAGGGCCAATCTGTGGGGCGACCAGCACCTTAAAGGTGACTGGCAGGGTGATGCGGGGTGGGGAGGGGGGGAGGCGGCACCGGCCCTGCACCCCGCTGCCACCACCAGTTGCCTCCTGCTGAGGGGAGACCAGTGGGGCAATCAGGGAGGCCCCCGCTGGCACCTGCTTTGGCTAGCCTGGGGCCTGCAGGCTGGGGGCAGCTCCTGCGTTGATCGTCTGCTCCCTCGTGATCAGTGCACATCATAGCGACCAGTCGTTCCACCGGTTGTTCCGCCATTCCATCGATTTGCATATTAGGTTTTTATTATATAGGATTGTCTGGACAGAGTTTGAAGTAGGGAGATTGGAGTAGGGAGGAATTAGAGGAAGGAAGCACATATGAGAAACTGTCCAGGAGCACAATAGCATGCCAGAATCTGGGGTGATTGGGAAAATGGGAGTGAAGTGGTCGGAGATATTGCTTAGTTTGGCTATGGTATGGCTGAGGGGATGGAGGAGGCAGGGTTGACTGTGGAGTCAGTGACCATACCAGGCTGGTAACCTACTCAGGCCTACTAGGTGAAGGCCTGGAGATAACCTGTGAAATAAGAGAGAAGCTTGGTGACATGAGTATTAGGAAAGCAACATGGTAGAAGAAGGTTGTCAGATTAGAGCTACAAGACTGATGGAAGGATAATGACTCTCAGTGCCTCAGGAGTGTCTGGAGCTTGAGGAGCTCAAAGCTCATGGACTATAATTTTGATTCACCATGTTGCAGAATTTGGAGTTTCCCAGGGGCCTGGGGAGGGTGCATATGTTTTACTGAGTTACCCTCCAGTACTGTCGTGATTGGAGCCTTATCTAAACATCATGTTTCAGAAGCTCACTCGCACAGGTGGGGGCATTTTGGTGGGTCCAGACCATGAGTTCCTACTTCCTTATAGTAACTTGGCCTTGCTACAGGTCTAGTCATTTATGTTTGTTTTACTTTTGTCCCCAGTCACCTGTCCCAGCTCACATTCAGACGCTCCCAGAATGTCTCCCTTTCTTTTATCCTATCTAGTTCAATAAACAATTGTAAAACTTGGCAATCAGGATGAAGCCAAGCATTCTAAATCTTAATGTATTTTTCTGTTTTTCCAATAAAAAAGGTCTTTTCAAAACACCCAAAGTGGAAAGTGTTTTGAATTATTTTCTTTGACTGACTGTTCTTGAATTCCTGAGGATCACCGTTGATCACATTCAGAATGGTTTCTGGGACACAGCACGAGGCTTAAAATAGTTGGAAGGCTTCAGGGGCAGCCACCTGATATGAGAAGTGATTTGTTACCCGTGTTAAGAAAGAATCAGGTGTCATGTTGTTGAAGGTTAATGAGCAACAACTCTTTCATAGCTTGTGAATGGCCCATACCACATACCCTAGTTTCTCCCTGCTCCAGAGAGCCGCAGTGTTGTAGGTAAAATAGAAGTTATTAAATACAGACATTATATTTTTCAGGTCTTAGATCCGCCCAATCCATCTTTGTCTCCTTTGTCCTTGTGAAGCGACTCCTGCCATTTGAAGTAAGCTGAGTCTCTGTGAAGGGCCAAGCTGTTTCCACATTGTCAGGGAGACCAGAAACTAGAACCTGGAGAATAAAACAATCCCTTTGTGGGAGTGGGTGTTGCTTGCTGTGGAAAATCTTGAAATTACATAGGTTTCCTGCTCCTTTCTAGAGCTGACTTGTGCTGGGGTTTCGTGAGGGGTGAGAAAAGATGGATGCATTTCTCTTCTGTCCAATCTAACATTAAGCAGCCATTGTGTCATCAGCAATTATGAAATAACTGTGGTCCTATACCAATCTTTCAAAGGATGGTCTGTAGGTCTGAGGCATCAGAATCACTCATATAAAAAATCTCAAGTCTTTTATTTTGTTTTAGTGTGCATCCAGGTAATTTCATACTCCCTGATGGATAAGAACCCACTATCCTAGGGTTCAAGGGCACACATATTTATTATTGTTTGTATGCTTCAAAGGAACATGTAAAAGCAGCAGCAAATAATGAAGAATATGATCCTTGTTTGTGACTATGTAAAACTATCTAAGATGATTTCTGACTTTAAGGCATTATCTCATAGCCACTTTTCATTTCGCCATTGGTTGTGTTAGGGTATGCTAGAGATGATTGGCTCATCACCGACAATTTATGCTCTTCTTTCTATGTAACACAGAGTTGTTCCTGGGACGTGGTTGCTGAGCCATAGACTACGTGGCCTACTCAAATCCACTTGGCCTGTCCCCCACTGGAATGGAGCTGAAGTGATGTGTGTCCTTCTCTTTCCCCTTCTGCCTGGGTGCAAAAGATTCTGAGGCCCAAGTAAGGGATGAATGGAGCCTATATCCCTGAATTACCATGTGCCAGGAGAATCTGTTTTAGACTTTGACTGGGAAATAAGCTTTTACAATGTTGAGCCATAGAGATTTTGAAGTATCAACAACTTTTGTTACCACAGGTAATTCATGGAGCGTGGGTTTTACTTAGGAGGTTCTCAGAGAGAACTATGTTCTTTCCCAACTCAGATTTAAAATACATATGGTTTACTCAAGCAATCCTAGTCCTCTTCTGAAAAGCAGGGAGTCATCTCTTAGTGTAAAGAGCACTAGTTTCAGAATTAAGAAAGTGGGTCCAAGTCCCAGGTCTGCAATTTTAGGCAAATCACTCAATTACTTTAAGCCTCAGCCTTTTCCATTCTTTAGTAAGAATAATAGTATTGCATTATTTGCCTGTCAAGGTGCGTGTGGAGGTCAAATTAGAGGAATGCTCATGAAAACACTCTGGAAATTATAAAGTGCTATTATACAAACGAGAGGCATGACTTGGTTCTTTTTTTACAGAGCTGAAGCTAAATGCTATTTTCTAGCTTCAGTAGTTTCAATAGCTTCTCAAATTTCAGGTTTTTATTGCTCTGCATTAGAAAATCGGGATAGTAAAACACTTGGATTATTGTGAGGATAAAAATGAGGTAATGCATGTGATGGCATCTAGCACAATACCCAGTGTATTGCAGGGACTCGGAAAGATGTCGGCTCCCTTCCTGGCAGCGCTGTGTGCTTGATGGAGGTGATTCAGGAAGAGTCATGTAGGTTGATGATAAATAGGAACCAAATTCTCCTGTTGCTTGTATTTTACTCATCTCTGTCCACCGGTGGGATGATTTTCACTGTATTATTAGTCCTGTGCTTACCTGTGGTGGATGGTGGCCCCATGGCAGCCGGAGAGATGGCCTTGGAAGAGCTGTGTGCCTGTTTGTAGCGTTGCCTGCTTCCATTTCTTCTCCCACAAAGATGGAAACTCTGGTCATGGTGAGTCTGGTGGTACACTTACTGAAGCCTCTGGCAAGGCAAACCACTATCATTCAGACACCCGGCACTCCCGAGTGCTTTCTCACGTATAAATAACCATTCATCTTGCAGCTCGCCCTCCCTTTCTTCTCAGTTTTATTTTCACTTGGCTTATTCTTTATCCCGGAGTCCTCTTTACTAAGATTATCTTCAAGCTAATTTACTTGATTGGAAGTTTAAGACACAGAAATCTGATTCTAAAATAAGTTTTACAGTGGTAATGATAATTCCTGCAGTTAATTTGTATACGGTGCTACCATTTTCAAAGTTCTTTCACCTGAGTTGTTTTATTTGCTCACTATTGGTTTTCAGAGACTCACAGCAGCTATTCACTCTTTTCCTGGGTGCATTTGTTGGGCATAATACCAAGTAAGGCTGCCGGGAGAATGGGGTGTAGGGGACAGATTGCTAATATTTATCAGTTATGCATCATTTTTGCCACATTAGTTTTAATGGAAGTTAGCTAATTTAAATATCTCAGGTATCTGAGGTATCCCCAGCACCCAGCCTAATACTTATGGGTGTTTAAAGTTTTATCAGCTATAAAATTCCATAGAGATGTAAAAAAAAAAAGGTAAACTGTCCAAAGTCAAAAAGATGTTTGATGGTGGAGATGGGATTTAAATTCTGGTTTCTTTGGTTCCAAAGCCTATGCTCTTTCCATGATGCTACTGCCTCTAACAGATGGAGCAAAGGAGATATGGAGCTGCTGTCCAAACAGTCCCATGTCCAGGCATTTGGAAAACAAAAGCACAACATTTGAGTCATCAAAGAAATCTTCCTCTTGTCCTCCCTCCTCCCACAACATTTATTATGTTATGGGGCATGCTGTGTTCCAAGCCGTAGGGTACAGCATCCCCCATGGAGAATGCAGCTAGCAGTCTAAAGGACGAGACAGATAAGTTGATGAACAAATAATCTAATGTGAGGTAATGGTAACTGCGAAGAACAGTAAAGCAGGGCAAGGGGGTCACTGTGATGGTGCTTCTGAGATAGATGTGGTTGGGAAGGTCTCCCCTAGGGAAGGCCTCGCTCAGTGGCTGACACTTGAGCAAACCTGAAGGAGGAAGGAGCCTGCGCAGGGCTGGGGGGGTGGGGGGGGGAAGGCATGTGCAAAGCCTGAAGCATGAGCTGCATACTGTGTTCTAAGTTCAGGGTGTGCCTGGGTTGGAGTAAACCCAGGAGAGTTACAGGGGTGAAGCTGGAAAGTTCAGGAGCGGCTTGTGGGCCTTAGTGAAGAATTGAGATATTGTTCTGAGTGAGGTTGGAAGCCATTAGAGAATTTTGAGCAGAGAAGTGTGATAGGATCTGACTTAACATTTGAAAAGCATCACTGTGGATATTATGTGTAGATTAGACTTTAGGGGGCAAGGATCCGAGTTCAGAGTCTATTGCATTTGGCAACGCATCAGAAAACCAACATGAATGGTATCAAAACAGAAGTTTCAGTATTTCATTCCTTTTACTTTCTGATCTGATCTTTGGATTTTTAAATTTCAATTCTTTGCAATGCTCTTTAAATTGATCAAATTCCTCGTTGTTGAAGGTACTGTGAAAATCACCACTTGTGTCTTTATCCCTTTCTTTAAACCTTCGCCTATAATCTAGATTTTTTAAAAAAAACCCTAAACCAAATTACATCCTGTTCCCCTTATCTCAACAGAGGTAGAAAGAAATCAATTGCTTTGGTTTTCTGATAGCGTGAACCTAGCTGCCGATTTGAAACGAAGTGAACTGGCATTAGAGTGATAGCAGGGCAGCCTGCCGACAGCACCCTTCCCGGCGACAGCAAGCTAATGCTGGATACGGTCAGGACAAAGGCCTGGGCTTGTAATCAACTTCAGGCTTGGACTCTATTCCGTTTGGATAGCACTTGCTCTCCTTCTGCTCAAGTGGGTGATTGGATTGAGACCATTATACATCAAATGCCACTAAGAGCTATTAATATAGGTGGAATAATTGAGCAAGCAGACTTGTTGGAAAATGTAACTACTTTACACATCATTGTAAATTGTTTTTCAGGCTATACTGGCCTCCCTTCAGCCATGAAAACATTCAGATGTTAAAAAAAGAAAGAAAAGAAGATGCTTCTTGAACACTTAACCATAAAAGTAAATGGGATTGCTTTTGACGGCTCTGTTAACACTGGAACCATCCACACATGGAAATTATTACCTACCCTGTGTTTGTTTAAATGTTGGTGGATGTTGTCCTGCCAGCTCTGCTGTCTGTCAGTATAATGCCTACTTCTGTGCAAATGAGTGAACAGCCCAATACCCTTCAACATCATTTTTGGGAACATTCCTCCACTAAAGAATGATTTTCCCTAAATACATTATGACTATTTTATGTCTTCTCTCTAATTCACAATATTCTTGGGCTTTGAAGTTGGATTATGTTCATGAATAATTGCTCTCACATTGCTACAAGAAGCCGAATTGTGGGAATGATATAGCATCTGAAGGTTGGATGTTAGGTCCATCTGGGAATACTTTTAAGCTGGTCAGCTGCCTTTGCTCAAGCTATTTCTCCATATGAATGGCACTTTCTATCAAAATCTGTCCAAATTCTTCTTGCTTAAAGGTCAAGCTTAAATCTCACCTCCTTTGAGAAGTTGTACTTGAATGGTTTAAACACTCTCCCTTCTTAGAGGAAAGGAATGGATATTTTCTTAGCAACTACTGTGTTGGAAAGTCACATACTCATCTAATCTTGACGCAAATACTCTGTGAGGTAGATACTACCACCTGAGTTAGCCTGGGGACATGAACTGGCATAGCCATGGTCACACAGCTGGGAGGTGGAAGAGTTGGGATGTGAATTCAGGTCTGTGTAACAGTAGAACTCTTTCTACCATACCGGGTGGCTTCTTAGAACTTACAAGTTGCTTAGAGCAAGATACACACGCCTTAGCACTTTTTTGCATACCGCTGCTTGGTATTTGCAATTGTTTCATGTGTGGGTTTTCTATTTCCAGCAATGTTTTAATGTGCTTGAAGGCAGTTCTAGGAAATACAAAGATGTGGCTTCTGCCTCATGGTGGCTTCACACTGAATTACAGACATGAAAGGAAAGACATTTCCTAACTCATTATCGGGAGTCTGATGGCAGTCTATAGAGCACTCGGGGCAACATGAAGGAGGGATGGTCTCTTCTCCCTGTAGAGGTTGGGGTAAAGGTGGGTGGGAGCAGGAAATATTCTGTAGACAGATGATACTTTAGTTGTGAGTGATGAGCCAATCTTTGTCAGGAACCAGGAAGACTTGGATCAGGGGAGGGGGAACTGGAAAGAGGCTCAAAAGGGAAAACAGTCCAGGCAACAAGAAGGCACTGGGGTAGGAAAGGCAGCTAGGTGTGTTGTATAATGGTGAACACTCAGTAAGAATTCAGATTTTAAGACCAAGTTTTTATGTACTTCTCAGTATGGTTGGACCATGCACTGAAAGGGCAGGGCACGAGGCACACACAGAAGAGAGGCTAGAGGGAGACGTGGGCAGAGGCCAGGACATGGATTTCTTGAAAAAATTACTGTTTGAATTTTATTCATTGTTTCCTGTATGCTGTAGGGAATTTATTTGGAAGGTATTTGAATAGCACATGGGAGGGCAGTTAGGAGACTATTGCAGTTCTCCAGGTAAGAGAGAACATGGGCATGGCTTAGGTGAGGAGCGGTGGGAATGGAAGGTCGTCCATGAGTCCTGCGGACCAACTTGAATGCTTCTTGAGGACAAGATTCATCTCATGCTCTCTTGGCCTCACAACACAAGTCCTAGCACGGGAATCTCATTTTTCTCATGCCTACAATGCTAAGAGCTGTGTTTGCTATGAAAATGGCAAGAATCTGAGTGGAGATGTCTGCAAAGTAGGCAAGTACTTTAGCATTTGAACTGCTTCAAGACAGGGAGTGAAATTTAGCTGTCTTCTCTGCAGTGTCCCCATGTGGACAGAATTACTATTATCATTAGTCAGTATTGGAAACAGTGATTCATAGATGAAAATCACTTCAGAATTTTTAAGAAAAGCCAGGAGGAAAAAATCAGGATTATTACTAAACTAATTTTTCTAGAAGGACTCTGGCTATTTATCTTTTCATGTAAGTGAAACTGAAATATATTAGCAAGTGTTATAGCAATTTAAATGTTTTGAGTTCTTAACTCTGTGTCCTTGAAGCCTATAATATTTGTGGCAGGCAGTTCCACTTCTGTAAATCTGTGTTGACAGGAATAAATTTACACTAATAACAACACAAGTAAGAAAAACAAACCCCAGCTCCTAGGAGGCTGGATTAGCTACAGAACTAACGATATCAAGAAAACACAGATCAAATTTCTCTTGATAGACTAAGCTATATGCAGATGAAATTGTAACACTCGGTATTTTTCTGACTTTTATATTTCACTTATTAAATGTATTCACCACACCTCCCTACCATTTCTTTGTCTGGAGGTCTGCTTTTAAGGTGAACTGAAAAATCAAACAAACACACAGTATCTGTCACGAGGGCCATGGCAGTGTTTTTCATTCTCTCTGTGTGCGGTGACACTTTGAACCTCAGCAAGCTGTTTGTCCTCCAGTTTCCAGGTGTCCAGGTTTCTTCTCAAGGTCTGTGACAGCTCAGTAAGTGAATGTTTTCTTGTTTTGGCTTCTCCACTGCATTTCTTGAATCTCCTTGAAAGTAAGGATTATATCTTCTTCATCTTTGGTCACCTTCAGTTCCTAATAAAATGTCTTGGCACCTCATAGGGCTCATTTAATCTATGCTGAAGAATAAGGACACATGTCTGCCCCTGTGTGAGAGGGGATCATTGTTTTCATGGTGAGATTACGTGAAAGAAGGAGTTACTAGTAAACTAAATTGACATAAATCATTGAGAAAGTGGAAACCCCCCACCCGCCCAGCATGACACACGATATGCTGAATAGTGCCTATACTGAGTTCACCAAAACCATTGCCTTATACAAAGCCATTTGGTCTGGATCTTAAAGATTTTTGACTTCTTAAACTCTGACCCAGAAACAATTCTTTGTGTAATATCCACTTAAGAATTCAGATTTTAAGACCAAGTTTTTATGTACTTCTTTCCTAAAAAAGAGAATCCCTACAGAAATCTTAATCATAAATACAGATAGCTGTGCCCTGATGGTCCACTTGCATACCTCAAGTGGTAATATTGTTATCTCTACCTCTTGTAGGTGGGGTTGAATTAGCTAGGACACTGGTCAGGCCTTGATCACCTGGGATGCTCTCCCTCTTCAGGCTGACTGGACAAGGCTCTCCATTTTTTCCTATTGTTTCATGCGCTGTCTGCCTACTTCCCTACTGCTGCCATAACATGGCTTAAATTCACTGGCTTAAAATACCACCCACAGGTCTTAGGTTGAAGTCTTTGTGGATTCAGTTGGCTTCTATGCTGAGGGTCTCACAAGGCCAAGGTGTTGGCTGGGCTGGGCTCATCTCTGGAGGCTCTGGGGACGAATCCATGTCCAGGCTTATTCCAATTGTTGGCAGAATTAGTTTGTTGCATTTGTAGGACTAGGATTCGCATTTCCTTACTGGCTGTCAGCCAGGGTTTGCTCCCCGCTTTGGGCACCCTCTGCATTCTTTCCCATGTGTCACCCTCCATCTTTAAGCCAGGAATGGAACACTGAGTCCTTCTCTGGCTGGGAATCTCCCACACTTCCTCTCTGCCTTCTTCTTCTGCCACCAGCCAGAAAACTTCTCTGTCTTAAAGGGCTCATGTGACTCTATTGGCTACCTAGATAGTCCGGGACAATCTCCACATGTTCATTAAGGTCAGCAGGCTAGTAAGCTTAGCTCTATCTACAAAATCCCTTTTGTCATGTAATAAAACAAACGATACCTTCTACTCACAGTTTCTGGGGACTAGGGCAGGGCAATTTTTAAATAAGCCATCTTAGAAGTTCTGTCTACCACACTTTCAGAAAAGACAACTTTTCCAGATAGAGGCCGGTCAGTCTTCTGTATCTATAGCTATCGGTCCATTAACAAAGCGCTGTTACCTTGCATGTAGCTCCAGTGAGTTCCCTTTAGGTCTGTTTTAGAGCAGTTTCTGAAATTGAGACCTTCTGTTTGATTACTAGGAAAAGAAACCAGGTGGCCAACAATAAGCCAAAACTAGGACACATTTCAGGTGCACATGGGAACTTGCCCATGCACAGAAGGTGTCCGTTCGGAACATGGTCACTCTGTTTTATTATGGGTACTGGTAGCGCCATGTGTCATGCAAATGCCTTTGAAACAATCATATCATGGTACAGCATCGAATGAGAATGCGAAAGCAGATAATTGTCAAATCCCAAGCAGTATAATTATGGAGTTGAAATCACCACTCTTAGAGCTTCCTTTTTTTTTTTTAGTTCCTTCAAGCTAGGACAGGCCTGCAGGAACAATTCATGTACCAGGAAGGACTCGCACTGATTATGTGCCACCATCACCAGCTTCCAGGTGACATGCAAGAGAAGCTATTTCACTCTAGTAACCAATTCAATAAGGAATTCCAATAACCCAACACATTTAATTAAATGGGAAGTACAGATGAAACACTTGAAATTATATCATCGATCCTTAGGTTGCTAAGTAAGAAAAGATTTGAAAGTGTGGCCTAAGAACAGTGTGTCATCATGATGCTATGAAAATTGTTGGTGCCAAAAGTGATGCTGAGGAATCTTTAGACTTTTGAATTGGAAGATCACTTATACTTCATACTGAATAATAAAGAGGTTACTATCTAGTATTTGTCCCCCTCCCCTCCACCCCCCCTCCCGCTCCAAGGTATTGTTAAGTTTATGTTACAGTTGATGGATTGAGAATTGAGGAAATAAGGAAACATGGAGCCACACATCAGAAGTGCCCTAGGACAGGTGCAGGTAGTAAGTATCCGAATTATATATTTTATACAAGGTGCCTATTTTAATATTCCACTATTGCCTGTTTTTCAGGCTTGTTGGTTTATTTGTTTTTAGAGTATGTACTTTTATTCAAGAAAAACATGCAATGGTTTGGGATGGGGAAGGAATGCTATAATAGTAAAGAAGGCATTGACTAGATTTATTAAAACTTAAAAATAAGTGGGAAGTGGTATATGGATGATTGAATACTGACCTGAGACCCAATGTCCATACATAATTTTCTATGACATTTCTGATATTATGACCACTGGTGAGGTAATGTATTCTGCAGACATTTCTGTCTTTAACATGAGATGATGGAATCTTCTCTATATTTCCCCATCAAACCACTTGTCAGAGCAAAGCTGGTTGGTGCTTTTATAATGCACTGAGCTCCTTTGTAGGGCACCTTTAAAGCACCATTTTAATTTCATTCTGAATCGACTGTATTCTTGAGTTTGGGAAATCAAATTTTAACACGAACTTGCAAATAGCCCCAGCGCTTTACCCCTAATTCATATTCCAGCAACCTTCACTGAAGTAGGAAGCAGAGTCACGCTGTTGCCATGAAGATGGTTTCAAGAGCTCAGAAATCTCTCAGGGACCCCTTTATCCCTGCATTTCAAAGACGCCTTTATTTCTCTCTCCTCCTGTTTCCTCCAAAGGGAGTCGTGTCCAATACTCCAGGACATGGTGAGCAAAAGCACCAGAGGACTCCCCCAGGACTATGATCTTCCGATTGTGAAAGCTGCCATTCTAGTCACTACTTTTCCTTTCTTCCCACCCTACCACATTGTAATAAATGCTACTGTTTCATAAAACATTACTGAATAATAAAACCTACCTTTTCAGCTTTGAAGGACTGAGCTCCCAGGTCAATTGGGATTTGTTTTGTTTTAAGTCTTCTGTGTAAAGGTTTATCAAATTCCCATTAGAGTGCTATATTATCTACTTGAAGATCTTAATTGACATAAAATTTCCCTATTAATGGGCACTAAAAAGTATCTTAACTGAGTCAATGAAGTTGACTTTTTTTTTTAACCCTAACCTGAGGATATTTTCCATTGATTTTTAGAGAGAGTGGAAGAGAGAGAGAAAGACAGAAATATTGATGTGAGAGAAACACATTGATCGGTTGCCTCCTGGAAGAGCCCTGACCAGGGCCCGGGCTGGGAAGGAGCCTGCAACGGAGGTACATGCCCTTGACCGGAATGCAACGGGGGACCCTTTGGTCCGCAGGCCGACCCTCTATTCACTGAGCCAAACAGGCTAGGGCTAAAGTTGACTTTTTTATTTTATTGAGGTGAAGTAACTTTATTTCAAGTGTGTTATGCTTAATTTTTTTTTCTTCTGAAGGGTTGGGGTCAGAGATGAAATAGTTTTTAAAAAGTTAAAAAAAGTGTGTATTGATAATTACTAATTATAGAAATGAATGTAGATCCCAAATTTAGTACTTGGGTTTAATGTATTTTCAGGAAAGTTAGGGGGGAAATCATGTCATGTATTTTATCACAGTTGAGGTAGCTTTTGGAAGGAAAAATAGCTTTTCACATTCTTAGGGAAACATCTGTCCTATTTCATAGGGGACACAGAGAAAGAAAAAATAAGGTAGGTTTTTAAGGAGGCTAAAGTAGATGAACTTTCTCAGTCATCTTTATAATCAATTTAACATACCATGAGATTTTATTCTAAAAGAATATTAATCTTGGTTTGCATGCATTATCAGATGAAGGTGGGAGTGTCTGGTGGGGAAACCTGGAGGTATATGATAGTGTATGAAACCACAGAATTACCTGAATCCATATTCTTAAAGCAAATGCAGTTCCTAATTGATCATAAGTAATCAACTATTTTAAAATGCAATGTATTTTATGTATATTAGAAGTATTGATATACATATTATATACATTGTATAATGTGATAGAAGCAAATTTTTATCATTAAAGTTCAAAGACATTTATAACTTATAGGGAAGCAAGTCTGACTCATGAAGTATGTATTTATTTTTTGAATTATGGGCTTTTTCAGTGGCAAAGCTTGAGAGTGCCAAACTGTATGATGGAGAAAAATAGTGTTTGAACAAGAAATAAACTACTATATACTTTTATGGTCTAAAAAGGAAAATAATACTTGGCTTCAGGTATTTAGAAATACTGCACAGATCCAGGCTTATGGTAAGATGACCATTTTCCCAGTTTTAATTATTTGAGGATATAAAAACAAAACAAATAAATACCATTATTAAGTACCTGCTATGTACAAACCAGACTGTATGTAGGGAAGTGGCCAGGAAAGGCAGTGTTCATGGCAGTAGGCAGGAGAGGCCCTGACCAAGCTTTAGGGGAGCAGGAAAGGTCTAGCCAGGTGAATAGAACATAATGTCCCATAACATATCATAATTGGCAAGTAGATACAGGGTGTTTCTAAGCAAGTCAGAGACCTCAGGCTGGTCTAGAAGAGGCAAAAAGAATCTATAGGAAGGCAGGCAGGGCAAAACAATGAAACATCTAGGAGGAAGCATCTGAAGAGCATCGAGGAGGTCGGGTTGCTGGTTGAAAAACTGGGTCCTCGGGAGCTGGGGAAGGTGGCTGGCAAGAAAAGAGCAGGATTTCCATTTTAGAGGAATCGAGGTGTAGGGCATATCATCAACCTGGGGTTCAGTGTGTGGTGCCCTGTAGAACCATGCCAGAGATGCCTGATAGTCAAGGCCAATCAAAATACAGAGGCCTTGTTGTCAATACACTGAATGTCCAAGGCCACTCTGTGCCTAGGCTAAGATACCATAAGCAGGTGCAAGGACACAAGCACAACAATCCCATGGTATACTGCGCGTGCATGTCTTTCTGTAGCCAAAATATGATTGATGTAATATTGGCACGAAGCCTTCTTTGTCTAAGGAGTAATATACAAGTTATTGACCAGTTAGTCTGCTGGAGTGTGCTACACAGAGATGAAAGGCTACAGAGACCAGCCAGTGTGCCGGGCAGGGGAGACAGGAGAAGCTGCTGAGGCAGAGAGCTCAGATTCTGCTATGATGTAAGGCAATGAGTTTAGAGGCAGCGTGCGGCTGCTCAGATAATAGCTGTGTGTACAGAGATTAATGCTACTATGTAGAATGGATATGTATTTATCAGCGGTATACGGCTGCCTGATTGGGACACTGTTACGAAGGACTGTCTTGTCTGATGGCTATGTGGCCACTGGCTTCTGCAATAAAGACTCATTCTTGTAGACCCACAACTTCTCATGGCTTCCCCATCTACCACCGGGTGTCCAAGCAGGTCCAGCCCTAGGCAGAGGGGTTCAGACCCAACAGTTAGTGTAGCGAGTAGGGTTCAAGAAGGAACCTACTCTGGCATAGTTAGGAAGAATTTAGAAGAATACATGAACTCAAAGCAATTCGGAGCAGCGGTGCTCATGCAGAGCTCTAGCTGTCTCTGACAGGCACTAACAGGGAGCTGTGATCAAGTCTGTTTATGCTTCTCAGCAGCCTGCTTACTCGAATGGGTTTGGAGTGGGACTGACAGCAAGGGTGACCATGCTGATCCCTCAGTACTGAACTGAGTGGCTCACCACATTATCCATCTAAGAAAAGGACTGATTCCTAATGCAGAACGGGGCAGCAAATGCAGGAGGTAGTTGTACAGCCTCGGGTAAGGAGTAAGGAAAGTCACTGGCGCATCTCCAGTTGTTCTGCAGGTGCAAGAAAAATTGAAGTTTCTGTTTGTGTCTTGACAGAAGTCAGGAGACACCCCGATTGAGCTTTAGGAGAGCAGGAAAAGTCTAGCCAGGTGGATACCTACTTGGTATCATAACATATTAACACATTCAAAGTAAATGTCAGTACACACTGTGGGATTTTAATATGTGTACTAAATAATTTGAATTTGCAAAGGAATTTTGGAAACAGAAACCATCTTTAAGCTTGGCAGGAAACTAATTGGACAAGGAATATAATGCATTCTAATATGGCATAGACTCAGATTTAGAATAGGACAGCTTTATTTTTCAAACAAACTTAGGGATATGAAATAAAATCTAGTAGAATGAGAATATCAAATTACGAATAACTTTGTCAGATCTTCCACATAGGACTGTGGGGTGAAATGCAGTCAACAGTGACCTGTGGGAACAAGGACCTAGGGAAAATTGGAGAATCTGGTCCAGCAAGGACAGAAAATGCAGTCAGGAAGATCCCTGGAAATCAAGCTCCACTGCTGGTAGGCATGTGCTTGCTTATTCGAGACCTGAGCTTTGTGTGGGAATCAGGATCAGAACACAACACTCCCTTTTTCTGCCCATTCAGTTGCTACTTTGGGGGTTTAGCATGCTGCCTGCTCACATGATTCTCTGTTTTGTTCATGCCCGGCAGTAGCTGCTTGGAAGCTCGCCTTTGGCAGCTGATGATTTTAAGCATCCAGACCTGTCACGGTGCTCTCTGGGAGAGGCGTCAGACTGCCATCCTCCATCAGACAGCCCCCAGCCGGCTCACAGGGCCTTTCACAGAGTGCCCTTCGCTCTCAAACTTTGCAATTGCATCTTTTGATAGGAGTGATAAGATACAAGTTTAGCATCTATACTGAGACATTCAGTTGCTCTCCTGCTCACTTTTTTTGCACTTTGGGCAAAGTTTGCATAGTTTTGACAATTTGAAGACCTTAGGTACAACCATTGATTTCTTCAGAAGGACTGTGCCATGGATCATGAAAGCTAAGCAGTTGGGCGCCTTCTTCTCATACTCATCATTGAGAAGGAAGGGAAAAGACCCAAGGTTTAAACTGGACCCAGCTCAAGCCCACTCCATTCTTCAGCAGAAGAATGTTAGGCCCTGCCTCTACGTGCTTCTCTTGCCACAGGTAGGGGTGACATAGCCATACCCTTACCAGAAACTAAGACAAATCTTGACTTCAGCATGTGGGAGTTACAGAGTTTTACCCAAATCTCTTCTTGCTGTTACTCTGCTACTGACCTGCGCTCCTATTGTCATAACTAGGATTCCCCTTTATTAAAAGCAGTTTCTCTCTCCGGCTTTTCTTAGTGCCTGTATCTTTGTTTCTTGTCCACGTTTCTATAATCAGGTCCAATATACTTGTATAATAAGTACTTATTTATGGCTATTCCTTACCATGTTGTCTTCTTTGGCAAGCACATCCCCAGTTCCCTGCTTGCAGGGATGGAGTACATGCTCCAGTTTTAAGTCCTTCATGTTTTACATTAGTTCAAGGCTAGGCATGTTAAGGTCTAAGGTCTGGAGCTGCAGCGCCCACTTATGGGCCACTGTGGATGACTGTTAAAAAGTGAAGCTAATATGCAGAGGAGAACAGAGCCAAGTAGAGGTGACAGATGGAGAACATTATTTGAGTCCTTTCAAGCAGGTATGTCTTCAACCAACTGAGTCAGTTTATTCTTTGCTTTATTTAAACAAGTGTGTTTTGGATTTTCTATAGCTTAAATTAAAAAAAAAGTGACAGAGTTTCAATATAATGGTTGGGTTGGCTTCTTGCTGACAGCCTTCTTGATATCACCTGTGGCCTCGGTCTTTGATTTCTCTACCCAACTTTATACTTTCTATACTGGATTTACACCCTGTTTGGACATCCTAATATCTCATATTTAATCCTGGTGCTCTTTTATAGTCTGATACTAGAGGCCCGGTGCACGGATTCATGCACCGGTGGGGTCCCTCGGACTGGCCTGGGCCCTCTCGCAATCCGGGACCCTTTGAGGGATGTTGGACTGCTAGTTTTGGCCTGGTCCCCACAAGCAAGGCCGAGGGACCCCACCAGGATGAGGAGCCTCTAGTATGCATATAAAGTCTTTGGTTAATCTCTTCCCGCCCTCCCCAGCCCCCTTTCCCTCTGAGATTCATCAGTCTGTTCCATGTTTCCATGCCCATGCATTGAGTGTCTGCCCCCTGGTGGTCAGTGCGCACATCATAGCTACCGGTCAAATGGTTGCTTAGGCTTTTATATAGAGAGATAATAACTGTTTTTCCTCTTAAATATTTTAGGAAAGCTTAATGACTCAACAAATAAATTATCTCTTTAATAACTAAAGAGGGGAGGTTTTAAGGAGTTTCACATAACTGACCCCTGCATACATAAATATATTAAGGTCAGTAGCTCATTAGTTTTTCTCTTTCTATTGTGGACATTGCTATATCATTATACTTTCCTTGGTAGTGACCTTTGTGACATTCTACTTGGCTGGAAGGTAATAGGGTAACTGCTCATAAAGGAAAGAGATGATGAAAGAGATTTTTGTAATGGGTTTTACTATAATAGGATCAGACTGGCAGGGAAAGCAAAGAAATAGTTAAAGGCAAAGCAGTTCCTTGGTTCTTACTATCACGTATCTCATGGTTTTTTGAGAAACTAAAGCTGACCTGAGAAGTGGAGTTTAAACAACACATTTGAAGATCAGTGCGCTCTTATGACTCTAATCATACAATGACCAAAGGCCTGAAATCTTGCCCTATCTTTCATCACTTTGTGAGAATAAAGATTTGTTCTGGGTGTTGTGTTGAAGCCCAAATCTGTGTTTCAAACTCTGGGTCAGCCTGCCTGTGGGAAAGGTTCCCATTCTATACCTTTTGGTAAATTGTTACACTGTTTTAATAGGAACTTTCTCCCATCTCTTCTTTTTTAATGGCTCATTCTCTGCCTCATGGGGTAGAAAACAAAACAAAACATAACTCTTCCATAGCAAATTAAGAAGCAGCTGAAGTTCTCTTCATTCTTGGCTCTCTCTTTCTTTGATTACTTCCACTTCTCTTCTTTTCTACTGAGGTTCTCCCTCTGCTTTTTAAATTCTGATCTATTGTGTAAGACATTTTGGCATAAATGATAAGGAAATAGCTAGGAAAGAAGCTAGCAACGAGAGGCAGGGAGGTTCCTGAGATAAGAGAGGTACAAGGGCTCAATGCTCTTAATTTGGAAAGTCTACAATTAAGTAGAGAAAATGTAAGGGATTGCTAAAAGGGCAGGCCAGCTGGAGAACACTGTCCACCTTTGTCAGTTAGAATTAGATTCAGCAGCTATTAGGAAAGACTAGACTTAGATTATTTTTTTTAAGTTTATTAAACATTAGTATGTTAATATGTTAATGTAACACATTAAATGCTAGTACTGTGCTTTGTGATCATCAGGGAACCAGTCTCCTATCATTTTTTTTCTTATAATCTAAGGTCATAGTTTCCATTCAAAAAGGTATTGATTGCCTCTTGCTCCAAAATGACTTCTGAAGCTCTGATTATCAAATCTGTTTTGCAGTCAGAAAGAAGGATAAGAGGCGAAAGAGGAGAAGATGCTTTCTCCTAAATGAGTTGGTTTCCTTTAAGCAGTTTTCCAAGAATTCTCACACAAGGCTTCTGCTTATATCATTCACCAGAGCTTGATCACATGGTCATATATAACTGCAAGAGTGTCTGAGAAATGTAGTCTTTTAGTTGGTTGCTTTGTTATGCCAAGTAAAATCTGACTTTTGTAACTAAGGAAGGAGAGAATAACTCTTGCATAGCAACTTGTACTCTGCTACCAAAGGTCATGAAACCCAAGGTTGCTTCTTTAGGAGATGTAATAAGTTGTTAGAAGCTTTATGGCCTTATAAGGAATATGGTTTTCCTTATTTTCAATATATGATTTAAAAATGTAGAGTCTTGCTAGAAATATTGGCCTTAGATATAATGATCTGGGCATAAAAGGATGGAAATTACTATTTCTTTTTTTTAAAGTTTTTTTATTGATTTCAGAGAGGAAGGGAGAGGGAGAGAGAGAGATAGAAACATCAATGATGAGAATCATTGATCGGCTGCCTCCTGGAGGCCCCCTACTGGGGATTGAGCCTGCAACCCAGGCATGTGTCTTTGACTGGAATCAAACCTGGGACCTTTCAGTCCGCTGGCTGACACTCTATCCACCAAGCCAAACCAGCTAGGGCAGAAATTATTGTTTCTGAGGAGGGGTTTATGGCATTTGATTAAGAGTAAAGTATGGGGGAAAAAAAAGAGTAAAGTATGGAACCCAGCCAGTATGGCTCAGTGGTTGAGAGTCAACCCATTTACCAAGTCACCAGTTCCATTCCCGGTCACGGCATATGCCCTAGTTGCAGGCCTGATCCCAGGTGGGTGCCATGTAGGAGGCAGCCAATCGATGTTTTTTTCTCATCAATGTTTTTCTCTCTCTCTCTTTCTTTTCCTATCTCTCTAGAAATCAATAAAAAACATTTAAAAAAGACAGTAAAGTATGGAAGGAGGTGAAAAGATTTTAAAGTCTTGAGGGTTTATATAAGACAAAAACGATGAAAACAGAAGTTTAGAAAGAGTTGAGTACCTCACAATAAGAGATAAGAGTTTATTCAACACCAAAAATTTTGAGGTATATTTCAAATGTATGGTAGGGAGAAAGCCTGAAATAAAGTGAATAATGAGCTGCATTTAGAAGTGCATTTTAGTGCTGAAGTTGACCATCTGGTTGAAAGGCAAGTCACATAAAGTTAAATGATAAAGGGGAACACTTATAACAACAGGGGATACTGGAAATTGTAGGGAGAAATCTAATGGAGCAGCTGCTGCTTGGCAGTAGCCAATTATTGCTGTCAAAGAAATCAGGCTTAGATCTGCTTTCAAGAGAAGACAAAGATCCAGATTTTTATATAACCTCCCAGTTTTAAAAATCATCATGCAGGCCAAACAAATATGTCTGAAGACTGGGTTTGTCCAATGGACAACCAGGTAGCAATTTTTGATCTAGTTGAACGTCTTTATTTTACTGAGCCTGGGAGAGATCTTGGGACTTGACCAGGGTCACATAGCTCATCCACAGTAGAACCCTGCCTCTTGGCTCCCAGTAGTTTTCCTAGTGCACCACATTCGGAACAGGTTTTTGATGGAGCTAAGAAAGTCATGTGGAAGTCTTTGGTGGAAAGGAATAATCAGGGAAATTGGGCAAGTCACATAATGTTTTCAGTTAACTCTAAAGGCGCCTAGTACAGTACTTAGCAATCAGTAGGCATCAGTCAACTTTAGCTCAATCTCCTTGTAGTCAGGAAGAATTGTTAAAATAGTGTACATTAATGAATAAAGTAGAGAGAAAGGAAAAGAAGTGAAAGAGTCATTATCAAACCTTGGGGAGCTGCCATAATTAACAATGGAAGCAAGATAATGAATTAGCAAAGATGCATCCAAGGAGCAGTCAGAAGCAGCCAGGATGGCTTTGTGAATCTCTTGCCTTTACCTTTGCCCTAATTACAGCTTTAGGCTGTAAATGTTTTAATTTGAGGATAATTTCCAGCCCTTTAATAAATTTCTTTCCAATTACACTGCTGCCTTAAATTTATAGCCTCATAAGAAAGGGTGGTCTTCAGAGAATATTTCTTCTCCCTTTAGTAGAAGTTAGATAGATTGATTAATTTTGGCTTAACTTTCTAAAAATGTGCACTTGTATCTTGAGATTATCCCACCATTAGTAGTTAAGTGTCTCCAGAATAGGTAATTATTGTCATTAAAAAATAATAGTTTCACCAGAAGAAAAAAATTTCCTTTTTGGTATAAATGTGTCCTTATGTGTCACTAAAATTTGTTATATTTTGATCTAAATACCATAGATCACAGGGTAATAATTTTTGAAGTGACCAATTCTGTTTTAGGTTTCATTGTGCATAGTGAAATGCATTTTTAAGATGCTGTTTAAAATTCGGAGGAGAGAAGTCTCTGGAAACTAGAATTTTTGATTTAGTGCTCATGTTAGAATCTTGACTGGTGAACACAATGGGAAGACCTTGGGGATATGGTGAGTTCCGTAGGCAATTTATCTCAGAACTAACTGCTTTTGCAGTGGATTTTGCTTACTGCAATAACAGCCTATATTTATAATTTGTTCTCCTGGTAATTATCTCAATAGAGCTGAAATATCTACAAGGTCAGTGGTGCTGGACCAAGGTTACATACTGGCAACCTTGAATGTTTTATTGGATTTATCATTACAATACCCCAACTTAATAGTGTTGAAAAGAGCTAGAATGTAGTCACTAAAAAGAGAAAAAAAATGTCTGTTGATCATCTGATGTTTATCCATGCCCTTATGCTTTTTATTCTTTTCATTTTAGTTTCAAGGTACATATACAATGCCTAAGATCTCAATAAGAAAATGGGATATTTCTTTGTTCTCAGCTGAGCTACTGTGAATGTAAAACTAAATCATATTTTGTGTCTTTGCCCCTAATGAATACCCAGCAGAGCAAGTCCAGTATCTTATCTCTCCATCTTTATTCAATTCTGGTTTCCACCATTACAGTAGGGGAAAATTCTTATGAAAATGTCATAAATGATGTGCAAAATGAGCTATATATTTTATATATTTTATATATTTTTATTGATTTCAGAGAGGAAGAGAGAAACATTATTAATATTATTATTTAAATTATTTGTTTAAAGTATTACATGTGTCTCCTTTTTTTCCTGACCTCTCCCCGGCCACCCCCCCTCCCCAGCACATGCCCTCACCCCACTAGTGTCTGTGTCCATTGGTTATGCTTATATGCATGCATACTAGTGCAAGTCCTTTGGTTGATCTCTTACACGCCCCCCACTCCCCTTCCCCTGCCTTCCCTCTGAGGTTTGATGGTCTATTCGATGCTTCTCTATCTCTGGATCTATTTTTGTTCATCAGTTTATGTTGCTTATTATATTCCACAAATGAGTGAGATAATGTGATATTTATATTTCTCTGAATGGCTTCTTTCACTTAGCATAATGCTCTCCATGTCCATCCATGCTGTTGCGAATGGTAAGAGTTCTTCCTTTTTAAGCAGCATAGTATTCCACTGTGTAGATGTACCACAGGTGCTTAATCCACTCATCTGCTGATGGTCACTTAGGCTGTTTCCAAATCTTAGCTATGGTAAATTGTGCTGCTATGAACATAAGGTGCACATATCATTTCTGATTGGTGTTTTTGTTTTCTTAGGATATATTCCTAGAAGTGGGATTACTGGGTCAGACGGGAGTTCCATTTTTAATTTTTTGAGGAAATTCCATACTGTTTTCCACAGTGACTGCACCAGTCTGCATTCCCACCAGCAGTGCAGGAGGGTTCCTTTTTCTCCACATCCTCGCCAGCTCTTATCATTTGTTAATTTGTTGATGATAGCCATTCTGACAGGTGTGAGATGGTACCTCATTGTTGTTTTGCATCTCTCAAATGATTACTGACTTTGAGCATGTTTTCATATTTCTCTTGGCCTTCTGTATGTCCAGTTTTGAGAAGTGTCTATTTAGGTCCTTTGCCCATTTTTTGATTGGATTATTTATCTTCCTTTTGTTAAGTTGTATGAGTTCCCTGTAAATTTTGGAGATTTAGACCCTTATTGGATATAACATTGGCAAATATGTCCTCCCATGCAGTGGGCAAGAGAAGCATTATTGATGAGAGAGAATCATTGATCTGCTGCCTCCTGCACACCCCTCATTGGGGACCAAGCCTGAAATCGGGGCATGTGCCCTATAACTAGGAATCAAACCATGACCTCCTGGTTCATGGGTGGACACTCAACCACTGAGCCACACCAGCAGGGCAAAATTTGCTATATTTTTACAACTTGTGTGTGTTTTCAACTGGGATCTGTTGAGATTCTTTTGGATAGACTGAAAACAGTTGTTTGCTACTAAGGGATGGAGGAGAAAAACATGACCTCCCTCCTTAAATGGTAGTTTCAGACATTGCAAGGTCAAAGATTCTGAAGATCAAGATACCCTTGATCATGGAGCTTTGAAAGCAACTCCAGAGCTCTCAGAGTGGACAAAAAAAGAGGCCTTTCCAAACTGCACTGGGTCCTGAGAAGTGAGATGCACATTTGAGATATAGCAAGAAAAGTTTCAGGTTCATAACTTTTGGGGGCTCACATACTCCTTTGAAAATCGGATAAAAAGCATGAATATTCTTCTCATAAAAATATTCAGAAGACACATACATATAATTTTGCAAACTTGTGGGTTTATTTATAAAACTAAAAAGTGTATCCCCTAAATACATCTCTGGGTTATTTAGGGGTCCTTCACACAAGGTTATGAATCCAGGAACTTGAAGGAGGATTATAGAAACTTGCCTTGGACGTGTATGTAATTTGTGTTCCAGCTACACTCATCTTATTTATGGGGAGATGTTACTAGTAATAACCCATGCTATGTGGCTTTCATGTCAATCTGCCCATTCAGGAGTTCCATCTCCTGCAAAACCTTTCTCTCTCCCCAAGTCATTATATCTGAAAGTCTTTGAGATGTTTCTGTTGTGTTCATGAATGAGCTAAGACAGTGGTCGCATGATGTTCTCTGGGTCCTGATGTCTTTGCTGGATGTTGACACCCTCTCTGCTGGGTCCCCCTCCTTCCCTCTCGGCCAGGCACTGGAGCCTAGCGTGCATATCATTACCACTTTGTCTGGGCCACGTTCTCCTTGTGCAGAAGCCTGAGAGCCTTTGAATCTTTTCCAGAATTTCCATGATTCCATGCACTGTGTCAGGGAGAAAGATTTTCTCTCTTCTGTGGCAGTGTCCTTACTATTAGATGGTTTCTAATGAGTTGTGATTTAAGTATCTTTAGCAAGGCAGATCTTTAACTTTCATTCCACATTCCTCCTCATTGGGGTGAAATGCAAGCCCAGGTAATCCTGGATTGTACTCAGAACCCCAGTGCTCTCCCATGATTGAAGTTGGTCTCCAGTCCAGTGGCATTTGCCCGACTCACTGTCTCTTTGGGAGCTCCTTGGGCAAGTGCCACCCCACGGGCGTGCCTGTCGCTTACCGAGGATGTTCAGAAGTGCTGCTCAGCAAGCAATGGACCTAGCAGAGATTTATACTGGGAAATTCAGGACAACAATATTTAAGAATAATGTAGACAATGGTGTGACCTTTGGGGCTTAGGCATAATATTGTTAGGGGGTATTTTGGAGAGCTTGTCCAGGTGTTTGTGGTGTTCCTCCAGGGACAAACTCTATGTAATTCTATCTGTCCTATATCCAAGCCAATACAGTATAGTGAAAAATGGCATTTAAGAATTCTAGCTTCTTACTGGAAACAAGTACCTCCTTTATTGTAAATAATTCCACACAGCACCTGCAGTAAGTTAGAGCAAGAATGATCTTTCTGTCATGATTCCTTATTTGTATACAACTCATGTACCTCAAACTCCACAGGAGTCAATAAAATATGATTCTGAAATAATACAGAATTTTAAAGCTTAGTATGCAGTGTATGGGAAAAATACCTCCCCATTCTTCTTGCTGTCATTTCCAGGTATAGGCATAGATTCATCATAACTTTGAAAACATATTTTGAAGATGCCAATATCTCTATCAGTTAAAGATTGGTCATATTAATGCTGACAGCTCCTGAGGTACCACTGTATTCTTAACTCATACTGCAATCCTTTCTTTTACACCCTGACCTGTGTTCACCTACCTCAGTGTGGCTCTCTCCCCAGTGTTCTGTATGCACCCACCTTCAACTTTCTACCAAGTCTACTGGCCATCCTCAGATCAATCAGGGAATTTCCAAAATAGTCTTCACCCATTTGTTTGATAAACTTTCTTTCTCTCCTTCCATGTCAATTGTGTTTTCTCTTATAAGCTATATGTGTGTGTGTGTTATTATTACTATATATACATAATATTTTGAGGAAATTTTAGAATAGAAATGTATGGGGTCAACTTGGATGTGAAGATAATAAAACTCTCTTTTTTGAAATCGATATAATTTCCTCATGAGGCTGATGTCCTTGGGTGTATGTATAGGGTGGGGTAAGGGGTGGTGAAAAACAGGAATTCTGAAGCGGGAAGGTAATTCTCTACTTAATTATCTCTTTCGTTTGGCATTTTCCTTCAGGTAAATGGTCAGTTTTCATGTTTTCTCTCCCTCACCAGCTCCCAAGATGGTACCTTGCTTATGTCATCTTCTGGTGCTGGATCAGGAGTCCTCATTATGAGGGGAGGAGGCCTCATTGTCTGCCCGGCAACCTCCGGATCCTCTCTGTTCTGATTGGCCTGGTGTGATTGATGTGCATCTGACCCCACCTGGACTCATGGAAGTGTGTGCAGTCACTGATTGCTGAAGTGAGACTCTGACCATTTTCTTTTGATCCGGGCTCCGTGCGTCTGCTAGTCCAGCAGCTCTCTTAGCACCTCTGCATGCACTCCTCCTGTCATGTGGGCTCCGGGAGCTCCTGACGCCATGTGAAGGTGGAGGACCTCGGGCTCATCTACTTGCCACCTACCTCTGTCAGGGCTGCCTCACTCCTGTGCAAGCTGGGTGTGGCACTGAGCCATGTGCCAGGCTACCTGAGGAGGCCAACCTCTGTCTGGATATCCTGTGTTCCTCTCATTGTCTTCCAGGGTTTTCACCTGCAGCTGGAAGTAGGACATATGTGTCTGGCTGTGTCTTTCTCCTTGCTTCCTCCTCTTTCACTGTTCTTCTGCCATAGAGGTTTTCCTTTATTTCCTCTTCCAGTCTGAAAGGAACTCTCTCTGTGGTCATGATGGCCAAGAGGCTGCCAGACATCATGATTCAAGTTGAGGTGAATAGAGGGAGAGAAATAGACAACACTTCATTTTAAAATTTTCAAAATAGCATCCTTGAAAATAAAATTACATACTTGTAACTAGTGTTTTCCTAAACCACATATCATCCTTAAAGAAAAAAGGGGATCATGTGAATGGGAATATATACTATTGCTCTGGTTCTCATCTTTACCTTTTATTTGGGGACTGTAGTTCCACTTGGAGTTTTCGTATTTATTTCCATGGTTCTTCCTCGCATATTTCTCAAAGTACTGTGAGCTGGCGCCAGTCCTCCTCTGTGGCCTGTGCTGTCTGGGAAGCCCTGCACATCCGTCTTATGGGAGTTCAGCTTTGAGGACAAGGGTGATGCTGCTCAGGCCAAAGACACTGTCTCCAGTTACCTGTGAACAGAGAGCCCTCCGCTGCTATGGAAATGCTTGATGCAGGGTCCGCGGGGACCCTGACTCCTGTGGCTGTGCAGCTGCCACCAGTGGGGAGCGCCATGCCTCCTGGCTGCTTCCGACCTTGTCCTGGCTGTACTCGAGAGTTGCAGAGCCCTCCACACACTGGGCCACGAGAAAGTGGCAAGAAGATCTCACACTTCCTGGTATACTATTCACACTTCTCAGAGTCTTTCTGGGACTTGTGAGGGTAAAAATCTCATTCACTCTCAACTTGCCACTCATCACATAGTTCCATATGGGCTATGCCAGAGTAGAGCAAATCTAACCTGTTGCTCTCCTTTTAGTGACTAGGGGTGACTGGGTGTTGCTATTGGGTCAAGGCCTATTTCCTCTTTTGGGATACTTTTTGTGTGTTTGATCTTTGAGAGGGTCCTTAATTCCTTATGCAAAAGCATAATCTGTAGGCTCTTTGAACTCATTTCAGACATTATATCACCATGGTAGTAAATTTATTCTTAATCGGGGGCTCCTACCTCCACATTTAATTTAAATAAATTACAGATTTAAAGCTTTCTATTTAAATCTGAAAATGTACCAAGCAATCCTTTGGAAATCTTTTGACCTCATTTCTTGGGTTGCCAAATGGTCTCAACAAATTAAAGAAACCCTTGAAACATTTGAATTCTGTCCCCACTCCCATCATTCCATAATAATGGAAGAAAGTGATTAAACAATCTCTTAGTGTGAGAAACTCTTTTAAGTAAAGGCTTGTTGTCTTTCAGGTTTTTCTGCGTCTCCTGGTTTCTCCAAAGATGTATCTTCAATTACAGCCCCTTTATTAAATTGGTCGGTATGGCTTTTCAAAAAATATTTTGCTTTCGAGTTGGGGGAAAGTAAATTAAATGTAGTGAGATAGAATTAAGACCCTAAATAATCTATTTGGAGACTGTGCCATCAATTCCTGATTCCAATTGACTCAAACAGAGCCATTCTCAGCTAATGTGTGGGCTCCTGGCAATAAAAACAGGAACAAGTAGGAGTCAGATGTTCCTTCAGCAAAATGATGTCAGTTACTTCTCAAGGTTCCCAAGAAGTTGCTTTAAAGTCATCTTAATATGAGGAACATGTTTCCTTCATGTGAGACTAGTAAATTGAGCCTCCCTAGGATAATTAATTAATTACCCAATAATTTATTAGTTCCCACTGCGATGAGGTGTGCTTGCCCTTAGTCAGGGAGAAACTTAGCACCAGGCTTCTGTGGAAATAAATGAAGACCAGCCAAATGAGCACAAGCACAGGCTATTTATTCAGAGCTTGCAAGGGAGTCAGCCACCGTCACTTTTCATCTTGGCAGAGACATAAAGGCAGGCAGAGGACTGGGAAAAGTTTATAGTGAAGAAAAGAGGAAGGCTTCAGATATGCCCTGAATGGAGGCTGTTGGCCTGGGGAAATAGGTGGGTGAACTGGAAATGGGGCAGCACAGGGTACTTATTGGCGAGGGGTTCATATTTAGCTTTCTCTGGTTGGCCCTAAGTTGAAAGCAGGGACAAAAATATGAAGGAACCCATCAGTTATGAGTTCTGGCTACTTGGGGTTGGTTGTTATAGAGGTTACTAGAGGCCCGATGCATGAAATTCATGCAAGGTCCTTGGCCCCGGCCCCTGCCCACTGCAGCTTTGTCTGGAAGGAAGGACGTCCGGAAGGACTCTAGTCTACTTAGCATATTACGCTTTTATTATTATAGATTGTTTGGCTTCCTGGATCAGTTGCTAGAGACAGTGCTCTGACTACCTACAAGGCTGACAAAAGGAGGCTGGCTTCCTGGGCTGGGTTCTGTAGATAATGGGTTGGTGGTTGCTGCAGATGGCTGGTCAGAGTTCCATTTTTATATGTGGTCTGGCCGTTATTTGTATATTCACTCTCTCACTTCATTCATGGAGAGTCAAACAAAACCAGACTATATCCTGTTTCCCTCCACACATTTATAGTACTTGAGCTCATCCATCCTTTGAAGCCAATAGGAGCTTTAGGTAGAATGACACCTACATAAGCCTCCAGCTAGAGTTGAATTTGCATCATACAATTAGAAATAGGGGGCTGCTGTTGCTTAAATGGCGGAGGGTAGGATTTTCTGGAGGCAGGAGTTGGAATCCTGGCCAGGAGACAGTTGCTTATCCATAGGCTGAGGCAAAATGATGCGGGAGAGTTGGGAAGAAAAGGGAATGAGTAAGGGAGGTGGTATCTACTTGGGGCAACCTCCCAAGGCCTAAATACAAATCTCTTGGGTTCTCCTTGAGTTGCCCTGAGGAAATGAGCTAGAAACAGAACCTCAATTCCCAATATTGTCTCCCTGATTTGCTTTGTGATGCTTGTCTGGTGCCTCGGGGAAAGAAATCCTCATGCATGCACTTCAGTGTGGGCTCAATCAGGGAGGATGGGCATGGTGGTTTTGAAGAAGAATGATATCCTGATCAGTTGGTTGGGCCCTGGATGAGAAAGGGTTGAGGGCTGTCCTCATTTATTCAACCAATGAAGACTATTAGATAATAGGTCTAAAGGCAAGTAGGCATCTCCCTTGAGTAGGAGACAGCAAGGTCATTTTTCCTGATCTTCCTTTCAGACTATTGGCAAAACAAGAGGAAGCCCAGACCACCTGAGCAATATTAAACAAAACAAAACAAAACAAAACAAAAAACAAAACAAAACAAAACAAAAACCCTCCCAAATAAACTTACAATAAAAATAAAACAAAATCAAAGCTAGCCTCAAGCCTTGGCCAGTGTTGCTTAGTGGTTAGAGCTTAGGTCCTTGGACCAAAGGACTATGGGTTTGATTCCTGGTCAAGGGCACATACCTGGTTACAGGTTCAATCCCTGGCCCCAATCAGGTACATCTGGGAGGCAACCAATCGATGTGTTTCCCTCACATCAATGTTTCTCTCCCTGTCTCCATCCCTCCCTTTTACTCTTTCTAAAAATCAATGGAGAAATATCCTTGGGTGAAGATTAACAACAACAAAAAGCTAGTCCATAAATAATGTCTCTGGTCTGGTTTTGATATAGAAGTTGAAACAAAATATTGAGCCAGATTTATTAAATTTTGATGGATAGATTTTCTTGTTTATACTAATCAAAAAATATCTTCCCTTAAGTGATCATAATATTCAAGGCACTAAACTTATCATAATAGATTTTATAGTATAATCTTTTTCATAGTGAAGACATTTGGATTTGATATACTTAACAAAAAGGATTTTTTTAGGGTTAGTAAAACTTGTCTTTTAGGGTATGAAACAGTGAATTATAAAAAGAAAGCATCTTCAGATACTTAAGGGCTCATGTTTATACTTTTAGTTCTTCTGAAATACAGTTATTAGCATATAGTTTTTCTGTGATGCAACTATCTATCTATATAAAAGCCTAAACGACTGTCACAACTGAACGGACGACCGAACAGGCTGCGTGGGGCGACCAGGCAGGCAGGGGGGTTAGTGAGGGGCGACCAAATGACGGAGCAGCAGGCTGTGTGGGGCGACCCGGCTGGCAGGGGGGTCAGTGAGGGGCAACCAAACAACTGAGCAGCAGGCTGGGTGGGGCAACCCGGCTGAAAGGGGGGTTAGTGAGGGGCGACCAAATGACCAAGCAGCAGGCTGCATGGGGCAACCAGGCTGGAAGGAGGGGCAATGAGGGGTGATCAGGCTGGCAGGCAGAGGCAGTTAGGGGTGATTAGGCCAGCAGGGGGTGCAGTTAGGGGTGATCAGGCTGGCGGGGGGGAAGTTAGGGGCGGTCAGGCAGGCAGGCAGGTGAGTGGTTAGGAGCCAGCAGTTCAGAATTGTGAGAGGGATCCCAGATTGGAGAGAGTGCAGGCTGGGCTGAGGGGACCCTCCCTCCATGCACAAATTTCATGCACCGGGCCTCTAGTAGCTTATATAAAAAAAGTCATACTTAATGTATTTTTGACTCAAGGACTTTTGATAGTAGATTAAATAAAGTTTAATTTATATAATGAAGTTGAAAATAAGAATAGGACAATCCTGTTTGAAGAGTAACTTCAAAAGGGAACTATTCCATACATCTGTATAGATATGTATTTGGGAGTCATCATTACAAGTTTACCACAGATACCACACAAATAACTGGAGACCCAGTGGTTAAGCTTTAAAAAAATAATTGGAGAGACTTTTCTTTCTACAATTTGATTTGAGACTAGTGGTTTGTGCAGGATTAAGCACAGATTAGATTTTTGTCTAATTTTTCAAGGACAGTGTATTCTTTAGCTGGAGACAAGAGGTTCACTTGGTGACAAAAATGAAAATAGAAAGTTTTATATAAGGACAGGAATACTTTGAGCTAAAAGATAATGCTTGGATCAAGTTACTAAACCTCAGAAAAAATATAAACTATTAAATCAACAGTGACAAAATGCATCATGTATTCTGTATCTCATAGATTAGAAAATGATTCAATTGGACTATTTTGCTTTGTTTTCAGAACATGGCAAGTAATACATGTCTATTTATGAGAGATGGTCAATTCAAAACTTTTTGATTTATTTGGTCATACATTTATAAAAATATGATTATTGGTTTGGTTGAAAAAATATTGAAGTTTCTATACAAAAAAATGGTTTTATTTTGTTAATACATTAGCACATGAACATAAGAAACCATTTTATCATCTTTTATTTATTTACTAGAGGCCTGGTGCATGACATTCGTGCAGCCTGGCCTGCGCTCTTTAGCAGTCCGGGAGTCCTTGGGGGATATCCAAATGATGGCTTAGGCCCGCCTAAGCCGCAATCGGACATCCTTAGTGCTGCTGAGGAGGGGGGAGGGAGGCTCCCACTACCACCGCTGCACTTACCAGTCATCAGCCTGGCTTGTGGCTGAGCAGTGCTCCCCCTGTGGGAGTGCACTGACCACCAGGGGACAGCTCCTTCATTGAGCGTCTGCCCCCTGGTGGTCAGTGCACATCATAGCGACCGGTCATTCTGCTGTTCAGTCAATTTACATATTATCCTTTTTTTATATAGGATTGTTTTATTAACACATGATTTTATTTATGTATTTAAAAATAACTTTTATTTTTAAATTACAGTTGACATACAATATTATGTTAGTTTCAGGTGTATAACGCAGTGATTGGACATTATGTAAGTTATAGAGTGATCACCCTGATAAATCTAGTACCCATCTGACACCATACATGGTTATTATAATATTATTGACTATATTCCCTCTCATCTTTTGAAAACCCAGTCTCCCAACTCCCACTCTCCTCTAGCAACCACCAGTTCCCTCTCTCTCTCTGTGTTTATGAGCCTGTTTCAATTTTGTTTGTTCTTTTATTTCGCTCTTTAGAGTCCACATATCAGTGAAATCATATGGTATTTGTCTTTCTCTGACTTATTTTACTGAGCTTAATATTCTGTAGGTCAATCCATGTTATCACAAATGGTAAGACTTCATTCTTTTTAATGACTGATTAATATTCCATTGTATACATGTACCACAGCTTTTTTATTCATTTGTCTATTGCTGGGTACTTAGGTTGCTTCCATAGCTTGGCTAATGTAAATAATGCTGCAATGAACATAGGGGTGCATATGTTCTTTTAAATTAGTGTTTTGATTTTCTTCAGATAAATCCCCAGAAGTGAAATCGCTGGGTCAAAAGGCAGTTCTATTTTTATTTTGAGAAAACTCCATAATGTTTTTTAATAGTGACTGCACCAGTCTGCATTCCCACCAACAGTGCACAATGGTTCCCTTTTCTCCACATCCTTGCCAACACTTGTCACTTGTGAATTTATTTATAATAGCCATTCTGACCATTGTGAGGTGATACCTCATTGTGGTTTTAACTTGCACTTCTCTGGCAATTAGTGATGTTGACCATCTTCTCATATGTCTATTGGCTATCTCTATGTCTTCTTTGGAGAGATGTCTGTTCAGGTCCTTTGCTTATTTTTAAATTGGATTATTTGTTCTTTTGATGTTGAGTAGTATGAGTTCTTTATAAATTTTGCATATTAATGCGTTATCAGATGTATCATTGGTGAACATCTTCTCCCATTTGGTATGTTGATGGTTTCCTTTGCTGTGCAAAAGCTTTTTAGTTTGATATAGTCCCATTTATTTATATTTTCTTTTGTTTTTCTTGCCTGAGTAGATATATCAGAAAAAATATTGCTATGAGAAATGTCTGAAGTTTTACTGACTATGTTTTCTTCTAGAAATTTTATGGTTTTAAGTCTTACATTTAAGTCTTTAATCCATTTTGAGTTTATTCTTTTATATGGTGTAAGGAGGTGGTCTAGTTTATTTTCTTCTCTTTTTTTTTTGCAAGTATCTGTCCAATTTTCCAAGCATTATTTATTGAATGGACTGTCTTTATCCCATTGTATATTCTTGCCTCCTTTGTCAAATATTAATTGACTATATAGACATGGGTTTATTTCTGGGCTCTTTATTCTGTTCCATTGATCTATGTGTCTGTTTTTATGCCAGAGCCACAGTAATCAAAACAGCACGGTACTGGTATTTTATCATCTTTTAAAAACAGTGTTGTGAAAATAAATTGATTGAATAAGAAGGGCTATATTTTAATGTTTCTTAAAATATGGTAGCTTTTCCATATTGCAAGAAATAGAACACAATTAGCTATCTTGCTTAGTTAGGTTTTCTAGGAAGGATAGGTACAGAGGCAAGGAATTGTTTATATAACTGCAGGTAGACCCCAAGTAGAACCAGGATATTGTGAAGGCTATGCCAACAGTTGTGGTCTTCCTTTCTAGTGTTATGGTGACTCTGCAACTTGTATCCGCCAGTTAGTACCGACCATCCTTATGCATTCTACTTACCTATTATTTCTGCTGCTGTCTTGTCTCTGTTGCCTCTGGGCTTCTCTTTACTGCATTCTTTCTGCATCTCTCCACTGTAATCCATCCTGATGTTAGTTGACTCTTTTTGAAGTAATGTCAAATTTTCTAAAAATAATCTGAAAGACCCTGTATTTTAATCACCTACTTCTTCTGCTAAGGCTATCTATGGCTTGCTATGGTTTGGACACCAATCCTTGGTTCAGTCAGGTATGGTCAGTGTGGGAGGGATGAAGTTCATTTTTTAAAAAAATACATTTTTTGTATTGATTTCAGAGAGAGGAAGGTGAGAGGGATAGAAACATCAATGATGAGAGAGAATCATTGACCAGTTGCCTCCTGCACGCCCCCTACTAGAGATCAAACCCACTACACAGATATGTGCCCTTAACCGGAATTGAACCTGGGACCCTTCAGTCCGCAGGCCTATGCTCTATCCACTGAGTCAAACCAGCTAGGGCGGGATCATGTTCAAATCATGTCCTTACCAGGTTGCATTTTATTGGTAAATTTATCTTAAGCTAGAGTTGGCTTTGCAGGACTAGGCACTTCATTTAATCAGGGTTTCAGGATAGATAGATATGGTCATACTGCAACTTCATGCTGAGAAACTCATGCTATCTATTTAAAATGAGAAATTTAGCTGTTGTGCAAAGCAGATATTTGTGACTGCTTGGCCAATTCATTTTTTTCTCCCTGTAGGCAGAGCTGAACCATGGCCAGATTAGCCAGACAACTGGCCAGAGTAAAAAGCTGCAAAGTGATCTAACCAGCTTTGGATTTCCCAATGATTCCTCACACAGCTGGCCAAATGGAATTGGCTCCACTTCTGATTCAATAGATTGGTGCTTGGTAGAGATCCATTGAATGTAAAAGTTTTCTATTGCACCTTTTGTGGAAATAAGATCAGTCCTTGCCAGTCTTTTGAGTTCTTTTTCAAGAAAACAACCATGTTGCATTTTGGTTAAAAGATGGAGGAGCTCCTAACTCTAAGACCCACTGGTCTTTTAAAGTACAAAACAGTAACAATTTGACTCTTATCACCATCACTTATCTTGGGGAAAAGCCATTTTTCCTTCTTCTGCCCTAGGCATTGTGGCTTTACATAAATGTTATACCTTCATCCAAATTAAACTGGGCTGCCTGAAAGCCTGTTCGGGGATGGTGGATGGTGGTACATTCAAAATCAATCTCTCCCCAAATGCTCAAGACATTAATTTAATGGTACCATTAATTTAATGTTAGCAAGTTGATCTCAGATATTTATTCAAGACTTTGATTCTCTACAATGCCTTAAATCAACCATGCATTTCTAGGCTAGGTGCCTTTCTACTGTTTTAGGAGGTATTTACATATTCCTGATCTGATCCATTACCTGTTGAGTCAGTATTCACATGGTGCTATAGGAAATTGTTTAAATATGAGGGCCTGGATTGATTTCAAAGCCTAATTCTTGAATAGCCAAACTATTTAATAGTTACTCACAATTTTGCTTGTCTGTCTTTCTTACTAAATCTTGAGCAACTTGAAGCCTGGGTGGACTTTTAGTGCCAGGACTTAGCATTCTGTCTGACACATGGCTGGCACTTAGCTGAGCTTTCTTGAATATGAAAGTTCTCTGTTGTTAGAATATCCTAGTGATTTTCTTTATAACTACCAAAAGATAGAGATTGAAGATAGATTTAAGGAATTAGTGAATTCAGCAGACGAGTTAGTTTAAATCCTTCAATGTGTAGAATTACACCATCACTGTGAGAGAAAAAAAATCTTCCTTTTTCTGTTAAGGATACAATTTTAATATTGATTCAATTTCATATTTGAGAGTAAATTGACACAGTATCAGCCTACATTATAAGAACATGCTATAGTATATTGCTTAAGTATTTGGATTTGAACACTCTATCAAGAAGTATGAAATAATCATCAGGCCGGCAAAAGCCATGGTCTGTCTGCTTACTGTGATTAAAGAAATAAAAAGGGTAAGACTTCTTGGACATATCTGTTCTTTGTGTGGACATATTTGCTCTTTGTGAGATTATCCTTAATTTCTAAAGAGATGACCTTTGCTCTTCATAAGAGAGCTGTTTTGACATCTTTCAATGACTTTATATTTTATATATATATATATATATATATATATATATATATATATATATATATATATATAATGTGTATATGTTTTTTCTTCTCTGTAGCCATCAAATAGAAAGGCAATTGCTCTCTTTTTAGGAGACATTATCTACTATTAGCTTCAGTACAAAATGTGCTCTTATATATTATCTGGTACACTGATTAAGTTGAATGGGGTGGTGAGAACCTATTCACAGTGTTGGAGCTAATGACCCAGTGCATTAGTCTTGATAGAGAAGGCACATTTAGAGACAAATGTCTTGTTTTAATTGCACTATTGTACCATTTGAATAAAGAGAGTGACATTTATTTCAAATTGTCTGTTAAGTAAAGTCTGTCATTATATGAGTGGTAAAGTATCATCTCTGTCTCCAGACTAACTAATGTTCAGTAAACATTTTCCTTTGTTGATTATATCCATTCGGGGACTGTAGAATCATCACTGCTAATGTAATTCTAAATGGGCATTGATACCAATTATGGTTATTACACTGTTGGAAAATTAGGCAATATGGGAGCCTTAGAAAAGGTGGTATATATACGTACTTTTTAAAAAGTAGCAGTGGGGGAAGAAAGGGTCCTAATATATGGAGACAGGAGAAAATTTGACTCTGGAGGGTGAGCACCTGGTGCAATATACAAATCTTGTAACATAGACACCCACACTGAAACCTGTATGTTCATGTTGACCAATGTCACCCCAATAAATTTAATAAAAAAGTAACAGCGCCAATTAACAACAACTAAAGCCTGTATTCAAGTCCCCATGACAAAAGAGACATAGAAATAAATAAAATATCTAGGAATGTGAGTTTCTCAAGAGTGGGGTTTTGTTTGCTTTGTTAACAGCTGTATCTCCAATACCTATAAGAATGCTTAACACATAGTATGGGATCATAAATATTTGTTGAATGAGTAAAATTCATATATAGTATCCTATGATCCATCTTCTCCTGAGTGCCTAAGGTTTATTTCTGTCTCAGGCCCGTCAGGCTGCTATGACAGAACTATCACAGACCAGGTAGCTTTAACGACAGAAATATCATAGACCAGGTAGCTTTAACGACAGAACTATCACAGACCAGGTAGCTTTAACGACAGAAATATCATAGACCAGGTAGCTTTAACGACAGAACTATCATAGACCAGGTAGCTTTAACGACAGAAATATCATAGACCAGGTAGCTTTAACGACAGAAATTGGGAGGTGAAGCTTAGGGCGATCACAAATCCCGTGTCTGGTGAGACTGCTTCTTGTTTCTTAGATGGCTGTCTTTTTGGCTGTAACTTCAAATGGCAGAAAGGGTGAGGGAGCTCCCTGGGCTTTCTTTTATTAGGACGACTAATCCCATTCATGAGACTTCTACCCTCTACTTAATCACCTCCCAAAGGCCCCATCTCCAAACACCATCACACTAGGTTATAGGTTACAACGTATGAATATGGGAGGACACAGATATTCAGACTATAGCATCTTCAAAATATTTATTGTCTTGATTCATTAGGATTGGACTTGAAATAGAATATTAAACATCCATCTCAATGTACTCAACTATCTGAGTGCCTGTCCCCAGATATTAAGCAGTACTGGTTCCCTGTTACAAATTTGACAAACCAGGTTTTAAGAAGTTAGGAAATTTTGACACAGTCAAATAGGGTTAGGGTTTGGGTTTCAATTACTAGCAACACACTAATAACTCAAATCTCTTCTTTCCATCTAGTCCTTACCCTTGATCTTGAGTCCTATAGATTTCAATGACTTACATAACATTTTTCCTAGGATATATACAAAGTATTTGAAACTCACCCTGTTCAGACCTCAACTAACCATCTTATTTTTGGAATGCCCTCCTCAGTGAATGTTACAGTAGTTAGAACTCTGAAGCAGTTTGGCTCCAACACTCAATGGCTGTGTGATTTAGGGAAAATTACTTATCTCATATTCTTGTTTCCCAGTTTGCATGATGTGAATAATAGCAGTCATAGGTACCTCAATCTTTTGTTTTATTAATGAGCCTATGTGGGAACCCTAATCAAAGTACGCCGGATGCTCAAGGCCAATTTGTCATACACAGGTGCAAAAGCAAGATCACAGCAATTGTACTGTATACACTGCGCAGGTGTACTTTTCTATAACCCAAATATTGATATCACTATTTGCCAAGAAGCCTCTTTTGTCTAAGTTGGTATAAAGATATGTTGTTGACCAGCCAGTGAGAGGCTGCTTTTATGTTGGGCTAGGCTACTTGGTCAGGCTACTTTGTTAGCAATGGCTCCTATGTAACTACTTAGTGAGGCTTACTTTGAAGAACTGCTTTATCTAATGGCTCCTTGGTAGCAATGGCTACTTGGGCTGCAATAAAGACTCTTTTATATGCCTATGATTACTCATACACTCTCCTCTCTCTAATACCCAGTGTCCATAAAGGTCCCGTTCCTGGCGAGGAGGACCTGTGCACCGCACAGACTACATGTAGGGGGATGAGAACAGTGCTAGACAAATAGAAAATATAAATGAATGGCATTTTCAACCTTGTTGAAATATTATTTTCAACCCTGTTGCTCCAACATAAAACCTGGTGTCATTCTTGAAACTTATTCCCTAACCCCTCTCATTTACATCCAATAAATCATCACCAAATCCTAGTGATTTTTCCAACTAAAATCTCCTTATGAACTGCCATTGCCATTACTACAATCTTCTTCCCATTTTTTGACTGAAAAACATGCCCAGGCCGATGTGGTTCAGTTGGTTGGAGCATTGTCCCATGCACAAAAGTGGCAGGTTTTGATTCCTGGACAGAGCACATACCCAGGTTGTGGTTCAAATCTTGGTTGACAGAAGGTAACTGATTGATGTTTCTCTCTTTCTCTTTCTCTCTCCCCCTTTCTCTCACTAAAATCAATAATAAAATAAATAAACAAACAAAACATCCTGGTAACTGATTTTCCTAGTGTCTTCCTGTACCCTCCTTGGCAATCTTCATAGTACAGACAAATATATTTCCAATAGTCTGATCATATCACTATCACATTACTGAGTGGCTTCCTTATTAGTGCTAGTAGCAGGGCTGAGCTCTCCAATATTGGAACAATGAAATGAGAGACATGGTAAGCCACTGTTGCTGAGCTGCTGGAGTATTCCTCCAAGGAGAGAAGGAGAGAAAGCCTCTGATTCTATCCA
Organism: Cnephaeus nilssonii; assembly: GCF_951640355.1. Classification (NCBI taxonomy): domain Eukaryota; kingdom Metazoa; phylum Chordata; class Mammalia; order Chiroptera; family Vespertilionidae; genus Cnephaeus; species Cnephaeus nilssonii. Next base: position 45,308,947 of record NC_137073.1, read on the forward strand.
CCATCCCAGCGTGAGACTCCTGAGATCTGAGGAGGAGGACCTGTCTTCTATTCCTTTTTCCTGATGATTCTTTCAAGGAAGTTAAAAACAAACAAACAAACAAAAAAAAACAAAAACTCTGGATGAGAGCTTGGAAGATGTGGCCTGGGGAAGTGAGAAAGTTAAAGGCTAATTATTTTATCTCTTTGCCATGTTCTTGTTTGGTGACAGGACTTACTAATGTCACCAGAGCAAAACTTAAATTGAAAGACTGATTTCTAATTTTTACTTGTTTAAGTGTTTGTATTGTAAAATTAAAACAAAAGGCAAAAAAGGGATTTCTTTTTAGTTGAGAATTTCACCTAGAGCCTACTGTCTACTCAAGAGAAATACGTCAGACTGAAACAGACCAAAGTGTTTGGCCTCCGGCATGCTTTCCTAACAATTAAACTGGGCTGCCTTCACAGAAAGACATTACCTGTCTGAAGCAGTCTGCCCACTCAGTGTGAGAAGATGTAGCTGATTATCTTCCTATAATCAAGGAAAAACATTCAGGTGTTCTGACTTGGAAGGAAAACCTGGCCGTGGGGGAGAGAAAGCTTCAGGGCTAAGAGGAAAAGGTGGGGGAGAAAGCCAGAGGAAGGAAACTGACAGAATAAAATGAACTGCAATTTTTAAAAAATTCAAGGTGCAGTGGGAAGGACTGCTGGCATTATTCCTTCCGGTAATGTGGCCTCTCTCTGGGTGAAGGACTGAAGCTGCTCATCGCACAGAAACAAGCCACACTTGTGTTGTTACTCAGGAAAATGTCCCACTAAGGGTACACTAGCAAGACACTATTGTGAACGTTTTGGAGATTTTGTGTAGTGCCTGTGTTTGTGAAAGCAGAATGTAGCGTAGAGTAGATCCTGAGAGATAAAAGAAAAATTGCACTGGATGTAGTTAAACAGGCAAGAGAGACTATTCCAGACAATTGCAATACGATAGACAGACTCAGCTCTCCTGGAACCCAAGGCAGGAGTGTTGTGAGTGAGGTGAGCAAGTGGAAATCACTGGATCTGTCAGGGGCCTGCTGGTCTGTGTGATTAGGCTATCTGTGCTTGCTAATTGGTGCTGATTGAAGCTAAGCTCCTTCCCCTCCTCAAGAGACTGGAAGATAGAGATGCTGTCTCCTTTGATGATTACATTTCAAAGGAAGGGCACCCAGGTTCTTGAGAAAGACATTCCTGGGTTGTAAAACTTTTTAAACGATTTACTCAAAGGGACAGGGGAAGAATCTCAAAGGGGCAGAGAAAGAATTTACAGCAGAAAGTTTTCTAAAGTAAATGCTTTAAGTAAAGGGACATCGGGGCTGTTGTGAGGAAGAGGGCTTTCTAAAGTTCAGTGAAGCTGAGTTCAGTAAATCCATCTTGGTTAACATGTTAGGTGTCTGATGGGGTGTTCAAGAGGCCAGTGAGATCGGGTAAACATCTACATGGCTGTGAAGTGGGATTCTTGGACTGGAACATGTGGTGTTCCCCTGGGCAGAATGGTTCCTGGGCTCTTTGTCAGAGTCAAAGAATGAATCCACTGGAAGGAGGGTAGTATAGCAAAGGTGGAAATTTATTGAGGAACAAGTACGGATTTCCACGTGGGGAAGGGGAAAGAATCTCACAGCACAGACTCCCACGTGGGGAGGGGAAAAGAATCCCACTGAGTTCCCTTTTCCAAGGTTTATAAAGGCTGCAGATCTTTGTGCCTTGATAGCCCTTCTGATTGGTCACTATTCCCTTAGAGTCTAAGGCTTAGATGGTTACTATAGTAACTCCTGAGCTCAAAGGTTGAACCTCACAGGGGACATGTGAGCTTTTCCTCCCCTCCTCCCTTATTGTTTTCCTATCCCCTTTGGGCTTTCTTCTCTCTTTGAATGAGGGGTTTCCTTCCCTTTATTTGGTAAATATAGACCTTCTGCTGTTTCCAGATCCCCTATTCTATGGAAATATGCCTCCTGCTGCTCTGCAGCCCTGTGTTTCTTCCATGGTCCCCTTAATTCCCAAAATTTCTAAACCTGTCCTTTTCACCCCTAAAAAGTCCTGTTTCCATTGCTTCTCTAAAAGCCAGCTCACTGATATCAGTGATAAAGGGATGTACTGGTTCCTGTAACTGAAACTTGCAAATAAAGCTCGGTTTGTGTTTCTTACCCTCTCTGCTTTGTTTCCTTGATCCCCGCACCATTGTGTCAAGGTGGCTACTGGCAGTTTCCAGGGCTAAGACATTCCTGTTCACACCGAACAGAAAAGAGAGTTTTGGCAGCAACTCAGGAAAAGGAAGAAGGAGTTTTTCTTTTCCAGAAGCTCAACAAATATCTCAATTCTTACTGGCTCTTGCTCAATCACGTGTTTGTCCCTGAAGCAGACACGTGGCCAGGGAGATGGACTTGGCTGTTCTCATTGAGTTCAGGGTAGGTTCCATCCTACCCAAAGGATTTGGCTGAAAATAGGGACAAGATGTGTATTAGTTTCCTTGGGCTGCCATAACCACGTACTACAAACTGGGTGGCTTAACATAATAGAAATGTATTCTCTAACAGTTTTGGAGGCTAGAAACTGAAAATCAAGATGTTGGGAGGACAATGCTCTCTTGGATGCTTTAGGGGGAATTTATGGCATGCTTTTGTCTTCGCTTCGGGGCCCTGCCAGCAATCCTTGGCGTTCCTTAGCTCGCAGCTGCATAACTCCAGTCTCTGCCTACATTGCTATATTTCATTCTGTTCACCTGTCTGTGCCCAAATTTCCCTCTTTTAAAGGATACCAATTATATTGGATTAGGGCCTACCCTAATGATCTCATCTTACATGATTATGTTTATGAGCACAAATCCTAGGATTGATTTGGAGGACTTTTCCCTTCCTTCATATGCCTGAAATTTTATTTTTTAGGCAGCGCTAGAAGTGGAAAAATCAGGCATCTTATAAGAGCTACTTATTGTTACTTCCTTCACTACTTATCTTCTTACAGTGTCAGTTGTATAATTCTGCTCTGTGATTATCTTGAGTGTTTAACTTGATTCCCTTAACCATTCTCAGAATGTTCACTAGATGTGTGTTTTATTTCATAAATGGGAAATACTCCTTTAGGCTATTTTTTTTAAAATAACACATTCTCTTTTAACTTGAAGTTAGCTCACTTACCCTTGTTTATGCTGAAAATCTCTTCTTTTAGAGAACTCTCTTTGGATAATTAAATAACTGGTCTAGTTCCCTGCGTTTTGGACCGGGAGGCTTGCCCTGACTCTGCAACTGACTTTGATGCAGGCAATAAGATAAAACCACTTTTTACTCTGCTTTCCAGTTTCCTTAGATAATACATGTGGTCGAGTAGACCCCACTGGACAAACCAATTGTGAAGGCAACTAAAAAGCTCAATGAAGGCTTATTTCAGTCATCTTTGAAAAGGAAGCTCTGAAGATATTAATAAATGAAACCAGTAACTCCTCAAAATAAATGATTCTCTTGATCTATGAATACCAAGGCTAATTCTTTCAGGAATGTCCACTCTTTCCTCACTTTTTCTTCCTTAAAAAAAAAAAGATGTTCTCATGTTCTTGCAACACACGGAGTCACAGTCCAATGTGTATCCTCTGTGACACACACATGCACGCACACAGGAATGCGGCCACTCTGGGCCAAAGTTGAGAATGAATTACTTGGAATCGGTGTGCCAATGACAGGGACTACACACCTGATGATTCACTCAGCTCTTGAGGAAAAATCAATTGTGTCAAATCACCTTGCAGAATGGTAGGAAGCACTGTGTGCACAAGTCAATTCAACATTAATATAGTACTTTGTATTTGACACTGCTTGACACTGAACGAACTCTGTCTTGCCTCATACAACAGGCATGATGGGCAGCACTTTTATCATTTTACTACTACTCACTACTCTTTCTACCTCTACCACCACCACTGCCTCCACTGTAATAAGGACCGCTGCTACTTCTACAAAACTAGATAACTTTTATAAGGTGCTCAGTATATGTCAGACACTATTCTGATTATTTTCATTTAATACAACAGCTCTTATGATGGAGGGACTATTAAAATGTCTATTTTGTAAATGTACAAATCAAAACACAAGACAGTTAAGTAACTTGCTCAAAGTCCATAGCTAGTAAGTGACAGAATGGGGATAAACATTCTAGCTCCTACCCTGTACTGAGCATCTAATTAATACTGCCATATATGAAGAGGATGCATCAAAGGTATATCTACTCTGTATATTTTAATGTGTTATTGTAAGCAATATGAGCAGTTTGCTAGCATGAACTGCTTATACAATCATATTGTTTTATTTTTTCAGTTAATTGAATGAGATGGGCCCACTCTTATTAATGGTACTATTTTCTTTTGAGGTCTTCTATTCCCACTCTCCCTAACTGTCCAAGAACCTAAAGGGTTTATTCAGTCCCACAGAATTGGTTCATCTTCCACACACCAGGTGCACAGTTGGATTATCTGCTCAGTACCCTCATTCTTATTGCTCCTTTTCTCCTCAGTGCAGTATTGTGTTGCTCTTGATGATGGTATCCCATGATGCCGCAGGCTCCTTTTCTGCTGTCATTATGTCTTACCAATTCATTCACTCAGCAAATGTTTTTAGTGATTACCTATTACGTGCCAGGCCGTGTGCTGTGCTACCAGTGGGACTACAAAGATGACTAAGAGAAACAAACTCCCTCTTTATGGAGCTTACATTCAAGTAGGAAAGGCTGATGGCAAACAAGGAATCTAATAACTAAGT